>NC_037669.1:182064368-182385785 GCF_003255815.1 Theropithecus gelada
AGTTTGTTATAATTTCTGTTCTTGTACATTTGCTGAGGAGTGCTTTACTTCCAATTATATGGTCAATTTTGGAGTAAGTACGATGTGGTGCTGAGAAGAATGTATATTCTGTTGATTTGGGGTGGAGAGTTCTATAGATGTCTATTAGGTCTGCTTGCTGCAGAGATGAGTTCAATTCCTGGATATCCTTGTTCACTTTCTGTCTTGTTGATCTGTCTAATGTTGACAGTGGAGTGTTGAAGTCTCCCATTATTATTGTATGGGAGTCTAAGTCTCTTTGTAAGTCTCTAAGGACTTGCTTTATGAATCTGGGTGCTCCTGTATTGGGTGCATATATATTTAGGATAGTTAGCTCTTCCTGTTGAATTGATCCCTTTACCATTATGTAATGGCCTTCTTTGTCTCTTTTGATGTTTGATGGTTTAAAGTCTGTTTTATCAGAGACTAGGATTGCAACCCCTGCTTTTTTTTGTTCTCCATTTGCTTGGTAAATCTTCCTCCATCCCTTTATTTTGAGCCTATGTATGTCTCTGCGTGTGAGATGGGTCTCCTGAATACAGCAGACTGATGGGTCTTGACTCTTTATCCAGTTTGCCAGTCTGTGTCTTTTCATTGGAGCATTTAGTCCATTTACATTTAAGGTTAAGATTGTTATGTGTGAGCTTGATCCTGCCATTATGATATTAACTGGTTATTTTGCTCGTTAGTTGATGCAGTTTCTTCCTAGCCTCGATGGTCTTTACATTTTGGCATGTTTTTGCAATGACTGGTACCGGTTGTTCCTTTCCATGTTGAGTGCTTCCTTCAGGGTCTCTTGTAAGGCAGGCCTGGTGGTGACAAAATCTCTCAGCATTTGCTTATCTGTAAAGGATTTTATTTCTCCTTCACTTATGAAACTTAGTTTGGCTGGATATGAAATTCTGGGTTTAAAATTCTTTTCTTTAAGAATGTTGAATATTGGCCCCCACTCTCTTCTGGCTTGTAGAGTTTCTGCCGAGAGATCTGCTGTGAGTCTGATGGGCTTCCCTTTGTGGGTAACCCGACCTTTCTCTCTGGCTGCCCTTAAGATTTTTTCCTTCATTTCAACTTTGGTGAATCTGGCAATTATGTGTCTTGGAGTTGCTCTTCTCGAGGAGTATCTTTGTGGCGTTCTCTGTATTTCCTGGATTTGAATATTGGCCTGCCCTACTAGGTTGGGGAAGTTCTCCTGGATGATATCCTGAAGAGTGTTTTCCAACTTGGTTCCATTTTCCCCCTCACTTTCAGGCACCCCAATCAGACGTAGATTTGGTCTTTTTACATAATCCCATACTTCTTGCAGGCTTTGTTCATTTCTTTTTCTTCTTTTTTCTTTTGGTTTCTCTTCTCGCTTCATTTCATTCATTTGATCCTCAATCGCTGATACTCTTTCTTCCAGTTGATCGAGTCGGTTACTGAAGCTTGTGCATTTGTCACGTATTTCTCGTGTCATGGTTTTCATCTCTTTCATTTCGTTTATGACCTTCTCTGCATTAATTACTCTAGCCGTCAATTCTTCCACTTTTTTTTCAAGATTTTTAGTTTCTTTGCGCTGGGTACGTAATTCCTCCTTTAGCTCTGAGAAATTTGATGGACTGAAGCCTTCTTCTCTCATCTCGTCAAAGTCATTCTCCGTCCAGCTTTGATCCGTTGCTGGCGATGAGCTGCGCTCCTTTGCCGGGGGAGATGTGCTCTTATTTTTTGAATTTCCAGCTTTTCTGCCCTGCTTTTTCCCCATCTTTGTGGTTTTATCTGCCTCTGGTCTTTGATGATGGTGATGTACTGATGGGGTTTTGGTGTAGGTGTCCTTCCTGTTTGATAGTTTTCCTTCTAACAGTCAGGACCCTCAGCTGTAGGTCTGTTGGAGATTGCTTGAGGTCCACTCCAGACCCTGTTTGCCTGGGTATCAGCAGCAGAGGCTGCAGAAGATAGAATATTTCTGAACAGTGAGTGTACCTGTCTGATTCTTGCTTTGGAAGCTTCCTCTCAGGGGTGTACTCCACCCTGTGAGGTGTGGGGTGTCAGACTGCCCCTAGTGGGGGATGTCTCCCAGTTAGGCTACTCAGGGGTCAGGGACCCACTTGAACAGGCAGTCTGTCCCTTCTCAGATCTCAACCTCCGTGTTGGGAGATCCACTGCTCTCTTCAAAGCTGTCAGACAGTCGTTTGCATCTGCAGAGGTTTCTGCTGCTTTTTTGTTGTTGTTGTTGTTGTTGTTGTGTAGCTGTGCCCTGTCCCCAGAGGTGGAGTCTACAGAGACAGGCAGGTTTCCTTGAGCTGCTGTGAGCTCCACCCAGTTGGAGCTTCCCAGCAGCTTTGTTTACCTACTTAAGCCTCAGCAATGGCGGGCGCCCCTCCCCCAGCCTTGCTGCTGCCTTGCAGGTAGATCACAGACTGCTGTGCTAGCAATGAGGGAGGCTCCGTGGGCGTGGGACCCTCCCGGCCAGGTGTGGGATATGATCTCCTGGTGTGCCTGTTTGCTTAAAGCGCAATATTGGGGTGGGAGTTACCCGATTTTCCAGGTGTTGTGTGTCTCAGTTCCCCTGGCTAGGAAAAGGGATTCCCTTCCCCCTTGCGCTTCCCAGGTGAGGCGATGCCTCGCCCTGCTTCAGCTCTCGCTGGTCGGGCTGCAGCAGCTGACCAGCACTGATCGTCCGGCACTCCCCAGTGAGATGAACCCAGTACCTCAGTTGAAAATGCAGAAATCACCGGTCTTCTGTGTCGCTCGCGCTGGGAGTTGGAGACTGGAGCTGTTCCTATTCGGCCATCTTGCTCCGCCCCCCCTCCTCTGATTTTTTTAGTGTCTTATGTTTTATACAGTAGCAAGAACTGGAGATCGAGGATGTCTGGTCCCCTGGAAATAAGTCTCTTTAAAAAGAACATCTACAAATGTAGAGAGTAGACTGTTCTTGGGGAAAGGAATGGGATGCCCTCAAATGTCGTCTATTTTCAATGTCAACTTTTGGAAAAATTGTATCTCCGCCTTACATTAAGGTACAGTGATTTCTTTCCTAAATACCATCTGTTCAAGTAGGATACCT
The DNA here is from genome assembly GCF_003255815.1 of Theropithecus gelada. Taxonomy (NCBI): domain Eukaryota; kingdom Metazoa; phylum Chordata; class Mammalia; order Primates; family Cercopithecidae; genus Theropithecus; species Theropithecus gelada. The sequence goes on from NC_037669.1 coordinate 182,067,427, forward strand.
GCTGAAGGAAATTGTTACTTCAGTTCTTTGACATATGCTTTGCTTTTGTTCTCACGGGAACTGAATTACTCTTTATTCATTGCAAGCAGCAAAATGTTAACTATGGTAGCTGTCTTTTAAACTGATTATAGTTTTGATAAATAATGACATATTTCCTACAAATTAAGAAGCAAGGTATGTTCATTATAAAGAATTTACAAAGCTGGACAATTAAAAAAATGAAATTAATCCCAATACCCACATATGACCACTATTAATATTTTCTGTATTGTTTTCAAGTCTTTATATGTAGGTGCACATATTATATAATGTAGTAATGCTGTGTATAGAGTATCAGTTCCATCTTTTTTTACTTTACATCAACCTTTTCTGAGCTTAAATACTCTTCACAATGTGATTTGAAGAATAACACGGTTCCTCATTAATGTGCGTATTAGGGTTCTCCAGAGAAGCAGAACCAGTAGCATGTGTTTATAGATATAGATATAGCTTTATACTGTGGAATTGCTCATTTAATTATGGAGCCTGCTAAGTTCAAAATCTGTGGAGCGGGCCAGTGGTTTGGGAGACCCAGGCAGAGCCAGTGTTCCAGTTTGAAGTCCCTTATGCCAAAAGAGCCCTTGTTATGTATGAAGTCTGAAGACAGCCAGTTGGAGAATCCTCTCTTAATCCAGGGAGGGTCAGCTATTAAACTGTATTCCAGCCTTCAACTGATTGGATGAGACCCACTCACGTTATGAAGCTCAATCTGCTCTATTCAGATCTACCAATTTTAATGTTAATCTCTACCAAAAACACTCTCACAGAAATCCCAGGAATAATGTTTGACCAACTATCTTGACATCCCATGGCCCAGTCAAGCTGAAACATAAAATCAATGATCAGTTATAAGAATGTATTTTCCTTGTTTTATTAAATCAAATTAGATGAGTGACTATTTAGGTAATTTTTAAATACATGGAAATGCAGAGTAAATCACTCCCCTTCTCCCATTATATACACTGGTATTTTATCACACAACTCTTCCTTCTAAGAAAGGGCAGAGCTTTTTAAAACACAGCAACCATATCCTGCTCCACCTGCTACCATCAGCTGGAGGTGATGTGTCATTGGAAATGTATTCCATATTTTTTATTCCATTGTTTCTGATCTCCTCATATGAAATCGTCTGTTTCGACCTCCCATTTTTCTATTACCATGAGGTGATATAGTACATGGACCTTCACGGTACCCAGCATGCCCTAATAGGTCCTTCTTATTTTCTCCTGCTTTAACTGTAGGAGCTAAATTCTATCAATATTCAATGCCTGTCTGACCATCTTTACGGTATCTCTTAAGCCTATTTTTTCTTTGATTCTTGCTTTCAATGAATAAAAAATAAATAAAAAGTAAGGACAAGGTGTGAAAATGGGAGGCACTATTGAGGTAAAAAAAAATAAACAATGCTCAGACATCTCAAAAAATAGCACATGTGCAGGAAAGGTATAGCTGGGCATGTTACTTTTCATTATTATATTTACAATTATTTGGTCAAGGCAAAATAGTGGGAGATATGCCAATTTTCTTTCTAACTCCTACAACGCCACCCACCCACCTCCAAAACTACTTTTTATGAAGAAAAGTCTAGTTATTCATCAGGTTTATTTCAGATATGTCTGCAGCTGTGTTTTTATTTTTAATCCGGCTAAACTGGCCTATTTATTAGAATACATTCTCTCTTAATTCTGGAATTAGGTTTTCTATCAGTGTTGGTAATGTTGTTATCTGTATTCATATTTTCATATATATAAAATTTGAGAAAAACTGCTTCAGAACCTGGAAATCAGATACAATTTTAACCAATAACATGTTTTAAATATGAATTCACATCACTGTCATCTTGAGCTGTTATGTGCACACTACAATCCACAAAGGCTAGTGACCTAACAAATTGAAGTGACTTGATAGACTTAAAGTTATTTCTTAATGCTCTATTGTAGATTTTACATTTGCAACAGTAACTAATTGCACCTAATATGAAATCTAATTAAGACTTCATTATACCATCTGTGTTCTTTCGTTAAAAGACATGTACTATTAAACATGTATTGAAAAGGAGGTATTGAAAGAGTTACTTAAAATTCATTTCCTTCCATTCTCAAAGACTGGATAGTGGCAGAGTGTGATACTCTATTGTTGTATGCAGTCTTTAACAGCTCCTCAGTCATAGCTAATTTTCCTATTAGTTACAGAGTAGAGATTGCACCACCAAATTAAACCTCACAATTTCAGCAATAGGGAAGGGACAGAAATACACATATACGCATTATTGAGAAAGAGGAAAGCAGCTTTGGTAATGCACACACACAACAATTTTCTGTGGATAAAGTCTTTTCTTCTCACCTCATTTAATGCAAATAATAAATATATTGTTTGTTGTACTGGAAAGTTTTAAGATTTCCTCTGCCTACAAATGGACCAACCTTTGAATAATTGTTATTCTTGGTGTTACATGATACAAAAGTTAGCGGGTAAAAAGGAAGGAAGTCAAGAAACACGTTATTGGAGTGAAATCCACACACCTGCAAAGAAAAAAACTGACTACCATGATTAAACCCACACTAGCATGTCCTATATTTAGCTTGCTTCTCCTCTAATAGTCACATTATATTTACAAAGAAATTACTGTTTTTGAGGGTTTGTCAAGATGCTAAAATCACTTGCAGAGGACATTCTCACAGTCTCCCAGTCTTTTTAAAATGCTAAAAAAATAATTGGCATCCCCCCTATGTAGGTCTTAGACAAAAAATGCCCTAAGTGGCCTCCAGTTTATTTATATACCAGCAGCTGCAGTCACGTCATCAAGATGCAATAAAACCATCTCTCAGTTTTGCATGCACCTGTTAAAGGGAAATCTGAAACAAATGATCAGGGGCTGTGGGGTCCTAAGTGACAGTGGGACACTGAAATAGTGGATCTCTGGCAATAGTTATATATTTTCAGGGAAGGTGAGCTGGTGATCTAGGCATCAGTGGTAAAGGGTTTCCTCCCTTTGTCCTGTGTTAAACTGGTCTCCTTATTCATACATGGGTAATCATCAGTTTTCTGGTGTAAAACACAAGAAAATTATGATGGAACAAAGCCTATTTTCCCTTGTTTTCTTTTTAAGCTTTGTACCCTGTTGCAGAAAACCCAGAAGCACATAATGGGCTTTTGACAAGTATCAGTGACTGATGGAGCAGCAGGAGCTTTAGACCCTGATTCAGGACAATTGCAACCCACACTTGTGAAAGGTGGTTGTCCCAGTAGAGTATCCGACAGACTCATTTATGATTGTGGTATTCATAATAACCATATCTAATAAAGCAAGCATTGTTTAGTGACCCTAGAGGACACTTAGGTTCCCAGATGTTGAGTGATTTGCTCAAAATTACAGAGTACAAAACTGATGCAGGATTAGCATCCAGTTGTTAGAGCAACTCCGAAACACCTGGTCTTTCACACATCCCTGAGTTTAAATTCTGACTTTATCATTAGTTTTTTGTGTAAAACTCAGTCTCCTTGTCTGCACATGGTTTCCTATGGGAATCAAATGCCGTAACTTATATCTGACAACAATGAAGCAACAGCAACAAGAACAATTTGAAGGATGTCTAGAATTATATCTGGTATGTAGCAAGTCACCTGCACAGGCTCGTTCCCACTACCTCTATGAGTGAGCACACATATATACATAAAGGAAGTTTAAAGGAGCCTGTAAGGTTCCAGGTCTCCTCTGAAGCAGGTATCTCAGCTCAGAGACACCCACCACAGTGAAGGTTAGGCTCTGGGTCTGGGAGCACTCAGTCTGCCCTTTGATATAAGGTCTTCAATGTGAGGTGCTCCCACCTTCCTGACCAGCTCCTCTTCCCTCCCCTTGGGAAGCTGAAATGGATCCTGAGAGTGAGGAGCATTAGTGGTCATTTGAAGCCATTCTCATGAGAACAAACGAGAAGTATTTGATTCTGCAATGAGAATTCCATGCTTTCCCAGTTGATTTTTATTTTCAAATGAAGAGAGTTTGATAAATCTTTTGGTAATATGTGACTTTCAGACTTGAAGAACACTCTAAAAAGAATATCCCACAGTAGACCCCTTAGGTCCAAACACACATTAAGATGCTGAATCTCCTTCATCCTTGCAAAGTAAATTATGTGGCTAAAATGCCTGAGTTCTCTTTATCAACTGCCAGCAATAAACCACACTTTATTGAAAAGCTAGGCTCCAAGCAGGACATGAGAAACGTTAGCATTTTAAGCATATTTAGAAACTCCTTATTTCCATTGCTTTTACATAAAATACAAAATTATGATAACATTGATGATGTATAAATATATTGGGTTCTTGCTATTTGGCAAGCACCATACTATTATAAGACTTGACAAACAATAACATTCTGTGATAGGTAATATTAGTACTCCCGTTTTATAAGGAAAATTTAAAAAAATGTACATAGCGGTCACTCATGGCAGCCACTTATATTGCATTTACTATATGCTATCATTGTACTATTTCTCATTGCCTCTACCTATCTATGCATACATGTCATATATGTGTATATAGTATCTATATATTCCTCACAACTCTATAAGAAAAGAATTTTTCTTATCTTCACATGAGAAAATGGAGGTAAGTAGATAGTAAGTCACTTGCTCAGACTCACACAGCAATAAGTGGTGCAGAACAGACTTGGGCCCAAAAGTCCAGTTCAGAGTTCATATTCTTAATCACTGTGCTATAGTGACTATAGTGTTCAGAAAATATTTTTTTGAAAAAAGGATAAATGTAGGGGCAGCCTCAGTGGTTCATGCCTGTAATTCCAGTACTTTGGGAGGCCAAGGCAGGATGATCACTCGAGGCTAGGAGTTCAAGACCTGTCTGTGCAACAGCAAGACCCCCTCTACAAAAAAAAATAAACAGTAAAAAAAAAATAATTAGCTGGGTGTTGTGGCTCATGCCTGTCCTCCTTGCTACTCCAGAGCCTAAGGCAAGAGGATTGCTTGAGCCCAGGAGTATGAGGCTGCAGTGAGCCATGATAGCACCACTGCCCTCCAGCCTTGGCAAAAGGGCAAGACCTCTCAAAACAAAATACAAAACAAAACAAAAAAAACGAAGAAATGGATGGATGGATGTACTTTTCCATGGTGATGATGACGTAGCAACTAAAGAATGGAGCAGAAACTCCTGCTCTGAACCACTATGCAATTATGCTTCTCACTTTGTTCTAAAATGATTTTAGTTGGCATGGATTTTCCCTTAAAAAACAAAATACTCAGTTTTCTGCATTCATCAGTGATAAGGTGAGACATTAGTGGCAAGTTGATCATAGAGCCTCCTAGAGAGTGCAAATGTATTTTACCTGGTGTTCCTTTCAGTAATTGGATAAAATATTCTAAATATATTGTGGAAAAGTTAATTTAGAAATCAGAAAGTAGCTAACAAACTCTCCTATGAACAGAAGGAAGAAACCCACTTGGTTTAACATGACCAATTTTAATATTTTAAGTTATCAGAAAGGACAAGAGGGGCTGATAGAAACACAATCTATAGGGATTGCCTGTGATGGGAGATCCAGTGTAATATGAAAAGCTAAGCTTTTATTATTAATACTTTTGAATTTGTGGGTAATGCCCAGTTCCTTAAAATTGGGAAATCTTTGAAAATTTTAATGCTTTTTAAAAACATAGGCTTTATTTTTAGAGCAGTTTTAAGGTCACAGAAAATTGAATAGGAAGTACATAGCTTTTCCATATATTTCCTGCCCCTACACATGAATAGCCTCTTCCATGATCAACATCCCCCTATCAGTGCTACATCTATTATAATACAACTGGTGAGCCAACGTTGACACATCATCACCCAAAGTTAATTCTTTACATTAGCTTTCTTTTTTGTGTTGTACATTTTATGGCTCTGGAAAACTGTAAAACAACATGTATCCACCTTACAGTATCATAAGGAATATTTTCACTGCCTTAAATGTCCTCTGTGTTGCACCTATTCATTGATCCCTTTCCAAAATGTCACATATTAATAGTTGGAATAATACAGTATGTAGCCTTTTCAGACTGGCTTCTTTAGTAAGATGAATTTAAGTTTCATCCATGACTTTTATTTCTTGATAGATCCTTACATTATTTCAGTGAATAACATTTCATTTCATGTACCAGATTTTACGTATTTATTCACTTACTGAAAGACACTTGGTTGCTTCTAAGTTTGACATTGGGAATAAAGTTGCAATGAACATCTATGTGCATGTTTTTTTGTGGAGATGTGTTTTCAGTTCCTTTAGACAAATACCAAAAAGTGTGATTGTTGTATCATATGGCAAGAGAATGTCAAGTTTTGTAAGAAATAGCTAATCTGTTTTCCAAGGTGGCTACACCAATTTGCATTTCCACCAGCAGTGAATGGGAGCTCTTCTTGCTCCATATCTTTGTCAGCATTTGGTGTTTGTGTTCTGGATTTAGCCCATTCTAATAGGTGTACAGTGGATCTCATTTTTGTTTCACTTTGCATTTCCATAATGTCATACAATGTGGAGCATCTTTTTATATGCTTGGTTGCTATCTGTATATATTATTTGGTGAGGTATTTGTTAAGGTATTTGACTCATTTTTAATAGTATTTTGTTTCTTATTCAGTTTTAAGCATTCTTTGTATTAGGTTGGTGCAAAAGTAATTGTAGTTTTTGCCATTACTTTTGCAAAAACCTAACATATTTTGGACAACAGTCTTTTATTAAACATGTCCTTTGCAATTTTTTTCTAACTGTGGTTTGTCTTCACTTTTTGTTCTCTTTGTACCATCATTCATGAATCAGAAAAATTTAATTTTAATGAAGTTCAACTTATCAATTCTTTTTTTATGGCTCATATCATTGGTGATGTATCTTAAAAAGTATAGCCAATCCTATGTCATGTAAATTTATCATATGTTGTCTTCTAGAAGTTTTACAGTTTTGTGTTTTGAACAAACTGCTATAAGATTAATTGAGAATAAGAAAAACAGGCCAGGTGCAGTGGCTCACACCTGTAATCCCAGCACTTTGGGAGTCTGAAGTAGGCAGATCACCTGAGGTCAGGAGTTCGAGGCCAGCTTGGCCAACATGGTGAAACCCTGTTTCTAATAACAATACAAAAAAAGGCTAGGCGCGGTGGCTCAAGCCTGTAATCCCAGCACTTTGGGAGGCCGAGACGGGCGGGTCATGAGGTCAGGAGATCGAGACCATCCTGGCTAACACGGTGAAACCCCGTCTCTACTGAAAAAAATACAAAAAACTAGCCGGGCGTGGTGACCGGCGCCTGTAGTCCCAGCTACTCGGGAGGCTGAGGCAGGAGAATGGCGTGAACCCGGGAGGCGGAGCTTGCAGTGAGCTGAGATCTGGCCACTGCACTCCAGCCTGGGTGACTGAGCAAGACTCTGTCTCAAAAAAAAAAAAAAAAAAGAAAGCATAAAAACTATCCAGGCATGGTGGCACATACCTGTAATCTTAGCTGCTCAGGGGACTGAGGCAGGAGAACCGCTTGAACCCAGGAAGCCGAGGTTGCAGTGAGCTGAGATCACACCACTGCACTCCAGCCTGGGTGACAGAGTGAGATTCCATCTTAAAAAACAACAAAAGAAAGAAAGAAAAATAAACGTTTTTAAAATTTTATTTTCACTTATTTGTTCTCCAATACTGTTTCTGTATGTAGACCCGAGTTTCTGCCCAATACCATTTTCCTTTTCTCTAATAAACTTCTAATCTTTCTTTCAAGACTAATTTACCAGCAACAAATTCTCCAAATTTTTATATCTGGGAAAGTCTTTATTTCTTCTTCACTTTTGAAAGATAATTTCACAGAATACAAATTTTTAGGTTGGTAATTTTTTTCTTTCAACACTGTAAATATTTTACTCTCTCCTTGTTTGCATAGTTTAATCAGATTTAATTCTTATTTTTGCTCCTCTAAGTGTAAGGCATTTTATCTTATGGCTTCTTTTAGGATTTTCTCTCTTTCTTTGATTTTCTGTAGCTCGAAAATGACATGCACAGGTGTAAGTTTGTGGCATTTATTTTACTTGGTGATTTCTGAGCTTCTTGGATCAGTGGTTTGGCATCTGGTGTTATTTGGAAAAATTCTAATTTCATATTGTTTCAAATATTTATTGGTTCCTTTCTCTTTCTCTTTTTCTTCTGGTATTCCCATTATAGATATGTCATACCTTTCATAGTTGTCTCACAGTCGTTGGATATTGTTTTTGTTTTGTGTTGTTGTTTGTTTGTCTTTTTACTCTTTCCTTTTCAGTTTTGGAGGTTTCTATTGACTTATCTTAAAACTCAGAGATTCTTTCCTAAGATAGGTTCAATCTGCTAATGATAATCTATGCCCATCAAAGACATTCTTTATTTCTGTTACAATGGTTCTGATATCCAGGATTTTTTGTCTGCTTTTTTGCTTAGAATTTCTCTCTCTTCTTACATTGTTCATGTGTTCATTCCTGCTGTCTACTTTATCTAATAGAGCTTTAGCATATTAATCATAGTTGTTTTAGTATCCAATTTGATATTTGTAACTTGCTTACCATATCTGAGTCTGGTTTTAGTGCTTGTTCTTTCTTTCAAACTAAGTGTTTTGCTTGTGGTATGTCTTGTAATTTTTTTCTTCATAGCCAGACATGATGTATTGGGTAAAAGGAACTGCCATAAGTAAATCTTTAGTATGTGACAGTAAGGTGTGGGGGAGGGAAAGTGTTCTATATTCCTGTGATCAGGCCTTAGTCTTTTAGTAAGCCTGTACATTGGATTGTGAATTTCACAAGTGATTCTCAATATCCTCCCTGCCCCGGTGGGACAAGATGACTAGAGTGGTCTGGAGCTCAGTATTTTCCTTACTCCCCATAGAAGGCTAGATCTGCTGGAGTGAGATATTTCCCTTTCTCCAGGTAAATTAAGCTCTGAAAAAACCCCAGCAGGTTAGATTCTGCTTAAATAGTTTCTCCTGAGGACAGATTTTGTTAAGAAGAATAGAATGTTCTGGTGTGTTTCAGGACGCTTATTTTCCCCTCCTCCTGCCAGAAGCAAGATGAGATTTTTCTTTGATAATCACTGCAAGGATCTGGTAGAGCTCCTGGAGGTAAAACTCACAGAAACTCACAAAACTGGGTTCCCCTGGAGCTTTTAAAGCTAAGTTGTCTACACTAAGCCTCAAGCAATTGAATTGTCTACACTAAGCCTCAAGCAATTGTCAAGTACAGCGCAGGTTTTCCTACTCCAGCACTGTCTCCTACAGAAGTTGCTGCACATGGGTTTCTACTTCAGAAAATTGTGATTCTCTGTATTTACCATTGTGTTTCTCCAATTCAGTGGGGAGCAGTTTGCCCTGGGACCTTACTTCTCATATAGCGCTAGGAAGAATTGCTCATTTTTTAGTTTTTTCATGTTTACTTGTTGTAGGATGGAGTGGCAACTACCAAGAATCTACCAGAACCAGAAACCGAATGCCCTTTCCCCCTCTAGATCCTCAATATCTCCTAGATACCGGAAGAGCAGATGATTCTGGTCAAGTGAATTCAGGTTTTAAAATCTAAATTTAGATTTATATATATATGCTCAGCTGGCTCTTTTTTTAAAAATAATTACTGTTTGTATGATTATCAGAAAATAGAGAAACGCAATAAGATGAAATTTAAAAACCAATATTTAATTAAGATATGGATGTATATTCTAATCAGTGTTAATTACTTCTTTATGTCTTTAGTTTAAGAAGTAAAGATCATACCTTCATATTGATTTATGTATAGTCATAATTTATAATGTAATATATGTTTCAAAACAATTTCAATGAAAGCAGAATATTTTATCAGGTAGGTAACCATACTATATTGACTTAATCCCCAATTAAACATTTAGGTTTCCTGTTATAAACAATACTAGGGGGAGCATTTCTGAGCACTATCTGCATCTGTGAAAGGATCTTCAGATTAATTGTTTCTCAATAATTTAATGAGGGATTGATATCTTAAGAAGAAGCTTATGAGCACTATTTTTGCAAAGTATATCAAAATAGAAAAAAACTAGAGTGCTACGTGCTGTTTATTTCATAAGCAAAGGTATCAGTCAGTTCTAAATTCAATACATGGTTATCAAATAATAGTAGTCTAAATTTTATCTTTATTGCAGCAGTTGGAAAAAAATCTTATTGCTCAGATTATTCTAGTTTCAGTTTAATGCATTGAAATGATAATTTCATGATAATGTTTATATATATTATTAATGAACCCATGTAAAAAATAGAGGGAGATAGCATATTCTTTTCAAAAAAATTTCCAAGTAATCACCATATGCAATTAACACATTTTAAAGGAAATTGGAATTTTATGGAATGACATAAACACCATCCATGTGGATAATACTCTAATCTGTATTAAAGACTATGTAAAATTTGAAAAATCACTTACTATCCAAAGATAATTTAAAATTTACAAAAGCACTTATGTGTTCACACATTAGTGTTCATTGAAAGTACAGTGAATAAAATGAAACATATACTCATATAAAATACCCCTATTCCTCAAAAAGAACAAACATACTCAAGTTTATATTACCAGTATAGTTCCACTTCACTATTTCTTGCTGTCACTTAGCAATTTATACTGGTTAACCAATACCTCTTTTAAAAAGTAACTATCCCAAGGAAGTTTAAGATAAATGTTCTCCTTAGTGTGATTTAGTTTGGTTGTTTTAAATATTTAGCTGAATTTATTGTTCCTAATGTGAACAACTGATACTCTTCAGGTAAGAGGAAGGGTTGAGCATGGACAGAGAGGGTTGCAGTTTGTAGCTCTTCATGAAAGTCCAGTCCTGGCTGTGGTATGAGATTGCCATGTAACCAGACAACAGCTGGAGGACACTTCCTCAGTGTTGTTACCCTACAACTATTCACTCTACTAATTAGTTACCAAATAAATACTTGCTTTTCTAAGAGGGAGTGATAAAAAATAATAAGGTAAAAAAAATCTAAACGCCAAACTATTTTATCGAGAACTAATTTCTCATCACTTTCCCTGTTCATGAAATACCCATAAAAATGTAAAACATTTCTCTCTCAAGAAAGTGACTCTGAGAGATTCTGGGCGTGAAAGCAGGCAAGAGGTTTCTGCACAATCAGAGACTGAGTCCAAACATAGCCTCAGTCATTCAGTCTTAGGCCAGGTGTGGAAAGTCTGTTTTGCAAGCTTCAGCTGGTGTAAGCTGATGCTGGGGAGCATAAGGGAGGCTAGTGAAGCTGATGAGATGCAGAGCAAAGCTGGTGGAGTCCAATCACATTGAGGTTAGTAAGGAAATTCCAGCCAGAACATGGTAAGGAAGAACTGAAACAGTGCCCAAATTCTAGCAATGAGTTTTGTGGGAATGAGTTTGAAAGCAAACTCTAGCTAGTTGCCTGGAGTATCTTCCAGGACTGCCAAGTGGTTGCTCTTGCCTTAGATGGACACCTTGTTTTTTCCACATGGAATATATACAGTGAAGAATAACTCATGGCTCTTTTGCCCACCAGGAGTGTACAGTTGACTAGTTCTAAACCAGAGACTTGCTGGCTTTAGCAGGGGAAATTGTGGTAATGTTGGAGAGCACTTCGTGTCCAGTGTGTCACTATGTGGCATACATCTATAGTCTCAGAGTTACTCATGAGGCTGAGGCTGGAGGATTACTTGAATCCAGAAGTTTGAGCCCAGCCTGGGCAACATAGTGAGACCCACGTCTCTAACAATAACCAACAACAAAGTTGGACTGGAGTTTCCACTAGAAAAAAAGACAACAACACCCCTTTTTCACTGCCAAAGTCTCCATTTTCTCCTTATTTCCAGTTCTCTCATTGTTCATATCATAACCTCTTCCTAAATTCCTTCACAAGACTTTTCTTAAAAGGATTTTTTAAAAGTGTATGACATCAGGCTGCTTCTGATATTGCAAGCAAGGTCTCTAGTCCTCAAGATAACTGGGATGTAAAGCTTTAATCATCTATTACAGTAATTTGAAATTTTAGTGGGTATAAAATTCACCTGGATGTTAAAACACAGATCGTTGGACCCTATGCCCAGAATCCCTGATTTAGTAACTTTAAAATTGGGCCTGAGAGTTTGCTCATCTAACAAGTGTTTAAGTGATGCTGATGTTGCTGAATGAGGAACAATTTGAGAATTGATTGAAAAGACCCTTTTATGGTATATAAGGATATGTCTGCTTCTTTATAGCTGTATGTACACACAAGTGTCTGGCTGCATGTAATATATAGCTAGACACATACAGTCAAAATGCCATGAATTACAGAATTTTACACACTTCATTCAGCAAAGTAGAAAACTGGGAGACTAGATAGGTCACTTAAGAAACTTAAAGTATATTTTCAGTTTTTTTATTCTTCAGTCAAGCGTGTTCATTGAACATCCAGTTAACACATACCGAGTGAGAATATATAGAAAATCCTTGAAATATAGGGTGATTGAACTCAAAGAGCAAAAGTGTAAATCAACAGTGGCTAACCCAATGATCGTATATTACTGATTCTTATCTGGTAGGAACCATCAGAAACATCAGGGAAGCTTTTACAAAGCATACATACTCAAACCCTACTGCAAAGCTGTAAGATCCTTGGAAGGTAACGAATTAGTGAAAACTGCTATAGAAAATAATAATTGTGGAAACGGAATAATGACTATAAGTTTCTATAAACTTACTAATTTCATTTGTTTTCATCTAGCCTATTACTAAGTAGGAATCACACTTTCTCTCCTATTAGCGAGAAGTTCATACTGTCATCATGTATGTGTGCCAACTGCCTCTAGTGCTTTCTGATACACTCCCATGTATTTCACCCACAGCTGCAGAGGGCAGTTCTTTGAAAGTTCAGACTCACTTTGCACCGCCAGCCTACACCAACAAGTACCAAGTCCTCCTGAATTCTGCCCAGGGTCTTCTGTTATATTCCAGTGCTCACTGGACCCATGTTTGTATGCTCTTTCTGAAAGTACAAAGGAGGTAATACCCAAGAGATCATCCTCGTCCAATAGGCAATGAAGCCAGTGGATAAATGCCAAGGCTGGCTATTCATCTGCAGGTGGGCAGTTCTGGAAGGTCTTCTACCTGTTCCTCAGGAAGCCTCAGGAATGGAATGAAGTCCCTGTTATTCAAAGGAAGCACATTGATGACAACTTTTTATCTGACTTTTATTTTGCTTCCTTGTTTTATTCACTCATTCCTGGTTCTTGAGGTCACTTCCCAAATTAACCTCCAGTACTCAAGTCCTTTTCTCAGACTCTATAGGGAGTCACAGATTAAAACATTTTGTGGTGTAGAAAACTGGCAAAATATGTATTACTAAAAAAAATGCAACTTCCTAGTGAACTTTTTTTTTTTCAAAAGATAGTGTGCATGAAGGTAGAAGCAATGTAAGGATATCTAAATATTAGCAGCCATTTTTTAAGGATTAATAAATTTGAATTAAAAATCATGGATTTCATCAAAAGGAACAAGATACAAATTTAATAGATTGTAAAATTTGACTCTTACTCTTCCCTAAAAGGAATCTGAGCAAATAACTGCTCTAAAAGCAATAGTTAACAAAGCTTCAAAGCTTTTAGGTTATTTGTTATCACAAACCAAACAAAGCAAAAGAGACCAGACATTCCCTTTATGCTTCTAGCTTCTGCCACTTTTCTTAATACCTCTATTGCCCCTTCTAAGTAGATAATAAGACCTGTGATGCTTCATCTAGATGCACAGAGCTTATGGTGAGAACAGCAATTTAAAGGGAGGCAACTCATGCTGATGTAATTGGTGTAAATCTTGGATTGAATCATAGTGTTCTAAGATTAATCTAAATTGTAAACCAGTGGCATTTTTTGTTAGTCTGTTTTTCCTTAACCTTATGTATGTTACTAGAATTTATCAAATCAATATAATCAACATCCTGGAAATGACTGAATTTGAAGGCAAACCAGTAGTATGCTGGATATTAAGAGCAAAGCCATACAAAGATAGACAATTAACAAATCACCATACATGTCTGAACATCAAGGCTTATTTTTAAAAGCAAAAGGTCAACAGTGAATATTCACTTTCTCATGAAACTTGTTTGTAATCTGCCGATAGGCAGGAAAAATGAGTCACTCATAAGTCACTCAGAGACATAAAACATAAGACCAGTCTGCCCTTTGGTGATCATCCAGTCAAGGCATTTCAAATACAGCTATTCTCACTTTCCAACCCTAATTGATTAACACTGTCTGCCAGATTAGTCTTGTTCAGAATAATTCTGGGTTTGCACTTCCACATCTAGAAGAAGTTATTAATTCTTTCTTACAACATTGGGACTTAGATTTTGAAGAAATTATTAACATTTTTAAATTAAGAAATTTAATTGTGAAGTTCTGCATAAGAAAACAACTGTGGTGACTATCACCTTGATCAAGTTGTAAAACTCTTGCAGCACTCCAGAAGTTTCCCTAAGCCCTCTCCCAATAAGTAACTCATAGGTAACCACCATTTTGTCTGCTATTATCATTGATTCGTTCTATATGTTCTTAAACTACATAAAAATGGAATCATAGATGAACTTGAAGATATTTGTATCAGTGTGGGCTTATTATTTGTGTCTGTGCTGGCAACTGATTATTCACAGTAAGTTGACTGAGAGCCCAATATCTTAGAAAACTTATTCTACTTTACAAAAGAAATTATTATGGAGAGAGAGGGTTATATTACATCGTACGCAAACCTCTACTATTGTCAGTGCAATGCCTCTTTAAAACAGGTCTAAATTGGCACCTGTACCTTGTAAAGACTTTCTTAAAAACCAGATACTCTGAACAAACTCACCATATAGATAGCTAGAAATGTTAGATAATATATATAAAACAGCCTTGTAAAAGCAAAGATGACCTCACAGGCCTCCAAATAAAATTGCCAAGGACCAGGAAGAAATTTTTAAAATCCTAAAAATGGCCAGGTGCGGTGGCTCATGCCTGTAATCCCACACCACGGGGGCCTAGGGTCCCAACACTGGAGCTCAGATTCTCCACAGCCTTTCAGCTAGAATCTGCTTAAGCCTGCTGAGTTCCCAGGGGGAGGGACGACAAGCACCACAGCTGTGACTGCCTGTTGTCTAAGCTGTTTGAGCTCCTTGTCGGAGGGGCAGCAGCCAGCACTGGAACTGATAGCTACCTAATATGCTAAGCTCCTTGGGTGCGGGGGAGGGAGGCAGCAATCTCTATAGCTCCATGCCACGCTTTTCCCCTGCTGGATCCAGGGGGGCTGGACGACTTGATCCCAACAGGTGTCCCCCATAGCCCAACACAGGGGCTGCGGCAGACTGCAGCCAGAGTGCCTCTTCAGGCCAGACCCTGACCCATCCCTCCTCACTGGGCAGGGCCTCCCTGCAGGAACTCCAACAACTCCAACAACTCTAACAACTCTAGCCAGAGGGTCAGAGACAGAACTCTGATCTCCCTGGGCCTGAGCTCCTAGAGGGAGGGGTGGCTGCAGTCTCTGCAGACCAGCAGACTTAGCCTTTCCCCCTGCTAGTACTGGGGAATCCGGCAGCCCAGACAAGTGGCATTCCCTGCAATGAAGCACACCCCCTCCACCAGAGACAGTTAAAGTGCTACATTAAACAGGTCCTATTCCCTGTGCCACTCAACTGGGTGAGACCCTCCAACAGGGGTTGTCAGACACCCTATACAGGACTGATCCTGCTGGCATCAGGTTGGTGGCCCTTGAGGTCAGAGATACGAGAGGAAGAGCAGCTACACATCTTTGCTGTTCTCCAGCTTCCTTGAGTGACATCTCCGGGCCCAGCCACTAACCAAATGAATAGGGCCTGAAGTGAACCCCTAGCAATCCACAGTAACCCTACAGAAGAGGAACCTGTCCACTGAAAGAAAAACAAACAAACTAACAACAACAGCATCATCAACAACAAAATGTCCTCACAAAAACCCCATCCAAGAGTCAGCAGTCTCAAAGATCAAAACTAGACAAACTCATGAAAATGAAAAAGAATCAATGAAAAAAAGCTGAAAACCCAAAAGGACAGAGTGCCTCTTCTCCAAATGATCACAATGCCTCTCCAGCAAGGGCGCACAACTGGACGTAGGATGAGATGGATGAATTGACAGAAGTAGGCTTCAGAAGATGAGTAATAACAAACTCTGCTGAGCTAAAGGAGCATATTCTAACCTAATGCAAAGAAGCTAAGAACCTTGAAAGAAGCTTAGAGGAGCTGCTAACTAGAATAACCAGTTTACAGAGGAACATAAATGAGCTGATGGAGCTGAAAAACACAGCACGAGAACATTGTGAAGCATACACATGTATCGATAGCTGAATTGACCAAGTGGAAGAAAGGTTATCAGAGTTTGAAGACTACCTTGCTTAAATAAGGCATGCAGACACAATTAGAGAAAACAGAATGAAAAGGAACAAAGCCTCTAAGAAATATGGGACTCTGTAAAAAGACAACCTATGACTGATTGGCGTACCCGAAGGAGACAGGGAGAATGGAACCAAGGTGGAAAACACACTTCAGGATATTACCCAGGAGAATTTTCCCAACCTAGTAAGACAGGCCAACATTCAAATTCAGGAAATACAGAGAACACCACTAAGAGACTCCACGAGAAGACCAACCCCAAGACACATAATCATCAGATTCATCAAGGTCAAGAGGATGGAAAAAAATGTTAAGGGTAGCCAGAGAGAAAGGCCAGATTACCTACAAAGGGAAGCCCATCAGACTAACAGCAGAGCTCAGCAGAAGCCTTACAAACCAGAAGAGAGTGGGTACTATTATTAAATATTCTTAAAAGAATTTTCAGCCCAGAATTTTATATCTAGCCAAACTAAGCTGCATAAGTGAAGGAAAAATAAAATTCCAGACAAGCAACTGTTGAACAATTTCATTACCACCAGACATGCCTTGCAAGAACTCTGAAGGAAGCACTAAGTATGGAAAGGAAAAATTTGTATCAGCCAATGCAAAAACACACCAACATATAAAGACCAATGGCACTATGAAGAAACTGCATCAATGAGTGTGCAAAATAACCAGATAGCATCATGATGGCAGGATCAAATTCACATATAAAAATACTAACCTTAACTCAAGATAGAATATAGACTTAAATGTAAAACCCAAACCCATAAAAGCCCTATAAGAAAACCTAGGCAATAACATTTCAAGACATAAGCATAGGCAAAGACTTCATGATGAAAACGCCAAAAGCAATTGCAACAAAAGCCAAAATTGACAAATGGAATCTAATTAAACTAAAGAGCTTCTGCACAGCAAAAGAAACTATCATCAGAGTGAACAGGCAACCAAGAGAATGGGAGAAAATTTTTCCAATCTACCCATCTGACAAAGGTCTAATATCAAGAATCTACATGGAACTTCAACAAATTTACAAGAAAAAAACCACTCCATCAAAAACTGGGCAAAGGATATGAACAGACACTTCTTAAAACAAGACATTTATGCAGCCAACAAACATATATTTAAAAAAGCGAAACATCACTGATCATTAGAGAAATGCAAATCAAAACCACAATGAGATATGATCTCATGCCAGTCAAAAACGGTGATTATTAAAAAGTCAAGAAACATTAGATGCTGGTGAGGCTATGGAGAAATAGGAATGCTTTTACGCTGTGGTGCAAATATAAATTAGTTCAACCATTGTGGAAGACAGTATGGCAATTCCTCAAGTATCTAGAAACAGAAATATTATCTGACTCAGCAATTCCATTACTGGGTATATACCCAAAGAAATATAAATCATTCTCCTATAAAGACACATGCACACATATGTTTATTGCAAAACTATTCACAATAGCAAAGACATGGAACTAACCCAAATGCCCATCAATGATAGGCTGGATAAATAAAATGCAGTACATATACACCATGGAATACTATGCAGCTGTATAAATGAATGAGATCATGTCCTTTGTGGGGACATGGATGAAGCTGGAAGCCATCATCCTCAGCAAACTAACACAGGAACAGAAAACCAAACACCACATGTTCTCACCTTTAAGTGGGAGCTGAACAATGAGAACATATGGACACAGGGAGGGAAACAACACATGCTGGGGCCTGTTGGGAGGTGGCGGATGAGGGAAGGGAACCTTGATGATGGGTTAATACGTGCAGCAAACCACCATGGCACATGTGTACTTATGGAATAAACCTGAACATTCTGCACATGTATCCTGGAACTTAAAAAATAAGTCTCAAAATAAAAATATTTTTTTTTTTCTTAAAAAAGGACAAAACATCTTTTAGCTGGCACAGGGAGAGGACAATAGTGTTCCAGTCTGAATGGGTTCTGTGTAGACAAAAACAAAAACAAAATGTCCTTAGAGTCTAAAATGTCACAATCACCTTTCCTGAGTTTGAGATTCCAACGTAAACAAACTGTGTGGTCTGGAAACTCTTAGCAAACAAACTAACATAAAAATGGCCATACTCCTGGGCACTTGCTGGAGGCAAGCATACATCCTTTTGGAAAGGTAACTCCTTAGCCTAGGATCCACAGGATCCTCATAGATAAAACCCTTCCAAACATGGGTCAAGATTCGAATCACAATAAGAAGATAAATGAATGAGAGTCTATATATATATATATATATATATATATATAATATAACATAACAATGTTATTCAGATGACTTTGATTAACCAATCTGTTAAAATAGGATAAAAAGGTTAAAGCTAAAAATATTAAGAAATGAATCAAACACTATGAGAAAATATCAACAAGAAAAAAACACAAAATTCTATAAATACATATGTATATAGACATATGTATGCAAACATATACATTTAAACATTTACATATGAATTATGTAAAGTCATTGATGAGATAGAAGATATATTTAAGGCAATTACTTAGAAACATGAATTTTTAAATATTAAATACTTAAGAAAATTTGAGAGAAGTGGAGAGGAGGACATGTAATAAAACTTAACATGCATCTAATGAGGGTTCTATGACAAGAGAATGCAGTTAATGGAAGCAAAACAGTATTCAAATATTTATTAAAAAAGGCATACACTATTCTAGAATTGAATAAAAAGCCTAAATTCTTAGATTTACAAAGCATAATGAATCTCAAGGATAGTAAATAAAAATGAATTTACTCCTAAGGAAAAGTGTAGAATACTAAAATAAATAAATAATAAATATTTAAAGGGAGAAAGTAAACTAGATGACAGAAATGATACAGAAGATATCTCCAAAGCAAAAATAAAAAAGGGACAAAAAGTTTCCCTAAAATTATGAGGAAAAAAAAATCAATCTAGAATTTTATGCCCAACATTATTGAAGAATAAATACCAAATGAAGATATTTTCAAATAAATCAAAAGTGACAGAGCGCATCTGCGTTTTCCTTTATCTTGTGTCATTCTCTGGCTTTTCTCATTCGAATAAAATCAACTTAGCTATATAACTATAAAATTATTAAACACTGTATTAAAAATCAAAGCTACCATTGTATCAAAACATTTATTCTTCTAAATTTAAAGTTACATGACCCAGTTTGGCTTCTCCCAGAAATACAAGAAGAGAGTAATGTAAGAACACACTCAAATTTGTGTTGAGTAACATAAATCCCTCTCCTTTGAGTTATATACTTTTGGTTATTTTTCAGATTAAATATTGTAGTAATTAAACAACCTATTATGATGTCTGACATATTTTATACTTAAAATATAAATTTATATAAATATATTGAATGTTTTCTTGTATATTATTCTATAATAGTGACTGAAAAAAAGAAAAACACATGTATTGTCTCACTATTTGGGCGGACGTTGGAAAAGCTTAGCTGGAATCTCTGCTTCAGGATCTCACAAGGCTGCAGTTGAAGTATTGGCAGGACCTGCAGTCTCATCTGAAGCTCAGTCGAGGAAACATTCGCTTTCGTGTTCATGTGGTTGTTAGTCCATTAGTCCCTTATGGGCTACTGGACCCAGGACCTCTGTATCTTGCTGGCTGTCAGCTGGAAGCCTTCATCAGCTTCTTGTCATGAGGGCCTTCCCAGCATGATAACAACTTGCTTCCTCAAAGACTGCCAGGGCTAGTGTCCCCTAGAAATATGGTTTATGGTTTTATGAAACATTCACATGACAGTGACATCCATTATCTTTGCCATACTCTATTGATCAGAAGCAAGTCACAGGTTCTATCCACGTTAAAAAGGCAGAAAAGTTATAGGGCATAAATTCCAGGAGCTAGAGATCTTGGGGACCACCTTTGAGTATGTCTACCACAAATATATGTATATATTTAATATATTTTATCGTTAGAGCAAGGTGATAATAAAATTATTTATTTTTTCTTTTCTTCTTTTCCTTCCTTTTCTTTGCTTTTTCTCTTTTCTCTCTTAACTTGCGTTTGTCCTGCTATAGTGCTTTTGCTATGAATTTCTTAGGTTGGGGTAGCTGGCATCCAAGATGAGTGTTGATCATAGCAAACTATCCACATCATGACATCTATTATGACTTGTGTGTTATTATTTTAACTAAGCAAGGCCTCTAGAATCCTTGGAGTGAATGGTGTTTTCTAATATTAAATAATTTAAAGAAACAATGATATGCTTATAGAAAAAACCAGCCAACTGAATTGAACACCTGAGGCTCTGAAGATATGTCCAAATATTTTGGAGCTTTAACTAATACAATATTGAAATAATGAATTTGTACATCCTGTTGAATACAACCAACTCAAGTTGGGACCTACTAGACTGGCAATAAAATTCTTTACTTGGGTCTTAGTCTGAGATTTCATTATAATATATATGCAGAATGAATTTTTCAGGGAGAATGATCATTTATTTCTATTCCATTGTGCCTTGGACAAGCCTAATTTCTTCAAACAACCAAGGCTCATTAATTTAGACTACTTCTTGAAATTTTAGCCAAAATATTCAGAAATAACTGCATTCATTCAAAAAGATCACATAGGTTCTTACTATATAAAACCCACTACAATTTAGATTATGGAGCATATGATGTTACAATTAATGAAGTTTCTATATTAAATAAGAGCACCATCACTATGCATAATTATATACGGTAATTCAAGCTATGCTAACAAAGCGTAGTTTAGTTTTGGAATCAACAATACCTACTTTCACAATGTATACTTTCCATATTAACTTAATTTCTTTCTCCATTATTAATTGTGTTGCGTTTATTGGTACTAAATGAAGAATTGCTTTACCATTTTGTTAATGTTAAATTAACTAAGGAATTTTTATTATTTCACTCCAAACCATGTTATCCTCTGAAAAATTACCTTATAGGCTTCAAATTGTCTTAGGTTCATCTCATAATAATTAGGATGGCTTCAGTCAAAAGTGGGGGGAAGTCTGGGTGACCTACTTAAGAATCAGGAGCCTGGAAACTTAGGCAGTGTTTCTACTCCCTAAAAACTTATGTTAAGCAATTATACAGCTCTTGAATCTGCTCTCTGTTAAACAAAAGCACCTTGGGATAGTCTCAAAGCATTTGTTTTAGAACACTTACCAACTCGTCCCTAGGTGATATGAAGGATTGCTATGTCAATCTGGAGAAAGGACTCAAGCACTAACGCATTAGGAAAGCCTGGACAAATCAAAATAGACAGGTGGATGCTGAAGATCATAAGATGCCAGATCTGGAAAAAACATAGATGAAGTTTAGCAGGGTGATGAGTAGTTTACTACAGAAGATAACATACCCTTCATTCTTCCAATCCTTTATTCACCCAGCAGCTTAGTTGTATTTAAACTTTCTCCTTTCCATTTATTTCTTATTATTTTCCATCACTTTTGGATAAAGTCCAACTTTGTAAAATGTTCAATAGAATCTTGAACAATTCTGCTTACATCTGCTGCTTCTGCTTTAATTTATATCATGTCCACCGCCCACACCGGAGGTCTTTTATTTTAGCTGGTCTGGCATTTTTCACAGTTCCTCAATGCAACATGCTATTTTCCACCACAATGCCTTTGCACATATTCTTCCATTTACTTAAAATACTAAAAACACTCTCCCCTAACACACAGACTCACTTGCTTTCCTCAGTTAACTCTGTTCCATTAGACCTTAGCTCAATTTTTACTTGTTCAAAAGAGCCTTCCTTGATTTTCCAGATGAGATCTAATCCCAACGTTAAAGCGTTTCAAAGCAACATGTCCCTCTTTTTGCTAACAATTAACATAATTGAAATTTTCTGTTCTTTCTCTTAATCTATGGTTAGTGCCAGTCTATTTCACTAGATGTAAACTCCATCAGGGCAATGTCTATTTTGTTCATCATTTCCTAAGTCATACCCCATAGTAAGGATTCAATAAATGTTTCTTACCAAACTAATTTATAATGTCTTTACCATAATATTCTCTCCAACTGTCATCATTTCATTTGGATAGTTACTCCGTTATATCAGGGGAGAACAATAATTTGACAGAATGGTGCTGTAGTATCTGTACTGTGACAAAGGGTTTCTTGGGATATACAGGAATCATTTAAATGGGCTCAAGGACCATAAGGTCTTTAGTCAGCACGATGAAAATTACAGCTTTCCTGATTAGTCTTTCTTATCGCTTAATGACGAAGAGCAAGATAACAAAAAAGGGAGAATTCAATGTGGAAGAAAATAACGGCATAAAAGCAGGTTTACACTAGGCACTTCAAACCTAACACAACATACCAAATAATGAATTTAAAATGTACCAACAGTGTAAGACCTCACATAATACAATTTTGCTGTCCGAATCCTTAAGGAAAAAATAAAGCAGAATATCTCACAAAATAAAGCAGAAAGAAATTATGTAAATGGAGGAAATTGAAATTATGGCGCAGATGGAAAAAAGCTGAAAAGTTCTTTAGAAAAAATAAAAAACGTACCTGCCACTATGGATAATTAATGACTCAAAGGAGAAGAAAAAATTTATCTTTTTTTTTTTTTTTTTTGCCCTGGCTAGGAGAAATGCTTACTGGCACAGAGAAAGTTCCCCCTAAACTAATCACTAATAAAAAACACATGGAAAATGCTTTTTGACAGCTTCTTTTCCAATGATGATTAAGCATTCTATAATCAAAACCCTAAAACATTGGCTACCTTCTCTTTTACCCCTGCTATGCTGTTCTTAGCAGAGACAAGGAGATAAAAGAGGAGCATTCAAACAGGACTGAGAAGTGATGACACACACACAGCATAGAGAGGGTATAAAATTAGTCAAGGGTAAGCTACCCAGAATATATTTGAACACACAGATAATGTAATTAGAGGAATCCATGTATTTTGTTTTGTTCTAAATAGAAATGCTATAGACTGCAATATAATAAAATGATAAATCATAACGCAGAAAGTTTTAGACGCTTATTTGGAAATATTTTTAAATTATCTCTTAAACAATTTTTACATCAAAGAAAAAATTAAAATCTCAACCTTACACCAACAAATAGCAATATTAGTTTCTGAATATGAAACCAAGTATTGAAGACTCTGCATGAAAAAACATTGTAGAGTTTTAAACACTTGCATTATTAAAAAAGAAAGAGGAAAATTAACAATTTTATTTCCAAATTATAATGAAAAAGAACACAATAAGGAAAACAGAAGGAAACCGGGAATAAAAAGCCATGAAAATCAATGAATTAAAATATAGTAATGAAAAGTAGACTTTTTTACATTTTTAAATTAATTGACACATAATAATTATACATAATTATGGAATACAATGTGATATTTCAATATATACATTTATTATGTAGTCATCAAATCAAGGTCGTTAACATACCCACCATTTTAAACTTTTATTATTTCTTTGTGGTAGGACATTCAAAATCCTTCCTTCTGGCAATTTTTCTATGAATAATACTTCATTGTTGGCAATAGTCACCCTAATGTGTGATAGAACACAATAATTTATTTTTTCTTTCTAATTGTATATTCGTATTCATTGCTCAACCTTTTCCCATCCACTCTATCCTCCTACCCTCCCCAGTCTCTGGTAACCACTATTCTATTCACTACTTCTTTGAGATCAATTGAAAAGTAGCCTTGATATATAAATTCAGGTACTGATGATTTTTAAATCTAATGACATCTGGCTTTCTGAAGCAGATTTAAAAAGATAAAACAGTGAAAGTCATTGAAAAAGAAAAGGTAAATAATCCCATCTACAGAAATTAAAATAAAATATATAGTGTAAATCATACATAAAGTTGTAAAATCTTGGTGTATTTTTTAGGAAAATATAAATCAATTTAACTCTAAAGGTTGCTAAAATGACTTTTTAAATATTCAACAGTAATAAAATATAAATAAATAGACAATCTTGATATCTCTCTTATTCTTCCTCTTTTTTACACATATATACATAATTCCTGGAAACATTAAAAAATGTATACATTATAATTTATCAACTACTATATTGGGAATACACTAGTTAAGGCGTTAGTTAAGAGTATAAAATAAGATATGTAAATATTGAGTTGAGAGAAAAAGTATTATTTGAAGATATTATGAATAGATGCCTAGAAAACACTAGGAAAAAATAAGAAAAAATAGAAACCCAAGAGATTATCTGATTCATAAAATTATATATAAAATCAAAATATTTTATTTCTGCAAACAACAAAAAAGATAAAATATAAGGAGAGAAGATATTTCTTTAATGTTGGCAATACAAAAGGTAATATGCCTCAGAATGAAGTTAGTAACATATAAAGAGGTATTTTTAAAACACTACTTAAGGACATCAAAGAATGTTTGAATAAAAAAGATCACTTAAGTGGTCTTGGATAAGAGGACAACATTATCAAGACATCAGTACTTCCTGCCACAATTCTTACATTTTCTTTTCACGTACATTTATAAGAAGCATATTCATTTATTATTGAGTATTCATTTAATACATGAGTTTGAAGGTGACAGCACGCATGCGTGTGTGTGTGCGTGCGCATATGTGTGTGTGAGAAAAAGGCAGAAAAAGACATGAAAACAGAGAAAGTAAAATATAGGGGTGAAGAATGAGGAGAGAAATAGACTAGAAAATAATATAGTAAAACTGATAGGAAAATATGAGAATAGCAGGTAAAAAATTGTAAAATAAATGTGACAAGGAGGGAAGATATCTACCAGATATACAACATTTAAAGCTTAATTATTTGGTTCTGGTACTGGAAGAAGCATAAACACTAATGAAATAATTAAGATTTCAAATACAACCTCAAATGAATATTGGAATAAGTACCGATAAAGATGTTATTTTAAACAAATGATGTCAGTGTCTATGTTTGGAGAAGAAGAAAAAACACTGAAACCTTCTCACTCTTTCAACTAAGATAGTTGCTATGTTAAAGTGTGCAATATAATAAAATGTTTCAAAGAATTCAAAGAAAGCATGTATGACATATTTGTGTTTTCTCTGAGACAGGAAGACATTTCTAACATCAATTCTAGAAAAAACTTTGATGTAAAATCAAACATGTTTATACTAAAAACAGATTTAGTAAACAGATGAGAAACTAAAGTTATAATATAAATATATTTTTACATTTATATTATATTTTTATAATTAGAGATAAAAATACATTCAGACAAAGAGCTTTTATAGGTCGTAAGAAACAGGCACCCTGTAAAGAAAATATAGGCAACATGAGAAGTCAGTACACTGAAAAAGGAAGCACAAATAGCAAATGAAGATAAAAAAATACATTTTATAAATAACTAAATGCAAATAAAATAATTAAATACACCTTTCATAGTTAGATATGTCTATGATGATTAAAATTTATTAAAATTTAAGTAGGCCAATTGAAAAACAATATTTTTGAGACAACAGGAAAAAATATAGCCTTGATATAAGATTATAATAATGTATTATTAATTTGGCTGGGGTTGACAATGGCACTGTGGTTGTATAAAGAAGTATCCTTATATGATGTAAACACAAACTGAAATATTGAGGGATGATATGGCATGATATCAGAATTTTAATATTTCAGAAAAAATGGCAAAATGTTTGTGTTATGTCTAGTGATGGATATACGGAGATTCATTATGCCATTTTCTCCACTTATGTGCCTTTGAAAATTTTCATTATAAACAGTTAAATAAAATAAATTGTTAATATAAAATGGGAGTCAATATGTGAAGATGTCAGCAGTCTTATACCTATTAGCCAAGCTAAAATTGGGTTCCCCTTTCTTAATCCTCCTCCTGGTTGACATCTTAGCAGTCTTTAATAGTGCTGGCCAGTCATTTCTTCATAAATCTCTGCTGTCCTCAGTTCCTGCCATAGCGCTGTGTTCTGGAGTTCCTCCTCACGTCTTTGAATATTCCTTCTGGGTCTCCTCCCCTCTGCAGACACATTCTTTCTTATTGTTCATTAACTGCAGTAGTTTCTCAAGGCTTAGTTCTGAACTTTCCTTCTCTCTCCCTTTAAAATCTCTAGATAAGCTCAGTTTCCTTCTTTCCCACATTTCAATTACATCTATACACAGAAAGTCTCAACTTATCTAGTGGTTACAAGCATTGGTGTAGACCATCTTGTGTAGAGGTGAAGGGTCATCAGTGTACACATTCCACCAGCTATAGGATTATAAGCCCCTATAGGCCTTCTATCTTCTCATTTGTTAACAGGTCAACGTTAAAATGTTGTTAAGATTTTGCATATACCTAGAGAGAGAGCTTATGAAAGTGTCTGGGGTGTCCAATCAGTGAAAGCTAATATTATTCCCAAACATACACCTCTCTACCTTATTTTCATAGTTATGTGACTACTCGAGATCTCTAAACACATCTTTGGGGATATTCAAATTTAATTTTTCTTCTTACCCTCAAACCTGGTTCTCTTTTGATGCCCCTTATGCCAATAAATAATACCACTCTTCAGTTGGTGCACAAGCGAGACAGTTAGTGCATTAGTTTCCTATTGCTGCTGTAACAAATTCCCACAAACTTGGTGACTTAAAAAAACAGATTTATTATGTTACAGTTCAGGCAGTCAGAAATCTGAAATAAGTTTCACTGAGCTAATGTCAAAGTGTTGACAGGGCTGCATTCCTTCTGGAGGCTGTAAAGGAGAATCCATTTCCTTTTTCAGCTTCTAGAGGCTGCTACATTCCTTGGCTCATAGCCCTTTCCTCCATCTTCAAAATCAGCTGTGTAGTATCATCAACCCGCTCTCCTACACTGACTCTTTTGCCTTCCTTCTCTACATTTAAACCCTTGTGATTACATTAAACTCACACTATAACCCAGGACAATTTTATTTTAAGGGCAGCTAATTAGAAACCTTAATTCTATCTACAACCTTAATTCCCTCTTGTCCTGTGGTCACAGGGTCTGGAGATTAGGGCATAGAGACCCTTAGGGGGCCAATACACTATCAAGAATGCCTAGTTACCCTTATTGCTGATATACAATCTCTTATTCAATCATTTAGATTTTCTTTGTTTTTAATATGTGTTTGTTGTTGATGTTGTTTGTTAATTTATTTTAAAGGCTTAATTTTTTTAGAGCAGTTTTAGATTCCAGCAAAACTTAGCAGAAGGAGCAGAGATAACCCCTATGCCCCTGTCCCACACAAGCATAGCTTCTTACATTATCAACATCCCCCACCAGAGTGGTACATTTATTACAACTGATAATCCTACACTGACATCATTATCACCCAAAGCTCTTGGTTTTCATAGGGTTCACTCTTGGATTTGTGCGTTCTATGGCATGGACAAATGTATAATTGCATTATCCACTATTATAACATCATACAGAGTATTTTCACTGCCTCAAAAAGTCCTCTGTATTCTGCCTTTTCATCCTTCCCTCCCCTCTATATCCCGACAACCATGAATTATTTTACTGTCTCCATAGTTTTGCCTTTTCCAGAATGTTACATTGTTAGAATCATATAGTAGTTAGCATTTTTAGACTGAGTACTTTTACTTAGCAATGTACACTTCAGTTTCCTCCATGTCTTTTCATGGCTTGAAAAGCTCATTTCTTTTTAGTGCTGAATAATATTCCATTATTTGGATGTACCCTAATTTATTTATCCACTCACCTACTGGCAGATATATTGGTTGCTTCTAAGTTTTGACAACTATGAACATCCATGTGAAATATTTTGTGTGGGTATGTTTTTCAATGCCTTTGGGTAAATATAAAGGAATACAAAAATTCTTTAGCTTTTACATCCTTTCTATCCAATGATGAGACTCCTATCCAATCAAGCAGAACACAGTTAGCTTGACAATATCAGAGTTACTAATATCTCCCTAACTCCTTGTGCCTCTCTATCAATCAAGTTTATACCAACCAAAGTGATACTTTCAAAACAAATCTTAAATAGCATCTTGCTCCTCTTTAAACCTTTTATTGACTTCCCATTACTTATTGCTCTTAGGATACAGCCCAAAATCCTTATTATGTTCTACAAGTTCATTAACATTGCATATTAGAATCTACCCAAAGAGCTTAAGAAACAGAAAAACAAAAACCATTCACTGAGAAGGGTTGTATATTAATCATGTTCCCCCTGAAAGAGGACATATTCAAATTAGAATAATTTCAAGAATGCTTGTTTACAAATGATATAATTACAAAGCTGTGTAAGCTGAGATAGAGGATAGTGCAATAACACAAAGCTATTTGCAGCAGTGCTGTTACCATGCTGGGTGTGAAGGCATGAGGAGTGGCACAGGTTATAGGATCCACTCCCCTCCACCAACACACAAAAACATCTTACTTTAAGCAGCCCATCTTGGAAAAAACAGAGGTCGTCCTCAAGTGGGAAAAAGCATCCTAATCAAGAGGAAATACATACCCTTAACCTCATTAACCTCTAATCTCTTACCAGGCATCCCCTTTGGCCAAACCGTACCGAAGGCCAGTAGACATAGGAACCTGTGACTTACCCAAGCAGATTAGCCTTTGATGGCGAAGAGCAACATGGACATGGGTGGGACGTCTTTATGGAAGGGCAAACAGAAGATATCTGGTCTAAATAGGGAATAAAATAAGTGAACAAGATTTAGAGGAATCATTCTGAAAAGTAATGAGACATATCCGTGAGTGAGAGGAGTCAAAGAGAGCATGGAAAATAGCCAGATACATTTGGAAGTAGATGCTTTAGTTAATGGACATGCACAGCAGGTTCTTAAGCAGGGAAATAAAGTTTAGCAATTTAGGAATAAAGTAGGAATATTCGTTTGGCTAGTGTGGACAGAGTAAATAAGAAACAAGGAAGTAGCAATTAAGGCTTGAAAAATAGGCATCGTGGACAGGGTGAATGTGAAACCAGGCTTGAAAAAAAAAATAATAATATCAGCATCATGTTTTAAAAGTAGAAAGTGAGTGGTTTGCTGAAACAACGTTTCTCCAAGTATCTGTGAAAACCATCACATTGCAATCTTGGGGCAAATTTTTCCTAGAAGACTTTCAAAGGGTAAAATCTACTTTAAGATTGTGAGTATAAATTGACAAATTGCCTTTCAGATAACTTGTATTGATTTATACTTTTCACTATTAGGCATGGAAATACCAGTTTTCCCATTGATCATCATCACTCTTTTTCTTTCCCTACCTCATAGAACACTGAAAAGTCCCTTCCAAGTACCTTATAATACCACACAGGCACGTCTGTCACCACACTTATCATATTATTAATCTATATGTTTGTCCTATGCCCTCAAGTGTTTTTTACTTTAATGTTTCTATTGTCTCCCTAATTTTCTCTCATTCTTTCAACCTGGTGATCTCAAAACATAAAATTAAAGAGAGTGTCTCAGAGGACAAGGTGATTAAAGAGATGATATTCTTAGGATCAGTTTGAAGAATGTGTCACATAAATGTATGGATTTGATTTAAAAAGGAAGTATTTTTTTTAATGGGATTGATAGAATAAGGAAGAAAGCCAAATCCAATAGCATCCCTAATATATACAAAGTAGGGAAAAATATATATTCTGTATATATGGAATGAGGGTCGGGATAAGGAATGTATTCACTATTAGGAGGACTGGTAGATGAGGTCCCTAATTCTGATGATAATCAATCAATTTATAGAAATATGAAGAAACAGACAAGGTAAAAATAGGTAATGAGTCTGCGTAAGTTAAGCAATTGCATGAAGTTCCAAGGTTAATAGATTGTTTTGGTGAAACAAGGGTAGATCCTGATCAGGCATCATTAGTTGGGAATGCTGGCATGTACCAAAGTAGACGAGAGAGAGGATAAGATGAGAGAAAAGGCTATTGCCTGGGAATCACATACCTGTTTCTAAACAATACTGAAAACCATTAGCTTTATTATAAGACCAAAGAAGATTGAGAAGACATAATAAGAACTTGACAAAATAATGAAGACCTAGTTAGAGGATATAACTGTAAGAGAAGAGGCAAACATCTATGTAGGTGAAGAAATAAATTGAAATATTGCAATTTAAGAGTTAAGACCATTTGACATAGTAACTAGCTTAATAGTCATATATGTATATATGTGTGTGTGTGTGTGTGTGTGTGTATATATATATATATTTTTTTTTTTTTTTTTTTTTTTTGAGACAGAGTCTCATTCTGTCACCCAGGCTGGAGTGCAATAGCATGATTTCGGCTCACTGCAAGCTCTGCCTCCCAGGTTCATGCCATTCTCTTGCTTCAGCCTCCTGAGTAGCTGGGACTACAGGCGCCCACCACCATGCCTGGCTAATTTTTTTGCATTTTTTTAGTAGAGACGGGGTTTCACTGTGTTAGCCAGGATGGTCTCGATCTCCCGACCTCGTGATCCGCCCGCCTCGGACTCCCCAAGTGCTGGGATTACAGGTGTGAGCCCCTGTGCTCGGCCAATAGTCATATTATTATATGGTTACTTTTCTTATAATTAAGAGGTATGATATATTTTAAATACACCTGTAATATCTGGATTATTAGTCTGTTCAATTAACATTTAGTATAGAATTTAATAAAACTTTTTTATTAAAGTTCTTTCTTCATTAAAAATGAAAATAGGGAAAGAATTTATTAATGAAGGCAAAATGAGATGGGATTTGTTTGCACAAACCAAAGTCTCCCTAAAATCAGAAAACTTCAGTTAATTCCACTTGTATATCACCTTCATTTACACTAAAGACAGGCTGTAAAACCCTCTATGGAAATAGCTTATTGCAATAATTATGTACTATATCATAGACATTAGTCTGCAGGCTACAAGATTAGAATTGTATTGACTTGGATTTTCTTCACTGGAAAAAAGGAGTCCATTAAAAATAGAATTGTGAATGTGTGTGCGTGTGTCCATTAGCAAAAGCCCTTGCAGCAGCCCCTCTGGGAAGGGCACCAACAGTGGCTTCTAATCAAGTATTCAAATATGTGTGTTAATAAAATGTTAACTCAGACAAGAAGTATCATAACCAGGCATCAAATGGTGAAAGGACATCCCTTCTCTCTGTGAGTTGCTTTGTGGTGTCCAGGTTTCTGGATCTAATTGCTCTTGCTTTTGGCCACTTGGTCTCATGCCTGATCCCCCAATTGCCCTTCTGAGTGAGAAAGAAGATAATGTTCACATCCAAACCGTCACAAGAGAAAAACACTTTCGTTCTGGCATTGATTTATTTTGATGTTAATTACCTATTAGTTTCTCAGTGTGCTGACTTGCATTTCTTTGATCTTTACCTAGTCTTCATTCTGTTAAACATCCTTATCCTGACTGAAAGATTGTAGCTGTGGTAACGAAGTCTATTCAAGTTTGACCAACCAACACAAATACCCACTAACACAGGCTTTCCTCACACACCCTGTCTCTTGCCTCCTCTGCCTCATTCTGTTTCTCAATTTTCCTTTTCCTGCTTCTCTATTTGCATGACTTGAAAACAATAAAATGAGGAGATGACACAGCAACAAGAAGAGACACTGAAACCTAATTCCTACATTAGAATCTGATTTTGTTGTGAATACAAAATTCCTTCAGTTGGTATCAGATATCCAGAGCATGTTGGGGTAAGGGATGGCTGAGGGAATGGTTTCAGGATGAAACTGTTCCACCTCAGATTGTCAGGCATTAGACTCTCTTAGGGAGCGCGCAACCTAGATCTCTCACAAGCATGGTTCATGCTAGGATCCGTGCTCCTATGAGAATCTAATGCAGCTGCTGATCTGACAGGAGGTGGAGCTCAGGCCATAATGCTGTCTGGCCTGCTACTCACCACCTGCTGTGTGGCCTGGTTCTTAACAGGCCATGAAGTGGTCGTGGCCCCGGGTTTGGGGACTCTTGGTCTAGAGACCTTAATTGAGAAAGATCATGAGGTTTCATTTGTATCCAGTGGAAAAGAGCTTTATGATCCATTATGATGTCTGACTCAGTGATGAGACACCGGACTGAGGTCTCTTGTACTGGAAATCAGACGGACTGGTTCAGTGCTCCACCTTCTTTTTGACAGTTGAAGCATCTAAGGTATGGAAATAATGCTTTCTCACACAGCTAGTGAATGCCACTGCTGGAATGAGAAACCAGATTTTCTGAGTTCTAGGAAGCCAGTGTTCAGGTATCAAAAACGCTCTTAATACCAAGAGTCAAATTATCTTTCCTTTTTTCTTGTTCTAGCAAATCATTTTTACAATTACTTCAAACTGTCCCTTAGTACTTTTATTCTTTCCAGCACCTCAGTTCAATTGCTTTTCTTCTCACACAACCATGATGGCAATCCCTTGTTAAACTGGTTTCTTTATCTCTCACTGATTACTGTCCAATCAGCCCTGTTCTCAGTACTAGATAAATCTTCCAAATGCATTATTATCATAATTTCAGTCTCCAGCTTTAAAAATTCAACAACATAAACATTTGCAAGAAAAAAAAATGTATTCCTCAAACTACATTTTAATCCCTTTCATGACCTCAAACTACCAGTTGGGAACATGTATCTGCTACTATGATCCAGCATAAAAAATATCCGCCAGCGATTTTAGTTTTGTCATACATCAAAATATGGCGTCATAATCTCTACCTAACAAAATCCTTAATCTGTTTTCTCTAGCTCATTGTCAGTTACTGCCTCTCTACCTCTTTCCAGTAGTTCATCCTACCTCACAAGACAAACATCTATTAAACTTCTAAAATTGTCTAGTTAAATAAAAAAAAAAAAAGACAAACATCTATACACAGATTCAGAGTTTGCTTTTACCCAACAATAATCTCATCGACGGTGCAGCAGCCAGCTGAAATAATTGGAAGAGTGAAACATTACATTATGTAAGGACCTTGGAATGTGAAGAACCACAAAGAATGTTCACTCAAATCTATTCTTTACATAGTAATAAAACCCAATAAATATTTCTCTGAAAACAATGTTGATATCAAAAAATTGTAGTTACTCAGTTTGGCCATAATTTTATTAGCCTGAAGTATATCTACATACTGATTTTCCCCTAAAATAGATGCTTTTGAATCCCTAGCCAATTCTTTTCATTACTTTTCTGAAATTGATCAATTTCATCCCTGGCTTGTTTGGCAGTCAACAAGGAAATTGAATTGCTTTTGAACAAGTAAATGGGTTCCCACTCTTTTCCTACTTGAAAGAAAATACTTATTTGTAGCACAAATAAACACCATGCATGTTCATTTCCACAATACAAAAATTCTTTGAAGAATTCACTAAACTGGAAAATATAGGGGGGGTAAGAAACTACACAAATCTGGAAAATGAATTAGGATAAAAAATCTGACACTGTCTGTACCTATTTTTCTCCTTGCATAAGAAACAGCTTTGGCACCAAAAGTTCCAGTTATTTTATATAGCTCTTTACCAGAAGACTGGATCTGGTGAACTTGCTGGAAATCTTTTCTAGAAGTGCTAGAATTTTTTTCATTGAATGTTCTTTGATGTTGTTTCTACTTTAATTAATTTTAAGAGAAAATCAGAAAATACTATTAGTTAATACAGGTAAAATTCTGGGTACATGTAATTCCACAGATTATTGTAGTTTATCCCCAAAAGCCATAATCAAATGTCACCTCACCTCAAGCCGTTGGAAACCTAATTTCACATGACTCTTTCATGGGTCTTTGTCATGGAGTCTGCACCATGGCCTCCTGCTGTGTGGTTGTCTCATAGTGCTTTCCCCCTAAAGAGACCATAGAGATAACTTTGTGATGTACTCCCTTTGTTCTATAGTCATTCTGCTATCTGTGCCTAGCAGGGTCAGCTGTGTTCTTTTCCTGGGAGTTCTATATTTTAAATGAGATTCCAGTTGCCTATGGTGTACTTCTATTAACCCAAGGGTTGCCCTCCTGACGTAATCATTAACTACTGCTCTTCTATGTCAGTTATTTTGAGAATGAGGTGTCCATTTAGGAATTCCAACTTCAAAATTCTATTTTTGTTCTCAAAGTGGTAACTGCTTTAAATCATCGTCAAATTAATGTATACTTTTAAAATTGATAAAAATAGAGCACTGTATCAAGTAAAAAGTAAAACTGTATCTCCCAGCTACATCATCCTATATGTTCAATTCTTCAAAATTAGCTACTATTAACAGTTCAATGTATATACTTCCAGTCATTTTAAGTGTGTATATGTTTGTGTCTCTGTATATGTGTGTATGTGCATACATGGGTATATAAAGGGCACATATATAGTTTATATTCATATTACTACATTTCAATGTTTATCATATAAAAACATGTATAGCATATTCTTCTAAAAATATCTTCATTTAACTCTAAATACAGGCATACCTCAGAGATATTATGGGTGTGGTTCTAAGACAATTGCAATAAAATTAATACAGAATAAAGTGAGTTGCATGACTTTTTGGTTTCTCAGTTCATATAAAAGTTATGTTTACACTGTACTGTAGTCTATGAAGTGTATGATAGAATTCACTGAACTGGAATTTATTATGTATAAAAATAATGTAAATACCCAAATTTAAAAATATTTTATACCTAAAAAATGCTAATGATCATCTGAGACTTCAGTAAATTGTAATATTTTGGCTGGTGGAGGATCTTTTGTCAGTGTTGATGGCTACTGACTGATTACAGTGATGGTTGGTAAACTTTGCAGTAGCTGTGTCAATTTCTTAAAATGACACAATAATGAGGTTTGCTGCATCAGTTGACTCTTTTACAAAAGATTTCTCTGTAGCATATGATGCTGTTTAATAGCATTTTGCACACTGTACAACTTCTTTCAAAATTAGAATCAATCCTCTTAAACTCTACCACTGCTTTATCAACTAGTTTACGTAATACTCTAAAACCTTTGTTGTCACTTCAACAATGTTCACAGCATCTTCACCAGGAATAGCTTCTATTTCAAGAAACCTCTTTGTTTGTTTATCCATAAGAAGCAAATCTTCATCTTTTCAAGTTTTAAGGTTTCAGCAATTCAGTCACATCTTCCGGATCCACTTGGAATTCTAGTTTTCTTGCTATTTCTACCATATCTGAAGACACTTCCTTCAATGAAGTCTTGAACCCCTCTAAGTTATCCATGAGGGCTGGAATCAACTTCTTCCAAATTTCTGTTAGTGTTGACATTTTGACAACAGTCTGTAGCCCTTAGATCAAAGAGTAGTTTTGACTTTCAAGTCTTATTATTTAAGGATATCTATCCCAGCTATGGCCTTACAAAATGTATTTCTTAAATAATAAGACTTGAAAGTCAAAACTATTTAATCTATGGGCTGCAGAATAGATGATGTGTTAGCAGGCATGAAGACAACATTCATTTTTGAATGTACAGCATTATCAATGAGCAGCAATATTTTAGAAGTATCTTTTTTTCCTGAGCAGTAGGTCTCAACAGCGGGCTCAAAATATTCAGTAAACCATGCTATAAACAGATGTGCTGTCATTCAGACTTTGTTGTTCCATTTATACAGCACAGCTAGAGTAGACTTAGTATAATTTCTTAAGGACAATAGGATTTTCAGAATGATTAATGAGCACTGGCTTCAACTCAAGGTCATCAAATGTATTAACACCTAATAAGACAATCAGCCTATGCTTTGAAGCCAGGCATTGACTTCTCCTCTAGCTAGGAAAATCTTAGAGGGCATTTTCTACTATAAAGCTGTTTCATCTACATTGAAGATCTGTTACTTGGTGTAGCCGCCTTCAGCAGATATTCTGAATTACTTGCTGTAGTTTCTACATCAGCACATGCTGCGTACCTTGCACTTTTACGTTGTGGAGATGGCTTCTTTCTTTCTCTTTCTCATGAACCAGCCTCTAACAACTTCAAACTTTACTTCTGCCACTTCTTTGCCTCTTTCAGCCTTCATAGATTTGAAGATAGAATCTTGTTCTGGCTTTGGCTTAAGAGAATGTTGTGGATGGTTTGATCTTCTATCCAGACCACTAAAACATTCTCCATATCAGCAATAAGACTGTTTGGCTTTCTTATAATTCATGTATTCATCTAAGTAGCACTTTTAATCTTCTTCAAGAACTTTTCCTTTACATTCACAACTTGGCTTTTTGTTGGAAGAGGCCTAGTTTGAAGACTCTCTCAGCTTTCAATATGTCTTCCTCTTAAGTTTAGTCATGTGTAGCTTTTGATTTAGTTGACAGACCTGCAAATCTTTCTTTCATTTGAACACTTAGAGGCTATTGTGGGGTTATTAATTGGTATAATTTTAATATTGTTATGTCTCAGGAAATAGGGATGTGGGATGGAGGGAGAGAGATGGGGAACAGCCAGTTGGTGTAGCTGTCAGAATATGTGCAATATTTATTAGGTTTACCATGTTGTATGGGTGGGGTTCCTGTTGCCCCCAAAATAATAATTACAGTGACATCAGTAACATAAAAGATCACTGATCACAGATAACCATGATAGATATAATAATAATGAAAATGTTTGAAATATTCCAAGAATTACCAAAATACGACACAGAGATACAAAGTAAACACACGATGATTGAAAAATGGTGACAATAGACGCTCAATGCAGGTTTACCACAAACCTTCGATTTGTATAAAACACAGTATCTGCTAAATGCAATAAAGTTCAATTAGATGAGATATGTCGGTATCTTTAATTTTAATTTTAATGCCAATATATTCAGGTCTACCCTTCTGATTTTTAAAACTGCAACAGATTTTATGAATATAATCTGATTTATTTAATTACTTAAAAGGATTTTTTTTAAGTTGTACATTTGTTCTTAGAAATCATGCAAAGAAGAATAGAGTTAAATATTTTTATTTAAAGTGTTGTAAGTGAAAAGCCCACCAATGTGTAATTCTGAACCCTGGGAAAATATTCTTCAAAATTGAAGAAATAAAGACTTTTTCAGACAAATATCATTTAAAAAAAATTGTTGCCAGGAGACCTTAATAGTAAGAAACGATAAAAAGAAGCTCTTATGAGACAGAAAAATTGATACAGGTCAGGAACTCAGATGTACATGAAGAAAAAAAAGGTGTTAGAGGAGGAATGAGTGAAGATAAATATATGTTATAATTTATTTAAACCTCATGAACCAACTTCTGCTAGGTATTTTTTTCTTAGTCTTAACTGATCTAACAGATAAGAGTTTGTCCAAAACAATAGCAACAATTTATTTAAATATATATATATATGTGTGTATATATATACCTATGTATGAGTGACATGCATGACAGAAATAATACAAGGAGGATAGAAAGGAACTCAGATTATTTTATTATTATAAAGTACTTACAGTACCTTATAAGTACTACAAAATTATTTGAAAATAGACTTGGATTAGTTATAAGTATATATTGAAAACTCAAGGACAGCCGCTAAAAAATGTAAAAGGAAAAAACATAATTGGTATACTAAAGAAGAGAAAATGTAATAATATAATGCTTAATTAAAACCAGATAGAAAAATTGTGAAAGACAAAATGAGAACAAAGAAAAAGGGCAACAAATGGAAAACAGTAACAAAATTGGTAGATATTAATCCAACTATATCAATATATGTTGGCTACAAAAAAAAAAAAAAAAAACATCTTATTGACACATACAAATTAAAAGAAAAGAAATGGACTTTCAGTTTCTGGTCTGGCATGTAAGAAGATTACAAGTAAACAGTGAACTAAACCGAAAAATCAACAATGTTTTGTAGATTCAGCAAACAAGCGAGGTCACAGGGCAAACCACTGCCACAAAAATTAAAGAGAAAGGTTGATACAAAGAATCGAAACTTACTAGAGCAGAAACCCACAACTTGCAACCAGTGCTGGGTAGGAAAACCTGAGCTGTAATTGACAAATTGCTTGAAGCTCAGAGTAGCCAATTCTTGACAGTTAAAATCTTCAGGTGGACCCAGTCACAGTGACCCCACTTCTTTTGTAAGTTTCACCTCCAGGAGCTTTATCTCACAGTGACTATCAGAGGAAAAAAAAAAAAACCCATCTCGCTTCTAGTCGAAAGGGACATGGGGTACGGGGATAAAATAACCATCTTGAAATATACCAGAGCATTCCGTTCTTAAGCTCTGTCCTTAGGAGAAATTATTCAGGCAGAACCTCACCTCTGAAGTTTTACCAGAGCCTAATCTACCTGGGGAAAGGGAAATACCCATCTCCGCACCCTCCAGGCATCTGGGTCACAACTGAAGCGGAAGGCACAGGTGAAGATCATCTCTCTGAAGCACAAGGTCACCCAAAGATGGGAGACCTAATCGTGGACACCAAAACAGGGACACCTAGTTTTGGAAGTACAGAATACCTCCATGCATACCTTACTACCACATTACTAAAAGCCTATTTAGATGGTTCCTTTATCTAGTACACCAAGTCTAGCTTTCAACAAAAAATTACAAGGCATCCCAAAAGGCAAAAAATGGAGTTTGAAGACATCAAATAAGCATCAGAATCAGAATCACGTCACTGTGACAGAAATATTGGAATAATCAAACCAGAAATTTTGAAAACCTGTGATTAAGCTGTTAAGGTCTTTTAGGGGAAAACATAGCAGACATGTAAGAACACATGGAAAATGTGAAGTGAAGCGATGTAATCAAAAAGTAGTGCTGGGACCGAATATATTGTAACAAAAGGGAAGAATGTTTTTATTGGACTAATTTGTATATTGGACAAAGCTGAGAAAATAATCTAAGCTTGAGAACCTTACAATAAAAACTTCTAAGACTGAAAAGCAAAGAGGAAAAAAATCCTGCAAGAAAAGCAGAACAAAATACTGAGGAACAATAGAACTACAAAAGGTGCAACTTACACAAAATAAAATTTCAAAAAGAGAAATATACAAAACATAAATGAGGATTTTCAGCAAATTGATGTCAACACACCAAACTACAAATGAAGCATGTTTGAAAAACAAGCAGAAAAAAATGTCAGACAGACTACATCTAGATATAACATATTCAAACATAATTAAAAAATTCTTGGAAAAGCCAGGAGGGGCTCAGTGGTGAGGGTGGAGGGGTGGTAGTGTGTCCAGAATTGGTGGATTCTTGGTCTCGCTGACTTCAAGAATGAAGCTGCGGATCCTCGCGGTGAGTGTTAGTTCAAAAGATGATGTGTCCGGACTTTGTTCCTTCAGATGTTCAGATGTGCCCAGAGTTTCTTCCCTCCAGTGAGTTTGTGGTCTTGCTGACTTAAGAAGTGAAACTACAGACCTCCACCGTGAGTATTACAGCTCATAAACGCAGCACGTCTGGAGTTGTTCATTCTTTCTGGTGTGTTCGTAGTCTTGCTGGCCTCAGGAACGAAGCTGCAGACTTTTACTGTAAGCGCTACAGCTCATAAACGCGGCTTGGACCCTAAGACAGAGTAGCAGCAAAAGCTACTGGGAAGAGTGAAAGAACAAAGATTCCACACAGAGAAAGGAGACCCAAGTAGGTTGCCCCGGTCGGCTCAGGCAGCCTGCTTTTATTCCCTTATTTGACCCAACCCACATTCTGCTGATTGGTACATTTTTCAGAGAGCCAATTGGTCCATTTTACAGAGAGTGGATTGGTCTGTTTTGACAAGGTGCTGATTGGTGTGTTTACAAACCTTGAGCTAGACACAGAGCACTGATTGGTGCATTTACAATCCTTTAACTAGACATAGAAGTTCTCCAAGTTTCCAGCAGATTAGCTAGAAACAGGCCCTGATTGGTGCATTTACAATCCTTTAACTAGACATAGAAGTTCTCCAAGTTTCCAGCAGATTAGCTAGAAACAGGCCCTGATTGGTGCATTTACAAACCTTGAGCTAGACACAGAGTGCTGACTGGTGTGTTTACAATCCTCTAGCTAGGCGTAAAAGTTCTCCAAGTCTCCACCCAACTCAGGAGCCCAGCCAGCTTTGCCTAGTGTGGATCTAGAGCTGCGGCCGCGGACGGAGCTGGCCATCAGTCCTGCGCTGCACACCCACGCTCCTCAGCCCTTGGGCAGTTGATGGGACCAGGCACCGCAGAGCAGAGGGTGGCAACCCACCAGGGAGGATTGGGCCATGCGGGAGCCCACCAGTGGAGAGGGGGGTTCCAGCATTGGCGGGGGAGCTCGGACTTGGCTGCAGGTCCTGAGCCCTGCCCCGGGGGGAGTTGGCTGAGGCCTGGCGAGAATTCCAGCAAGGAGCACGCTGGTGGGCCAGCAGTGCTGGGCGACCCGGCGCACCCTCCGCAGCTGCTTGCCTGGGTGCTAAGCCCCTCACTCCTTGGGGCTGGCGGTGCCAGCCGGTGGCTCCAGGTGTGAGGCCCGCCAAGCCCGCGCTCACCCGGAACTCCGCTGGCCCGCGAGCGCCATGCGCAGCCCCTGTTCCCACCCGTGCCTCTCCCTCCACACCTCCTCGCAAGCAGAGGCAACCGGCTCTGGCCTCGGCCAGCCCAGAGAGGGGCTCCTATAGTGCAGCGGTGGGCTGAAGGGCTCCTCAAGCGCAGCCAGAGTGGAGGCAGAGGCCGAGGAGGTACCGAGAGCCAGCGAGGGCTGCTAGCAAGTTGTCACCTCTCAGTAGGGGCTGGAAGCTTATTTACAGAGAAGCAACAAAGATAAGGATTACATCCAACTTGTTCTCAGGAACCATGCAAGTAAAAAGGGAATGTAATAAAATATTTAAAATGTTGAGAGAAAAACCTACCAACCTAGAATTTTATAACCTGCAAGAACTTTTCAAAAGTAAAGGTAAAATACTTTCTCAGACAAAAATTGAGGGATTTATTGTTAGCAGAACAAGCTTTCAAGAATAATTAAAAGAAGTTATTTAAAGAGTATAACAATGACATAAGGCAGATACTTGGATCGACATAAAGGAAGAACACTGAGGAAGGAATAAGTGAACGTAACAAAACTTGTCTTATTAATTGATCTAAGACGTAAGTTCAAAATAATAGCAACAACATAGTTGGAGATATACATATATGTATATATGTAGGTATGCTTAAGTATAAATGAATGACAGCAATGATATAAGCACAAGAGAGGAATTAAGATTTTGTTATAAGTCACTAGAATTACCCATGAAGCTGTGTAGTGTTATTTAAAAACAGATATGCATTAGTTGTAAATATATATTGTGAGTTGTAGGGCAAGCACCCAAAAAAGGTAAAAACTATTGATATGCCAAGAAAGGAGAGAAAATTGAATCATATAAAATGCTCAGTTCAAACTACATAAAGCAGAAAAAGTATGGAAGATAAAATAGAAACAAAGAACAAGGAAATCAAATGGAAAATAGTACAAATATGGAAGATATTAATCCAACTATATCAATAATAACCTTAAACATCAATGGTCTAAAGATACAAATTACAAGACAGATTGAACAAATTACAAGTCAGAATGGATTAAAAAATATACAAATTACAAGTCAGAATTGATTTAAAAAAATAAGACCCAGCAATATGTTCTCAACAAGATCCCACTTTAAATGTGAAAATATAGGGAGATTAAAACTAAATGGGTGGAGAAAGGTATACAATGCTAAGACTAAACAAAAGAAAGTAGAAGTAGTTATATTAATATCAGACGGAGCCAAATTCACAGCAAGGGAACTTATGAATGAAAAAGGCATTACATAATCAGAAAGGGATAAAAAGTATACAGGTTGGGAACAAGGAAATAAAACTGTCTGTTCACAGAAGACATTCTTGCTTATGTAGAAAACCTGAAGAAATCGACAAGTAAACCTCTGGAACTAATAAACATTTATAGCAAGGCAGCAGGATACGCTATTAATATACATGTATCATCTATTTTCTAAATACCAGCTGTGAATACGTGAAATTTGAAATTATAAACCATATTGTTATATTATCACACCCTCAAAATGAAATCCTGGGGTATCAATCAAATAAAGTATGTGCAAGATGAATACAAAACACACTACAAAACTATGATTAAATAAGTTATAAAGCTACATAAATGGAGACATATTACATTTTCATTGATAGAAAGATTCAATATTGTGAAGACATCAGCGTTTCCCAAAATGACCTATAGATTCAGTGTAATTCCAATCAAAGTTGCAGCAAGTTATTTTGTGGATTTAAATAAATTGATTCTAAAGTTGTTTTTTTTTTTTTATATAAGAAGTCAAAGACCTATAGTAGCCAACCCGATATTCCAGAAAAACAAACTTGTAGTACTGTACTACCTAACTTCAAGTCTTACTGTACAGCTACAGTAATCAAGACAATGTGGTACTGGCAATAAATGTCAATCAATAATGTCAATCAATAAACAGAATAGAGAGCCCAGAAAGAGACCCACATAAATATGGTCAGCTAATCTGTGACAAAGGAACAAAGGCAATATAATGAAGAAAAGACAGTTTTTTCTACCATCTGTACAGGAACAACTGAACACCCACATGGGAAAAAGAAATAATACAATCACAAGCTTTGCATCCTTTATAAATATTAACTCATATAGATCACAGTTCTCAATGTAAAACACAAAACTATAAAACTTCAATAAAATAAAAGAAAATCTAGGTGGCCTATGGTTTGGTGATTATATTTTGGATATAACACCAAAAGCATAATATATAAAAAAAATTTATAAGCTGGACTTCATTAAACTTAAAAATGTCCTGTAAAAGATACTATCAGAGAATAAAAAGAGAATCCACAGACTAGTAGAAAATATTTGAAAATGACATATCTAATAAAAGATTTCTATTTGAAGTGTAAAAAGCAGTCTTAGAACTCAACAATAACAAAAATGACCTGATTAAAAATTAGGCCAAAGGCCTTAACAGACACCCCACCCAATAAGATCTACAGATGGCAAATAAGCATGTGAAAAGATGCTTCACAGCATATGAAATGCAAATTAAAACAACAGAGATACTTCTACACATCTACTGGAACGGCCAAAATTCAGAACATTGACAATAACAAATGCTGGTGAGGATGTGGAACAACAGCAACTCTCATTCATTGCTGTTGGGAATGCAAAATGGTACAGTCACTTTAGAAGACAGTTTGGTGATTTTTTACAAAACGAAACCGACTCTTAGTATATGTTTTAGTAAACACACACTTTGATATTTACCCAAAGGAGTGGATAACATGTTCACACAAAAACCTGAACATAGATGGTCATTGTAGCTTTTTGCATAATTGCCGAACTGTGAAAGCAATCTCTTGTCCTTTAGGAGGCAAATGAATAAACTGTTGTACATGCAGACAATAAAATACTCTTCAGTGCTAAACAGAAATGAACTATCAAGCCACGAAGACATGAAGGATACTTAAAAACATATTGCTAAGTAAGAGAAGCTGATCTAAGAAAAACTAGACACTATGTGATTCCAACTGTATGACATTCTGGAAAAGGAAAAAAATACGGAGACAATAAAAATATCAGTAGTCGCAATGAATTAGGGAGGAA
The DNA here is from genome assembly GCF_003255815.1 of Theropithecus gelada. Classification (NCBI taxonomy): domain Eukaryota; kingdom Metazoa; phylum Chordata; class Mammalia; order Primates; family Cercopithecidae; genus Theropithecus; species Theropithecus gelada. The sequence continues at coordinate 182,111,298 of NC_037669.1, forward strand.
CAACAGATGAATAGGTGGAGCACAGAGAATTATTAGAGCAGTGAAAATACTCTGTATGATGCTATCATGCTGGATACATGTTATTATGCAATTGCCAAAATGCCTATAATATATAATGCCAAGAGTGAACCCTGATAAAAACTACAAACTTTGGGTGATAATGATGTCTCAACAGAGGTTTAGGTTTATCAATTGTAACAAATGTACCACTGAGGTGTAGTTGTTGATGATGTAACTAACAGTCTATGCATGTATGGATGTAATGGGGTATATGGAAAATCTCTGTACCTTCTGCTAAATTTTGTAGTGAACTTAAAACCCTTTTAAAAATACAGTCTTTTTAAAAATGCAGAAATCACAAGTGAATATATTTAAAAATTCTATTCTAAAAATGATACAATTTACTATATAAAGGATGGTGACCAACTCAGTGAAAAAGATCCCAGTTAAAAAGTCAGGAAGGTTGATCCGTTGACCTATCCTATAAATACACTTTGCTTTCAATTAGCTCTTTAGTTATTTAATTTTATGTATAAACAGGAATTACCAGACCTAGAAAAATCTATAAACTGCTACCAAAAAAAAAAAAAAATCAAACAATAATGAGGAGATTGAGAGAAAGCCAAGACAATGCAGGGGAAAAATTAAGACTGCCACGTTAAAAACCCTCTGAATGATGGAATGTTGCAACTTTACAAAAGAAGAGGATGTTACAGAAAATGATCAAAGTACATAAAATATCTCTGCAAAGTTAAAAAAAAAAATTCCAAAATATTTAATAAAATGACAGCATGGTAAATTTGTGGTAACTTCAACAAATAAGATCTATCTCCATAACAAAAAAGAAATAAGTGGAAACTGTATGTAGAAAGTAGAATGTCCAAGTAAATTATTCCTAATAATAAAACTTATAAAGCTAAAAAAAAAGAAAAAGAAAAAGAAAAAAGCCTAATTAAGAAAGAAGAAGAAGATAGGATAAATTTACTATAATTTTAATATAGCAGCATTTTCAGATTGAAAAGTGCCATAAGGTTATATGCACTATAAATAAAAACAGCTAGTGGCAAGACATGCCATTGAAAAATTTCAGAACATTTGAACTAAATACAAAGTTTTAAAGTTCCAAGAAAGAAAAATAACGGGCTACATACAAGAGGAAAAAAATCATGATACACCATACTTCTTATGATAAACACTGGGTGCCTGAAAACAATTTTACAATATTTACCAAATCTGAGAAAAAGGTGTTAATGTAGAATTTCATGTTCATATGGCCAAACTATTAAAAGTAGAAGATATATTTTCTCAAAAAAAAAAGCAAAATGTTTAAGTTTTCAAAATGTAATTCAAAAAATAATTTTGAAAACTAGTAAATAAAATAAGCCAGTGAAAATTAATATAAAACCTAGGAAAGCAATTGACAAAGGGAAGAAAATGTCTAGGAGTCCACTCTTGAGAAGATGTGCTCCACCATAGCAAGGAATTAAACCAAAGTGATTAAAATAACAGCAACAATAATGAGATAGAAAATTTCCAGAATAAAATTGGCCCAGAAGGACAATAAAGTAACAGGCCCAGAGTGTAACTTGTTTGGACTGAAGCAAGAGGATAAGAGTACCAGAGAGATAGCTTGGGGTAGAACCGAGGAGAACAGGAAAGGGAATTGAGCGATCAACAGATATTTAGACCATGTGGAAAAGAATTTGGAGCAAGTTAGTGAAGTCAAGTCATGTAAGAAGCCAGTACAAAATGAAGCAATTGTGGTGGGCGCAGTGGCTCACGCCTGTAATCCCAGCACTTTGGGAGGCTGAGCTGGGTGGATCACAAAATTAGGAGATTGAGACCATCTTGGTCAACATGTTGAAACTCTGTCTCTACTAAAATACAAAAAAAAAAAAAAATTAGCCGGAGTGGTGGTGCATGCCTGTAGTCTGAGCAACTCAGGAAACTGATGTAGAAGAACTGCTTGAACCCCAGAGACAGAGGTTGCAGTGAGCCAAGACTGCACCACTGCACTCCAGCCTGGGCCACAGAGTGAGACTCCATCTCAAAAAAACAAAAAAAAGAAGCAATTGTTAATTGTATCAAAACATGAGTTTATAAGAAAGGAAATCTCATTATAGATTTGCTGAGGCTTAGCTGTGAAAAATATGTAAAGTCAAAATATTCCAAATGCTGATTATTGATTTAACAGAACTGTTTTGATATAACTATGTTGAAAGAAAGAAAGGAGAGAAAGTGTAGAAAAGATTTGAGAAAAACATTTAAAAAAATAAAAAGAATTCTCAATATCCAAAATAAGAAATCACTACATCTTGGAAAACACTAAAAATCATGAATAGTACCGTAATAATCTGTTTAGAAATATGGAAAAATACTAGAATAAATCACTAAAATTTTAGAAGAAATTGTAAGAGTGGGAGGAAAGAGTAAGATAAGATACTTTTTTTAATTGTAAGCCTTGTGATTCTTTTTTACTTTTTAAAGTTATGATCTTATAATAATTTGATAAAATAAAATTTAATTATCTTGTCATAAAACAAAAGTTTGATAAAATTGAAAAACAGATAGCAAACCAATAAAAATGCCTGGCATGTATGAGAGGCAGGTGTTTCAGGTCATTAATGCATTGTATTTACTGAGAAATGAAAATCACAACAAGAAAATGGAGAAAAGACCCAAAACATTTGTGAAAGAAAAGAAATAAAAACATAAAAATATTCAATTTTTTAACTGTAAGTTAAGAACATTCTATACCATTGGTATCTATTATAAAGTTTCTTTGTTTTTTTTTTTAACGGAATCTATTTTACACACTGGGTTACTCTGACGGATAGAGTCCATATTGAATAACATTACTGAAAAACAATTTTCAGGATTTAAAAAATTCTTTTAATAATGTGTATATATTTTTACCATGGTCATTCTACTCCCAGAATGTATCCTAAGAAAATGGTAAGAGCTGGATACTACTGTAAATAATGAAGGGTTTTTACATACTTTCTGGCTACAATGATGATGCTTGTAATCTTGGACTCTTAAAAATAAATAGCCAGTGATGTGAGTTGGTGAATATATTAGGAAACACCGTAAACAGTATATGAACGCTTCAACACGTTTATCTGTGAAAGACCTTCGGATAGTATTGTTTTCCATTTCATTTTGCTGAATTTCTGAAAGTCTGTCTCACATGCCTCTGTTTTCCACAGCAGTGCAGGTTTTTTTCTGCTTTCAACACAACTTCCATTCTGTTAGGGCTCCATTAAAAACCCATTGTCCGTGAGTCCAGATTTTCTGTGGCTCCATGTCTGTAGAGAGAAAACCTCCAGGACCTCGTGGATGGAGAAGAAATAACTAGCTTTAAAATATAATGGACCTATGTGAATGGACTAAACCATTTGTGTAAGGAATCTGGGTGAGTTCCCTCATGTTCATTTTGTGTGCCTCAGCCCTGCCTCCCAATAGACCTAGTGTGTGAAACAATAAATCTTTCTCTAGTTCTGCAGGAAGATTCTGCTTCCCTTCATCTTCCCCTTGGTGGTCACTTCGGTTTCAGCCTTTATACTTTTTGAATTGAGGTGATGTTATTTGAATAATAATTACAAAATTAGCATGAGGGAGGAGCTGAAAGTGAATTTTGTGGCATCCTTTAGGCTTATGTCTCTCCCTCGCCCCAGGATTAAGAGCAGTGTTGCTTCTTACCACACACAGCCTCTCTTCCACCCTACCACACTAATGGCCAGCTCCTTGCAAAGAGGACATCTCTGCATACTCAGTAGGTAAGCCAGGCTTCTCTGACAGTCCATGGATTCACACCAGCTTCAGAGAAACTCTTGGGATTTAATCTTGCTGTTTAAAGCAAGGTGCCATTGGACTTGCCAATCAGAATACCACCGACTTTGAAATAGCCTTCTTGTAACAGTTTGAACTGTGTGGTTCTATATTAAAAAAAGAAAAAAAAGAAAAAAAAGATGGATAGCTGGCTTGGGAATATATAAGAGGTATGTTCTATAGGATGGTAATACCCAGGGTTATGGTTTGGGGTGTGTAGCAGACATTGCCAGTGCTGCACCCAGTTCCCTTTGAGCCAGGTTTTGATCACTTTAGTGCATCCTCCAGGTTGGTTGTGCTTTCCCTCCCAAAAGCCAGCACCTATGACTCCTTGTCAGCGAACTGCCATCAGGCTGCTGTAGCCTGTTTTGCCTAAATGGGTGGAGATCGAGAAGTGCGTAGGGATTTCATTCCCCTGAGCTGGCCCCTAGCCAATGACTGCTGATGCAGGTGTATGAAAGCAGAATTCCCTTGTATTGTGTCAGGATAACTGATGTACAACTTACACTTCTCAGTTCTTCTATGGGATAGGGCTGCATCCATTTCTCATGGAATTCTGACGGAGATTGCACCATTGATTGCCTTACTGTGCTTCCCTGTTCTTCTCCCTAACTCTCTAATGTTCATGGCAGCACTCCTTAATACATTGCTTGCATGAAGATCTCAAGTGCTGGTTCTCAAGAACTTGACTTGAGATGTAGGGAATTTATTTAGTTTACTTTCTTATTTCACATAATAAAAGAGCATATGTTAATTTTAAAGTGAAATTGTACTTCTGCATCAACTTCCTTTATAAGTGAAAGTATTTCTAATGATATAATACCTACTGGGTTTTGAGAAGAAATGATTTCGTTACAGAGCTCCAACAATAGGGAAGGCAACAAAAAGACATTCTCAGATGTATAAGTATTTAGAAAATATGGCATCTGTATATTATTCTTTGAAAATTTTCCTGATGTCATAACCTTTTCTCCTATGAAATAGAAAAAAATAGAATTTGACCAGGCGTGGTGGCTCACGCCTATAATCCCAGCACTTTGGGAGGCCAAGGAGGGCGGGTCACCAGGATTTCAAGACTAGCCTGACCAACATGGTGAAACCCTGCCTCCACTAAAAATACAAAAGTTAGCAGAGTGTGGTGGCATACGCCTGTAATCCCAGACACTCGGGAGGCTGAGGCACGCAAATAGCTTGAACCCAGAAGGTGGAGGTTGCAGTGAGCCAATATTGCGCCACAGCACTCCAGCCCGGGCAACAGAGTGAGATGCTGTCTCTAAAAATAAATAAATAAAATAAAATTAGAATTCAAGAATATCAAGAATAGGGAACCTGTAGTAGGTATGTTTTAAAAATTTATTCATCAAGCAGATTGAAAAGAAGAAAACAGACTGTTGTGGTCATTCAGTACACTTTATTATTAAGTGCCACAATATACCTGGCAGGCTGCCACATCAGGAATACAATGGTGAACAAATAAGCATAGGTACTGCTGTCATGAAGCTTACATTTTAGTGAAGGAGATAAACATTAACTATAAGAATAAATGTTAAATTATACCTGTCCTAGACATTGTAATATAAAATTTGGCCTAATAAATTCAAGGACAAATATACATTCCTCACAATTCCCTATACCATCTATGCTAGTTACTTATAGCTGATATCCACAAAACTCTCCAAGAATTCTGACACAATACCTTGTTGATCATCAAAGAAAGGTTAGACTGACATTCATTATAATGCTACATGAGCTGTATTTCCGTCCCCAGAAACTGACACTGATATTAAAGTCATCATTACCACCAGTCACCAGATCCAATAATCTCTGTTTACAAGCCTTCAGTATTTCACACCACTGATTCCTTACTTGAGAATTTTTTCTCTTTAGACTTCACTTGTACTGTGCTCTTCCCATTTTTCTTTGAGCTTCCTGCCTGAATCTTCTTCTTTCCCTCTGGGTGTTTTCCAGGGACTTCCACTCTTCCTCTTGTTACGTTCTTGCTTGGCAATATTATGACTTCAAGTGGCATCTCCAAGAAAGTATTCCTATCTTCCCAAGCTGACTGCAGCCCTCACCTCTCTCCAGTGTTTCACCTAGAAGCCTGTCTGCGTGGATGTCAAATATAGAAATTTATAACCTGTATGGTTGAAGTCCACCATTGCTATTAAAAATTTTCTTTCTTCCAGTAACATTTCCTCACAACTGTTATTGCAATGTTGGTTCTTTCTTATACATTTTTCTTAATTTTTGTAATTATCTATCATATATTTTGTCCTTAATACTACATTGTATCTTTATTTCTGCGTGTGTATACATATCACACACACAGAAATAAGATACAACCTACTATATATATTTGTGTGTATTCATACACACACACACACATTAACGTGTATATATATAAGAAACTTAGGACAGTATCTTACACATATGAAGAATATAAACATGTTGAATGAATGAAAGAAATTAAATGTGTAGATTCACCAGGTCATTTCCTTATTGTACACCAACATGATTCCATATCAAGAAAGAAATCATGAGCAATCAGTTCAAAAAGCATTTATGATGCACACACACACATGTCAGGAACAAAACCCAGACGTGAATAAGTCATAGACCTTGCCCTTGAGGAGCTCACAGTCAAAGACAAGAAAACAGGTCCATAATGTACACCCATAGTGGATTTGCTTCAAGAGGAAAATTATTTTTTCTATTACAAGAGTCACTTTCACTAGCAGTGAAGTCCTGCCTTAATTTAAATCCTCAGCGGAATACTCATCACATAAATGACAACTTGGGGAAGTATTTCACTCTGGAGTGTATGCCTGGATTTTGAATTTCAGCTTCCCCTAAGCCCAGTTCTGTGGATGATAGTGCATTGGTTCTCACATCAAAAGGAACACAAAGCTATACATACTTAACCTTTGTAACCAGCTACTGCTGGAGAAATAATAAGAAAGTCTTAGGAGGAAAAAGAGTTGCTTGAAATTCTACAGTTCTTTTAATCTTGTGAAGAATGAGATATAAATCAATAAATAACAATAACATCAAGAGGTGCAATTACATTTTCTGTCCACTTAAAAACATTGGAAAGAAGTGCTTGGTTCCAACAGCTTTCTTCCTTTAAAAGTAATAACAGACTAAATCTTTGCTTCTGGAACTAGGACATAAGTCTGGTGTAGGTTAGTGTCCTTTCACTGGGCTAGAAACATTTCAACAAAAATAAATAGAAAAATAAGATTATGTCAAGGATTTGTTTTCTAAACTTTCTCAAATTAAGAAACATTTACCTTTTAAAAATAATGTCCCACATAGCTCCACAAAGTAGATATATATTCAAGAATTGTAGGAATAGTTAGAATATTAGAGATCTAATATATATAATAGTTAGAATATTCGAAGTGACTCATTTCAAGTGAGGAAAAAATGAGTTACCCAAAGCAATATAGTTACCTTTTGATATTATCCTATTATGACTCTGACCTAAGTACAAAATATTCTGCTAAGAATTTGACCAAATTCGGCCCAAGTCAATCAACTTTGTCCTTTTTGTAGTTAATGCATTTCCCTCTAGGGCAAAGATATTCTGTTTTCTTAATCTAGAATTGTTGGATTCTTTCCCCTGATTGGTTTGATTTAAAAAGTAATGAGATTTACTTTCATGAAACAAGGTCCTGTCACAATGTTTAATTATAGGTATAAAATAATTTTTCTAAATATTCAAATGATATTTATTAGATTTTTGCTTACAGTTCATCAATATGTTTTCTTCTTTCTTTCCTGTTATTTCACTTAGTTTCTAGATTTTCAAACTGGAGTTTTGAGAGGTAGGACCCAAGGAGACTTTGCTAGAAGACTATTTATTTCCTTGGATGTAGGTTTTCATATTAGTGTAAATCCTGAAACCCAAATCATAACAACCCAGGAGGAGGAAAGAGTTCATCAGCAGATTAAGTGGAATGAGTTGTAATAAATAAATATGGGTAGAATTACATCAGTGATTGATGGAAACTTTGTTTAAATTATTAAAAACTTGAGCAGAGCAGATACAATGGAGAATACCCTGCAGTGGCTGCCAGGACTTGTTTTTTATTTTATTTAATTTTTAAATCTGGTATTTAGATGTTGCTGATCCTCTCTTTTCATAATCTGCTTTATCTCAGGAACTGATTTTCTCAGCTATTATAAGCAAATCAGACCCAGAATTCCCAGGTTCTTTTACTTACAGGTTCACTCATCAAGTAGGCAAAATCCCAGATCATGCTCTACTTTGGTCTTTTTAGAGAGAAATAAACAGATGATGGCCGCAACTTAACACCAGTGAACAGATAAATTAAGGACCAGTGTTCCTTGGGCTGACCTTCTCTTCTATACACCACGGATCTGAGGTTTGGGCTGGAATCAACTATGTGACTTACGACACCATCGCTCTCTCTTCCTCTCTTCCTCTCCTCTCTTCTCTCTCTTCTCTCTCTTCTCTCTCTCTCTCTCTCTCTCTCTCTCTCACCTTATTATAAAATAAAACTCTTACAAAAAGCCACCATAACAAATGAAGTGACTTCTTATGAAGCAAACATTCTTATAAACACCCCTCAGCTAAAATAATAGAACTCACAAGCTATCACAGAATTCTTTTATATAGTGCCCCCTTGCAATCACTTAGTCCCTTCCTATCTCCAGATGTAACCACCCTCTTAAGGTCCAATGCAGTATTGCCTGTAATTTCATAATAAATAAATAAATGTGGTAAAAGGGGGAAATTGGTAATAAGGTATAGATATTCAGTGGAAGGTTACAGAACATTATTAAGATGGAGACTGAGTCATTCAGGCAATCCTTCATTCATAAATGTACACACACAGTCCTGGCCTCTGGGGGTATGGTGATGAACAAAAACATATATAAAACAGATTCGTGCTCTTTTAGAGCTGACTTGCAAATGAGAGAGGCAGACAAGAAACAGGCAAACAAAATTAATTAAAATTAAAGTAGTACATTTGCAGTTAATGGGCAATCACTTCAAGCACATTAAAACAAGATGAGGAGATGGAGAAGATATAAGTGTGTTGTCCAAGGAACGGCTTTCAGAGCCATGAGCATTTGAGCAGAGTGGAGTGAGGTTGGGGACTACAATTCCAATCAGAATGAACAGCTAAAAGAAATTCTTGAGTAAGAGCAAGGAGGCGGGAGTGGTAGAATAGTGAGAGAGAAGTTCATGAGAAGGGAAGTGCAGATCATGTAAGGGTCTTGGAAGCCACAGACGGTAAAGGAGTCTGAATTTTATTTCCGTTTCATTGGGAAATCACTGAAAAGTTTTGAGTAAGAAAGTCACCGTCATATGTATTTTTTTTTTTTTTTTTTTTGAGATGGGGTCTTACTCTTTCACCCAGGCTGGAGGGCAGTGGCACTATCTCGACTCTCCACTCACTGCAAGCTCCATCTCCCGGGTTCACGCTATTCTTCTGCCTCAGCCTCTTGAGTAGCTGGAACCACAGGCACCCGCCACTATGACTGGCTAATTTTTTGTATTTTTAGTAGAGATGGGGTTTCGCCATGTTAGCCAGGATGGTCTCGATCTCCTCACCTCGTAATCCACCCACCTTGCCCTCCCAAAGTGCTGGGATTACAGGCGTGAGCCTCCGCGCCTGGCCCATCATATGTATGTTTTTAAAGATCATGTTGGCAGCTAGGAGGAGTAATAGGATACTCTTTGCTGTAAGACTGAAGAAAGATGATGATGGAAGAAAATTCTGTCTCAAATAATAAGGAAACGTCTCCATGGCATAGTGTTGAGTTTTTAAAAAGAAAAACATTTCTCAGTGTGATCCTAGTTATGTAAAAATAGCAAAATTAGTACTTTCAACCACATAATATAAATTGTATATGTGTTTGAATGTGTGTGTGTAAATGCCTATTTTAAAAGCTCTCAGGAGAGACCTGGAAGGCAACAAGCCCAACAGACAAGAGAATTAACTCTGGGGTATGGAGTGGGCTGGACTGTGGGTGTGGAAGAACTACTCTTGTATTAGTTGTTTCTGTTTTTATTTTTGCAACAATAATTTCACAGCTCAAATCTGAATTATAAAAATTATAAAGCTGAATCAAGCAGTTGGAGAGTTGCTTACATAAAAATTAGAAAGACTGCTTTTTAACTGCTACCTCAAAAAATGATTTTGTTTTTAAATCAGTACTTCTGGAGACATGAATACAATCTAACCACTTTAAGTTTACAAATTTACTGTTGAATCATTTTGCTACAAAAATAATTTGGGAAAGGTTATACATACACTTACATGGAACATGAATAGAACATGGAAAAAGTGTGGGAACAAGTATAGGTTTAATACAGTTCATGCAGAAAATTTGATCTAAAATTGCTAATGAAGAATAGCAGAGAGACAGAAGCTACTTTTAAAAGTGTAGGATTAGGAAGAAGGAGAATCCTAACATGGAATCCCTTCTCCTTCATTTTCTAAAGGACTGATCCAGGAAAAGTCACTAAACTCTCTAAACTTCCGTCTCCCTCTGCTAAAATGTAGCTAACCACTTCTACCTGATGAAATTATTATAAGAATAAAAGAAAGGAGAGAGACAGGCAGTGCAAAAGGTTGTTATTTAAAACCATGACGACAGCAGCTTCTACTTCCTTAGGGAGTGGTGTCATTTCTCTCTGGAGAAAACAACCTTCTGTATAGCAAAACACAATGAGGGACGTTTGGCTCTGACAATATAGGTCTGAAGGCTTGGTTAAAAAGAAAATCTATGAAACAGAGGATTAAATTGCCCTACACAATAAATTATAATTTTCAAGTTTCCAGGAATGGAAAGAGGAAACCTAGTAGGATGAGTAAAGGGGGCCACTGTAGGCTTTCAGCCAGGGAAAATATCCTAAGGCTTTATTCAGAAAGCAGCTGCTAATAATAAGTCTTAATCTGTTCACTGGTTGTACTACAATATGACATCCTCATGCCCAGTGTCCAGAAATTTCAGTCAAGAATTACTCCAGATAAAGCCTTCAATTCATGGAACTCTGGTGAATGAATGCTTGGGAAGGCATCTTTGGAGGAATAAATGGTAAACAACATGTAAAAATCTACGAGAAACTCCAGATAAATTTTGGGCTTCCTACTATAGGCCTTCAAAAGTTTCTCTCCAATGTTGGAGATCCTCCAGGTAACATCTGGGCTGCATCCGGGTTGTTAATGTAATGCGGGTAAAGAGTGGCCCACAGTGCCAGGAACAGAACAAGTCCTCAATGAATATTAGTTCCGAGTAACCTACAGAGTAGTGCTTGAAAATGCAGCTTCATGATTGGCTTCATAATCATAATTTGGCCAGTAATGTTGCAGGACTTCCTCCTCAGTTCAGCTAAAGACTGGGTTTTTGTCACATGACCAGGAGGATGGAAACATACAAGGATGAGAAAAATTGAATTTATTGGGTAAAAAAGGAAAAAGATAAAAATTTTTAGCAGAGCGAGGGGTAAGCCAGTGGGAGGTTCTCCAGTGAGCCCTTTTCACTTGGCTGTCTCATTCCCTCCTCTAAAAAAGTACATCTAACTGCCTTTAGAGAAAGGATAAGGATAAGACTAAGGCTAAGGATGAAGACTCATCTTAACTACTTCCTGCTGACAGGGGATGCTGTTTCGGGGAAATGGCCGTCAGAGCTCCCTCAGAGGCCCAAGGGTCCTCGGCAGAAGCGGCCATCATCCAAGGCCCCAGTTGCATGACTGTTTGGAGTGTGATGGCCTGAGGCGAGAAGAGACTTGCTGGGTTATTAGAAAACAAGTATCAAAACAAAACAAGGGGTGTGGGTAAAAGGATGGCTCACAAATCCTGAGGCCTTTTACCAGTTTGCACTGGTAAGAGGGAGGCCAAAAGCCGAACTGGTAAAAAAAAAAAAAAAAAAAAAAAAAAAACTTTTACCCTTTTTCTGGCATGTCAGGATTCTGGGTTCCCTTCCCCTGAGCTCAGTCCTGAGACCACCAACTTAAGGTTTGGGAAATTAACTTTTTCCAGTTTGGAGGATGCATCCAAGGGGAGTGTCCAATAGTATGGAGACACCATTACCCATCAGCGAAGAGAGGACAGAGGAGAAGAAAAGAAAAAAGAAGGTGTTTTTTTCACAGGAGTCCCAAGGTTTCAGGATGCATTTGAAAGGCATACAGACTGAAAATGGATGGCTACTGTCTAGAAAGAAGAGAGCAAGCATCCCTAGTTCCCTTCTCTTCCTAGCAGATACCTGGGGTACATGAGGGAGGGAAAGTGAGGTGTTCCTGTTACTTTCCTCTGTCCTTGTATTCCCGAGTCCTGGCGACCGTGACAGGGTACCACCTATGGGTGCCAAAGTGGCTTGCACCCATGAAGCAGGGTGGGCCTAGAAAATAGGAATTATCCACTCTGCCCTGTGCCTCTACCCCCACTACTCTCAGTAGCCTCGGAGCTCCCTAGACCTCATTTATGCCATAGATATTAGCGTGAACTTTATCCATGAAATGTGAGGCTTGGTTTAGTCATCAGGAATTAGCCATGCTTACCTGCACTGTGCCTTTTAAACTCTGTTATTGTCTGCCTCTGGATCTCTTAGATCCAGTTTTCTTTTCTAGGGCTTTGACTCAAAGCTTGGAATTGAGTTTGGGACTAAAATGTGTTTTGGGCGGGAAGCAGGGGGGTTGAGGTTGCATAGACTCCTTATCATAAGCTGAATGCTAAGGTGAAACTGTGGCATTGAGTCCTCCCCCAACAAGGGAGAGAAAACGATGTCTTTTGACATACCAAGATAACTAGTGGCTATAGTTACACTTTCTAGGATTTGGGTGCATGGTACTTGGCTTTGGTGAGCTCCCTTGATCTTACTTTCACAAAAGGGAAACCTCTGGGTGATGGACACCCTATTTATTCTCATCACCTGGCAAGATTTGCAGGATAATTGCTCAGAACCAGAATACTGATCCAGATTTCTACATTATCCATCCCTTTTGCTCCTTCTGAGCTGCAGCCAGAGATTGCTGGTTAGTTAACAGGAACCAGCAGGGTTAGTCTAAAATTTAGGCAAAAACTTAAAAACAACTAATGAGTTTAGAATTTAATGACAAATGTATGATAAGTTTTGAAACATAATTTCTCTCTCTCCAGGCCTCATTTTTCTTAAAAAAATTATTTTGTTAAAAAATCATGATAGGACTGAGTTGTTTGCAAAATAGACTTTAGTCTTATACTTGGCCTGATTATTTGCATAAAATGCAGCAAGAATAACTATTTCTACATAAGCATTTGAGGTTGGCTTTGATGGAACTCTGTTCCACAAGGAATCTCAGATAAGACCTTTTAAAGCCGAGCCCAGCCATGAGTCGGGTTTGTATCTTCAAATACCTGTGAGTTGGGTGATCATCTCCTCTTAAGGGCCCAAAATTAACGTGGAGTCCCTGGGCCTGTTAGAAAGTGACATTCTTTACTGGCCACAGGTCAAGAACCTTGAACAGGGACCGTGTAGACATGGTTGTGAGGCCAGTTTTTTGTTTGTTTTGTTTTGTTTTGTTTTGTTTCCCCCAAAGAGCTTTTATTGGCTTTGCAAGTTGAGCTTGACTCCTTAAAGGGAAGCATACCCTTCCAATCAAAACCTTGGTAAAACAACCAGTTTCTCCAATTGCATCCTGTTGCAAAAGAAAATGGATTCTTATTGCACTGGTGCAAACAACTATATTGCCATAAGTTAAGAATACTCACAATGTCAATACCATATGTTGCCTTTGGGTAATGTACTAAACAACCAGGGTCTCAGTTTCCTTACCTATGACATATGGATACTAATTTAACTTATTTTTTTTTGCAAGAATTAAATAAGTTAACATAATGAAGTAATGTATATGTTAATTAGCTTGATTTAGCCATTCCATTATATATATATATATATTTCAAAACATATTGTATATAATAAACATAGACGATTTTGTCATGTTGTTAAAGAATTAAAAACAAAAGCCTAGAGAGAAAAATAATTTACATACATAATGAGTTTAGAACATGCCATAATTGTTGAAGTAAACATTAAATATTATTATTAAATATTTATTTTCTATATCTATTGCACTGCAGGTAGTTTTACAACATTGAATTGCGATGGAGACAGTGAGGCATTTTGTAAAGAGCAGTAGCCTCAGGAAATCAAAAGTCAAGTCCCACAAATGCCATTGACTTACTGTGGGACTCTGAGCCCAGGAGATTTTGAGGCTAAATTGCTTCATCTATAAAGCATGCACTTTGAACGAGAAGATCCCAATATGTTATTTCCATTCTATCAAATTTTGAATCTCTGATTCTATATAAATATATTCAATACTAAATTGCATATGCATTTTATTTAAGTATCTTATATAAAAAGACAGTTAATCTTGTTTTTCCATCTTTTTGGGAGAATTCTACAAAGGACCATAAATGTGAAAAGCGGATTTTTATCCAAGTCATCTGTCTTTATGGAAATACCTTTGCCTTTCTAAGTCGTAGGTTGCTTGTTCGTAAAAAATAAAAGGTTGTTTCAGAAGAATGGGATGGTCCTTTCTCCATTCGACATGAGAGGCAGACCATGAATAAGGTATGGGGCACCACTGGGCTTTGGGGGGAACCACAGTGGCAAGTCATAGTCATTGGAGACTAATGAGAAAGCCAGAGGCTCTAGGAATTGGGAGGAAAAAAATTGCTTATTGAACGAAGGTAGCAAAAGAAAGGAAAGGATCAGGGCTTGAGTGAATCAGAAGACAACTCCTCAATTTTGCCCCAAGACTAATGAATGGAAAAGTAATTTCCATGTGTCTTGAAGAATATTACTTTTCACAAAATGTATTGGGCAAGAGATGAGAGTGGCTTAAAGTATTGGCAGTAGCAATTCAGAAAAATGGGTGTAAATACAATAGCTTTATAAGTGAAACTGGCAGGACTTAGAGTGGGAGTGAAGGAAAAAGATGTGGTGGATTAGGGGTGCAGGATAAAGGAGAAACCTGGGTGTTTCTAGGTTTCTGGCTTAAGCAATGGAATGCTTATAGATAACATTTAACTACATGGGAAAGACTAGAAAAAGAATAAGCATGAGGAAGAAAATAGGAAAATTAAAGTTTCTGTTTAGGACCACTTAATTTGAGATGCAGGGGTTACTTCCAAATAAAGAAATCAAATAGTTTAACAAGAAACTCTGGCACACAGAGGCAGGTTTGAGCTAAAAATATCCTTCTTGTTGTGGTCCATGTATATGTGACATTTTAAAGCCTTGAAAATATATGAAAAGATTAAAGAGAAGAAGATCTACCATCAAACCCAGGACACCAGAATTTAAAGTGGGAAAGAACAAGGAGTTTATTAAGGTGAGTGAAGAAGAATGGCAAAAGAGGTAGGGGATCACTTTAAGGAGGTTAGAGTATTCAGTTCTATGAAATACAGTTGTTGTTTTTACTGAAACTAACTAGTAATGGTGCTCTCTGGACCATTCCTAGCCTTCTCATAATGCTAACTTACTTGCAACTCATGGAGACCTCTAGTCTATTATTATGGCTTATAGAAGCTCACTTGGGAGACATGGATTGCTCTTTATTTGGAGCCAGAGACTAAGGATAATATTTAAGCAAATTGAGTTGGGAGAATCTCAACTCAATTTCTATGACATAGAAATTGGGTTGATGAAGAAGGGACATTGTTCATTCTACCTAGGGCAGTATAGCAGAAGGACATGAACCAAGGTTGCAGCTAAGAGCAATATTTATGCTAACCCTGAAGGGAAGTTGCCTGTGAAGACAGCTAAGTGGTGCCGAGCTCAAACTATTAACCAGTCCTTCTAAAGGCTGTCTCATGCCTTAAATTTTTTTCTAAAATTTTTGTGATTCCTAAATAATCTGGCTTTGACATAGCCTCGCAGGTCCCAGAACCACCTTCTCTTTTGACCAAATTCAGAGACAAGCACTCTTGCCCCAAGGAGAGACTCATATGACTGGTCTCTGGTAAGACAGGGCCTGAGAGGTGGAAGTAACCATGGGACCTTTATTTAGAGAAGGAAGATTTCCCCGAGTCAGTAGATTGCTTCCATTGGAGCCCACACCGGTCTTTCTAGCACAATTTATAACCTAGATCCCAAGAAAATATTATATTTTAGTAAATAGATTTCAGATAGCATATAGTATTTATTGTTATTTCAAAGTTCAAGGCATACTGTTTTATGTCTTTGGCTTGCATTTTCTTGTTTTATTATTATAACTATCCTATGATGTAGAATGTAGAACATGATGGGGAGAATCTGAAGCTTGAGGATTGTGCCAAGTCTGAAGAATCACAAGAGCAGTGAGCTGAGCAGGGTATGGCAGGCAGCAGGCCTGGGGATGAATGCAGTGCAGGAAGACTAGCAGCTGGCCATGAGCCCAGGCCATAAAGATACAAGCTGCATTGTTATTCTCTTTTATTTGGCTATTATCAATTTTTCCTGTCAATCTACATCCTGACTTCCCCTTTGAATAAATAACCCTGATGCATTAGAATCAGTCTGAAAGTCAACAATTTGAGGGGTTTTGTTCTTAAAAAAAAAAAAAGGGGGGCGAGCATGTGACCAAATTATGGCAGTTGGAGTTTTTTCCCCTGGGATTTGAAACTTAGAGAAACAAAAAGCCTGAAATATCTGGGGTCCACTCTGTGTCTGTGATTGTGCCCTGACCAGCTGGGACTTTCTACACTGCTTCTTTAACATTTTGTCAATTTGATGAGCCCCTGATATCCTTATGGGAGATTTCATTTTGTTTAAGTCCATTAAAGGTAAGTCTCTGTTAGTGGGAACCGAGGATCCTAGACTGGTTCAGTGGACAAATTCCATCAAAAGTTAAATGAGAAACTCAGAAGGTGAATGTCAACACATATTCTTGAGACTGAAAGGATATTGAGGATGAATATGTTGGGATGACAGTAAGATATCACATAACAAGTTGCAAGTATGTCTGTGAGGTGGCTCAGGTAGGTTGCTGATGAATAAAAGAATGGCCAAACTTCTTTTATCTGAGCCTCATACTACTAGGAAGTTCCCATAACTGTGAAGGCTGTGAATACAACTTTTGATGGCTGATTCTATGCAATGCCGTAAAAGTTGCTGGAAAAAATGCTCATAATTATGCAATATACATCTCAGCACATCATCCTCTGCTCTTAAGCTCAATAGGACCTCACGGAGTCATCTGTTCCAATCTCATCTCTAGAGAAAGAAATTGAAATAGACTTCCCAAGCTACCACAAGGAACTCATTATTTTTCTCCATAATAAAGTATATATTTTTCTCAAATAAAGATACTAGCTAAAAGTAACTAGCCAATCTTGTGAACTGTGACTCAGGATTTGGAAGAGTGCTAGTGCTAATACCCTGGGAGTCAAGACAACAACTGGCCATTTTAGGATATGATACAGAAATTACAAATGAAAATGCTGGTCTCTCTATAGCCTCCTCTCTATTCCCACATTCCTTGCTAATTATTCCTTGTTCTCAGTTCCTACAAGTTATATATAAGCGTAATAGATATAGCTCCAAATTTTAAGTGTAAGAAATGTCTCTTTTTATTTCTTCTGATTATATTTAATCTTTACAGAGCCCCCTCTCTTCTGAATGACTGGCTATTCAGTCTTAGTTATTATGAAGGCCTCGCTCCTTCTACATTGAAATATGTGAGAAACTGGAACTTACATATTGGCAGAAGAGAAAAGAAATGCCGTGATCCTGGACTGGTGTAATCTCAACCATCTGTCCCTTTAGCACCACTAATTGGTCCACAAGACTGACCACAGACACCATATCACATCTATCCTTCTGTCATCCCACCATCTAGAGCACCAGGTATCAGGAGCATACCTCACTACCGTTCCCATCTCTGGGCTCAGCACTTTTAAGAAGCTCACATTTTACATTCAGACATTTCAACCTCTCCTGCTCAAAAATTTTGCCACATTCCCTCTCTCTGCCCCAGGCAATCCAAATCTAATACAATCCCCTTCCATCAGACTTTAGACTTCTTTCTTGGAGGTGGATATAGAAAGGAAACCCTAACACCACTTGGAATTTTTTTTCCAGAATAACATGCTCTGTTAAATAACCAATATAACATACATGTCATTGTGTTATAATTATTTTGTGTGTGTCTCTAACTATAAAATTCTTGAGGATATGAAAATTTTATCTACCTTTATACATCTCACCCCCACTTCCTGGACTTATTGAGTTTTTTTATAAATGTTTGTTAAATAGAACATCACAAAAATTCATTATGTAGGCCTATGTTAATTTTTTTGCCCAGTTCTGAGAATAGTTTTTGTGTGAAGTCATGAAAATGCGTTGATGAGTATACAGTATCCTCAAACCAAGATTTTCAAGTGCTTTTTAACAATTAAATTCTGAGGAACAATGTAAAGCTTGCATAGTTTTCTGTCAAATACTTTCTAGAGACAGCTGGTGCTCATTGGGGTTCATGGACTTTATTATGAGTTCATCTCCTTGACTTCAGTGTTGGATATTGTATTAGTCAGTTTTGCACTGCTAGCCAGAAATACCTGAGACTGGGTAATTTATTTAAAAAAAAAAAAAAAAAAAAGTTTAATTGGCTCGTGGTTCCCCAGGCTATACAGGAAGCATGAGACCTCAGGAAACCTTCAATCATGGTGGAAGGGGAGGGAGGTTTCCTAGGGAGACCTCAGGAAACCTTCAATCATGGTGGAAGGGGAAGGGGAAGCAGGCACATATTACATGGCCAGAGCAGGAAGAAGGGAGGGTGGTGTATTACATACTTTTAAATAACCAGATCTTGTGAGAACTCTATCACGAGAACAGCACGAGTGGGATGGTGCTAAATTAATAGAAACTGTCCAATGACCCAATCACCTCCCACCAGGTCCCACCTCCAGCATTGGGGATGACATTTCAACATGAGATTTGGGTGCAGACATAGATCCAAACCATATCAGATGTATTGGCTGAAAAAAAAAAGGAGGGAAAGGGAAGCACATGTTAAACAGAATGAGGAAGCAGCAGAGGCCTCAGTAGATTGTTAAATAATAGGTTTTGCCTTCAGCCTTGACCATGCTAGGCTTTATTGTTCTAAGTGAAATTATGGGCATATGATGGCATTTAAATTATGACTAAGGTTCTAAGATTAGTTCAATCAATGCAGGGCCTCCAACAAGTTTATCATGTATATAATGCCTCCTTTTCTTTCTCTGTAAAATGAGTTTTATAAATTGCTATCCCAATGAAACTGAGCAAGAAATACCTTCAGATTTTCCACATGCTGAGCGGCACATAGATCATACTAAAAGTTTAATCCAAGGGGGGATTTGGTTTGCCCAAGTTAGAGTTTAATAAAATTAAGCCTGGAGTGTCTTGTATTTCTATCCACTCAGATCCCTGAGGCCTTGCCATTGTGTTACTGTTGCTCAGAACTAACTCTCCACCTTTATCTTCAACTCCTTTTAATAAATCCTTTCAGTCCTGAACCATTCAGGCACACCCTCTTCCTCCACCTCTGTGAAGTGTTTCCTGTCAGATTCTTTCTTCCCAGTCCAGTCCTTGTTAGTCATTAATCGGCATTACTTATCACTGTTGATTATAGCAGTACTTACTGCTGACTATAGAAGAAAATTGTGTGTCTCCAAGATGACATCATCTAACCTTAAAGAGGGATCGCTGGTGAAAATTCTAGTCTGTAAGGTGTGGACAGTAGCGAAGGCACCGGGTGATTAGACTGGACATTTTGGGGATAGTGGGGAGAAAGGTTACAATTTATTCCTAGAAAACATTTTGGTGTTCTTCCCAGTGATTAGAAAATGCTTAAGATTGTATTTGAATTGAATAAAAGACACTACATACTTACAAAAATGCAAATGATTAAATATCTCACAGTTTACTTTTCAGAGGACATCTAATTAATTATCTAATTTGATTCTTACTAACAGAATACCTCATAAATTAGCCAGGACTAATCATTACGCATAATTTTAAAAGTGAGGAAACTGCATCATAAAGGAAAAAAGCAAAGAAAAATAAGGTACTGTTTTTATTATCACTCTGCCATTGCTTTATTGGGGACTGGCCCTGTGAGAGTTAAAGCCTTAAATAATGCAAGTGAAGGATGCAGGCCTGGACTACCTACACCTGCATAGGATGTGCAATCCACAGGATAACTGAGCTACACCTAAATTTAAACATCTTGAGACTCAGGGAGTCTCATAAATGTTTTGTAAATGGTCAGTGTTAGTTGCAACATAAAATTCTTACCTTTATTAAGTTCTTCAACCCAGATCAACTTGAAAATAGAAACTGATTAAAAAAAAAAATACAGTGCCCTTACCACCTCTGATTTAGAGTAATTACTTAATAAACAAATTATTAATTTATTCCTTCATTTAGCCAACAAACATTTATTGAGCTGTGCTGATTTCCAGCTACCATTTCGGCTGCTGGTCGTTCAGTAATAAATAATATAGGCAAGATTTGTACTCTCTTAACACATATGTTCTAGTGGGTGACAAGTAATTGAAGATATTAGGCATTAATTATGGCCTGATGACTTCAAGGAAAGAAGGAACAGGTAGTAAATCACCGGCCCAGGGATAAAATTGTTATTCTGTGATGACACTTAATCCAGTATGCGTACCAGCTTTACCCAATTAGGGAAGCTTTGACTGTGACAGGGGAAGGTGGTCTGAGCACAGTTAAGCACAGGTGGGAGGAAAGTGGGGACAATATGGTTGATTTAAAATTTGACTTCAGAAAATAGGTGAATTTTTAGCTTGTTCTTAAGTTTCCAATCGATATTTCAAATCATTGAATTAAAATCTTAAAGCTGGACCTTTTTAAGTGTCTTCATCAGATGTCCTGATCTAAACTCTTCACTGTAATGACATCAACAATAGGCCCTAGACATATCCAAGGAAGTTATTTATAAAGTACCTTGAATAGTACTCAGCACATATCACAGTCGTAATAAATATACATTTCTGTATCTATTTTCAAGAACTGGTAGATTCCTACAGGATTATGTTAGGATGAAGGACTGGCTTTTTTTTTTTTTTTTTTTTTTTTTTTTTTTTTTTCCCTGAGACAGAATCTTACTCTGTCACCCTGGCTGGAGAGTGCAGTGGTGTAATCTCGGCTGACTGCAACCTCCACTTCCCTGATTCAAGTGATTCTCCCAACTCAGCCTCCTGAGTAGCTGGGGTTACAGGTACCTGCCACTGCGCCAAATAATTTTTATATTTTTAGTAGAGACAGGGTTTCAACATGTTGACCAGGCTGGTCTTGAACTCCTGACCTCAAGTAATCTCCCTGCCTTGGCATCCCAAAGTGCTGGGATTACAGGCATGAGCTACCATGCCCAGCCAGGACTGATATAGTACACTCAGTGTGTAATGACAGGTGTGTTATTCATCTGTTAATTTGTTATGAGAACAACTTTCTCATGCTATTCTGGCTAGCTGGAAAGGGGCCTAAACTAGGAAATGAGAAATCTGGATTCTAGTCTTATAGAACCTGAACAAGTCATCAGTTCCTTAAATTCACTGTTCTTGTCATTAAAAAGATAATATTTAACTTATCTCCTTTATGGAAATGCAGTGTGGCTTGGATATAAAAGTTAAATAAATGTTAAAGTAAATAAAATATAAAACATTGGACTAATATTAAGTAATCCTAGTAGTCTATAAAAATAAAGAATTGAGTATGTTAATAGGTTTATAGTTAGGCTAGTATTCATGGCCATCATTGATTGGTATTTCCAAATACTTCTTTCAGTTATACTTTGCCTTCAATGAAAGAGATCCACACACTCCATCTCAGGAACCATGCCGACAGGCTTATGAATATGCCCCCCATAACGACACATCCTCAAAGAAAGGAAGCCCTAATAATGGTGCATGGAATTGAGATCTAGACACTGTTGGTATGGTTGTGCTGTTGAACATGTAAAAGCAGCTTCTATCTCTAAGTTAGTTATTAGGTTAATAACTTGTTTAAAATGCAGGGCTAAGAAAATACATAATTTGCTATAAAGCAGAAGGTGATTTGGGGTCACAGTGATTCTCTTCTTTATCCATTATAGTCATTGTAGGATTCCAAATATTTAGTGCCATAGTGAGCACAGACACATACAATAGCAACCCTTGGTTTTATGTTTACCTGGAGAACTAATTTGAGATTTATGTTTGCTCTCTATTAATGGTGGATTTTTTAAAATGAAAGCAGAATACTAATAAGTTTCCTCTGCTTTCTCTGGTCTGTATTATCTATGAATATTTGAATCCCCTCACCTTCACTATCCCCTTTGCATAAGAATTTTGCTGCTTTGAGAAGATAGAGGACACAATATTGAAATATATGTGTGGAATCCAAGTCAGCTGATGGACTTGGCAGCAACTTTGAATGACTTCATCAAGTATGATGCTTTTTAGCAATATGTTACAAAAGCTGAAACATAATATGGCATAAAGATAGAGAGGCTGTTCATCAATATTTCCTTGAAACCACATATATACAGTTTCACATTAATTATTTGACATGTCAGGTGGAGTTGCTGCCTGCTGGGGGACATCAGTTAGGTGTTGTTTTGTAAGCTTTTCATTTGCTAACACAAAAGTTGCAGTGACATAGCTTGGTTCACACTGAAATAAATGTTTCATTGGGTATCCAGGAATTTCTTCTGTTTTATTATTTACTAGAAGCCACAAGGGCCCATAGAATGTCACCGAACATGCCAGAAATAAGCCCCAATCTCTGAAGTCATGTGCCAGAGCTAGTAATGTAATAAGATAGTGTGGTATGAGAAAAACAAAATAGATAAGACTACATTTTCTTTTCATGCAGTGGTTCAATAGGAAGACATTTACTATTTGACTTTTCTACTTGTAATGTGAGAGATTTCTAGGTAAAAGATGTGATATTTTGCCAAATTGCCTTGTTTGTAAGTTCACCAAAATCAAGTCACAGAAAAACAAACTGAAAACTACTTGGACATATTATTCTATTATTTTAATCCACCACGTTTTTAGAAGCAGTTGTCTTATGTGACACTAACCAGCACTGTTTTCCACATGGCTCACTGGAGAAAAACAAAACAAAATCAACAACAACAACAACAAACGATTATATTACAGCCATCTTTAAGACCAAGATCCCCAGCTATTAGCCAGAAAAGTTTAGAGGTTTAGATGATTCCCCAGGTTAATTTTTTTATAGTAACTCTTATGAGTTAAATACTTTTTCTCTGTTGTTGTTTTCTTCTATTACCATAGCTTAATACCATTCTTTATGTGGGAAAGTCTCTTTACAAAATATCTGCGTGATGAGGATAATGCCTTATCTTTGGGTTGCCAGAGCCTAGCCGAGGAAGAACTTTGCACTGAGGAGAAAATAAAAACAAAGTATGTTTGGTTCAATGGAAATACTTGTTCCACTTAACTACTGTGAAAGGTTTGACTCATTTCTGAACACATGATTCAATCATTTGCGTGAAGAACAGACAAATACCTATAAAACTCAAGGGAGGTATCCTTCTGGAGTGACATCAGCAGAATAGGAGTTTCCAGCACTTGTTCCATCACAGAAACATATATTTGAACAACCATTCATGAATGAAGATACCTTCACAAGAACTAAGGAATCTAAATAAAAGATTACAGTATCTGGATCCAGCACAAATGTGAGAAAAGTCACATTGAAGAGATTAGGAAGGACAGTTTTACACTAGCCCTTCCCACGACCCCATATAGTGTGGCTCAAAGAGAAATACTTTCCATGTGGAGGGAGAAAATGAAGTGAGCACCTGAATTTGTCTTTGACTCCAGCAACAGGCCCATTCCAGTGAAACCAAGAAACAGACCATCCTACTCCCTAGCCCCCAGACACACTCCAAGTAAACCTCAGAGCAAGACCAGGCCTTGTATCCCCACGCTCCAGGACCACCTCAGTACCAGGTTAGCTCCCATGACCCCAGGCTCCAAACCAGCACCCATGGAACCAAGCTCTAGATCCAACCTAGTTCCAGGCTGACTCCTGTGGCCTTGGTCCCAGCAGGTGCCTATGGCCCCAGGATAAAGACGTGCTTTTGTGGATCTAGACTCTAGAACCATCTTCTTGGATCCAGACACAAGGCTCACACAAGCGGACCCTGGCACTAAGTCAGCACTGTGGACTCAGAACCATGCAGATCCCCATGGACCCAGGTACTACGCCTGCCTCAGTGATGGTTGTGCCTCTGTGAACCTAAGTTCAAGGCCTGGCCCAACACCAGGTCAGCTCTGATGGACCCAGGCTTCAGGTCAGCTCCCATGTACCTAAATTCCAGGTACTCCCCCATGACTGCAGTCACCAGGCCCATCACAGAGGATTCTAGTGCCATGCCGACCCTCATGGACCCAGATTACAGGCAAGTTCCCTCAAACCTAGGCTCTAGAACTGCACAACAAATTCAAGCCTCAGGCCTGACCAGTGGACCCAGGCTCTGGGCCTGTCCCTACCGACTAGGTACTAGGCTGGCCCAAGTGTAGCTAGGCATCAGACCCATCTGCCCACTGATGCAGGCACTAGGCCAGCATGCTGAAGAATTTAGGCAGCAAGTATACATTTAGACCCCACTAGCCAGCCCACCCAGAATCTCTAGATAAGATTGCTGAAGAAGTGCTTTCCTGCCAAAGCTAGTCTGCAAAGACTTAAGGACCACCAGGAGGGTCCTTGTGTATTTCTTTGAATATACAAGGCACCAATTCAAGACCACCAGGAGGGTCAGGAATAATCAGAGATACATGACATCACCAAAGGAACAATATAAAGCACCTGTGTAAGGAAATGGAGAACTATTAACTACCCAATAAAGACTCCAAAATAATTTTTTTCTTTCTTTCTTTTTTTTTTTTTTTTTTTTTTTGAGATAGAGTCTCACTCTGTTGCCCAGGCCGTAGTACAGTGGCACGATCTCGGCTCACTGCAAGCTCCGCCTGCTGGGTTCACACCATTCTCCTGCCTCAGCCTCCTGAGTAACTGGGACTACAGGTGCCCACCATGATGCCTGGCTAATTTTTTGTATTTTTAGTACAGACAGGGTTTCATCATATTAGTCAGATGGTCTCCATCTCCTGATCTCATGATCCGCCTGCCTCGGCCTCCCAAAGTGCTGGGATTACAGGCATGAGCCACAGCACGTGGCTCTCAAATTAATCATTTTTAAGAAGCTCAATGTACTACAAGATACTACAGATATATAACAAAACAAAATCACAAAAACAATACAAGAAATAAGTGTAAAGTTCAATGAAGTGTATAGCAACCATAAGAAAGAACCAAATGCAAGTTCTGAAGCAGGACACAATTACTGAATTAAAGTATTTAACAGACAGCTTCAACAGCAGATACAATCAATAATAAGAATTAGCAAACTCAAAGACAAGTCATTTCAAATCAACCAGTAAAACAAACAAACATACAAAAAAGACAAAAATAAATGAAGAAAGCCTATAGGACTTATAGGATGCCATCAAATGAACTTATATAAACATTATAGAATCTCTAAAAGGAGCAGAAATAATAAATAATCAGATTGTTTAAAAAAACAGTAACAGAAAACTTCAAATATGGAGAAGAAAATGAACATCTAGATTCATGTTGCCAAAAGGACCCCAAATAGGTTAAAAATAAAGAGACCATCACTGAGACACATTATAATCAAACTTTCAAATATCAAAGGCAAAGAGAGACTTGTATAAGAAGCAAGAGAAAAGTTATTCATCAAATACAAAGGAGCTCCCCAATACTATCAGTAGTTTTCTCAGCAAAAAACATTGTATGCCAGGAGATAGTGAGATAATATATTCAGTCTGAAAGAAAGCAACTACGAACCAAGAATAATATGCCCAGCAAATATGTCCTTCAGAAATGGAGAAATTAAAAAGACTTTTCAAAACAAAAGCCAAAGGAGCTCATTACCACTAGGCAACCTTTACAAAACATGTTAAAGCTAGTTCTTCAAGTGAAAATAAAAGGACTCTAACTTAAAACATGAAAACATATGGAAGTATAAAACTCATTGTAAAAGTAAGTATACAGTTAAATTCAAAATAATCTAGTACTACAATTGTGATGTATAAATCACTTTTAACCCAGCATTAAATTTCAAAGACAAGTATTAAAAATTACTATAGCTGCAATAATTTGTTAATGGATACACAATGTGACATCGAAAACATAAACTATATAGGGAGAAGTTAAATGATAGAGTTTTTGTATGCTGTCAAAGTTAAACTGTTAGCAGTCTCAAGTAGACAGTTATAACTGTAAGTAGCTTTGTGTAAGGCTTGTGGTAAAAGACCTTTACACATACACAAATCAAAACCTACCACAACCAAATATTATCTAATCACAAATTAAAACAGCAAGAGAGAAAGAAGGAAGAAACTCCCAAACTATCAGAAAACAATTAATAAAATGGAAATACTAAGTTCTTACCTATAAGGAAATACTTTAAAAGTAAATGGAATAAATTATCCAATCAAAAGACATAGAGTAATGGACAGAACAAAAAAAAAAGAAAGAGACCCAACTATATGAACTATATGCTGCCTACAAAATCCTCACTTTAGCTTTAAGAACACAGATAAGCTAAAAGTGGTGGGATAGAAAAAGACATACCATGCCAACAAAAAAACCAATAGATCGGAGATGGCTATGTTTACATAAGACAGAGTAGTTTTTTAATCATCAAAAATTTAATAAGAAACAAATTTATTGTGTAATTATAAAGGGGTCAATTCATCAACAGAATTTAAGAATCATAAATATATATACACCCAACATCAAAGCACCTAAATATATAAAACAAATGTTAATAGAATTGGAGGGAGAAATTGATGGCAGTACAAAAATGTAGAGGACTTCCATACTTTACTTTTAACAATAAATATCCAGACAGAAAATTTATTTTAAAAAATAAGAGTAGACTTGAACAACACTGTAGAATAAATGAACCTAAAAGATATATACATTATAAATACACAACAGAAGAACACATATTCTTCTCAGGTGCACATGAAACATTCTACAGGATAAATAATGTGTGAGACCACAAAACAAACCCTAACAAATGTAAAAAGATTGAAATCATTTCAAGTTTTTTTTTCCAACAACCATGGTATGAAACCAGAAATAATAACTAAATAATGCAAATTTTACATATATATGAAAATTAAACAACACACTTTTGAGCAACCAATGAGTTTGAAAAAGTCAGAAGAGAAATAAAAAGTATCTTGAAACAAATAAAACGGGAATCACAACATAGAAAAACTTACGTGTTGTAGCAAACACAGTTCTAAGAGGACAGTTTATAGCAATAAATTCATATACTAAGAAAAAAAGATCTCAAGTAAGCAACCTAAGTAAATATCTCAAGGAACTGGTGAAAGAATAATAAAATAAATTCAAAATCAGCAGAAGGAATGAAATAAAAATCACAGCAGAAATAAATGAAACACTGACTAGAAAAGCAATTGAAAATAACAATTTTGAAAATGTCAAACACTTAAAAACTGTTTTCAAAACAACTTTTTTAAAACAATACTGAAAAGTCTTCAGTTAGACTAAGAGAAAAAGAAAATAATGCTCAAATAATATAAAATTATAAATGAAAGAAGAGACATTACAACTGATACCACAGAAATATAAATGTGTTTAAGAGACAACCATAAACATATATATGCTAACAAATTGTATAATCTAGAACACAGTATGAATTCCTACAAACCCACAACCTATGAAGACTGAATCAGAAGAAATAGAAAATGTGAATAGACCAATAACCAATAAGAAAATTGCATCAGTAATCAAAAACTTTCCAACAAAAAAAATCTCAAAACCTGATGATTTTACAAGTGAATTCTACAAGACATTTAAAGAGGAATCAACACAAAACCTCACACACTACCAAAACATTGATGAGGAGGAAACAATTCCAAACTAATTTTATGAAGTTAGAATTACCCTGATATGAATTACAGACAATGATACCGCAAGAAAAGAAAATTATGTAGGCCAATATCCCTGTTGAACACAGATGCAGAAACCTTCAATAAAATTCTAGCAATCGAATTTAATGGCAAATTAAAAGGATCATAAACCAAGATCATGTGGAATTTATCTATGGGATGCAAGGATGTTTCAACATACACAAATGAATGTGATAAACCACAGTAACAGAATGAAGGCTAAAAATACTATGACCACCTCAATACATGAACAAAAAGCATTTGACAACATTCAATATCCATTCATAATTAAAACTCTCGACAAATTAGCATAGAGGAATTGTATCTCAACATAAAAAGGCCACATATGACAAGCCCACAGGTAACTTCATACTCAACAGTAAAAAGCTGAAAGGTTTTTGTCTGAAATCAGGATGCCCACCCTGATCATTTCTATTCAATACAGTGTTTATAGTCCTACACAGAGCAATTAGGCAAAAAATAAACAAACAAGAAAAAATAAAAAATAAAAGATATCTGACTTGCAAAGAAAAGTACAACTGTCTATTTCAGATAATATTTTATATATGTATAATCCTTAAGATTTCACTAGAAATCATTAGCTCTAAATAAGATCAGTAAAATTGCCAGGTACACTAGGCATCAGTTGTGCTTCTCTACACTAACAACAAACTACCCAACAAAGAAATTAAGAAAACAATCCAATTTAAAATAGCATCAGTAAACCCTGAGGAATAAATTTAGCTGAGGAGGTAAAAGAACTATATACTGAAAAATCAGGAAACAGTGGTGAAATACACTGAAATAGGCAGAAATAAATAAAATGACATTTCATGTTGTTTGATCAAAATAATTAATATTTATTTAAATGTCCATATGACACAAAGCAATCTAGGCCAAAATCTCTGAAATTCGAAGTTGATAGATGAGATTCTAAGAATGAACCATGGCTAGAAAGGAGGCATTTCAATACCTAAAATTCTGTGTTTATATTTTCAAGTTGCACTTTAGTTCATGTTTTGCTACGATTCTAGAGTTGCTTGTTTTTTGACTTGACAGAAGAGTGAGAAAATCACTAACACTGGGGAACTAAATAGCCTTAAAAACAAGTCATCGCATTACTACCAAACTTCCCAGCTGTTATGATCTGGGTGTTTGATCCCTCTAAAGCTCATGTTGAAACTTAATCCCCAATATGACAGTACAGAATGGTGGGAACTTTAAGAGGTCATTGGGTCATGAGGGCTCTGCTTTCATGAATGGAGTAATCCTTTCATGTATTAATGGGTTAATGGATTAATAGGTTATCATGGAAATGAGACTAGTGACTTTTTAAGAAGAGAAAGACTTGAGCTAACCCACTCAGCTGCCTTGCCCTGTGATGCCTTCCATCATGTTATGACACAACACAAGGCCCTCACAAGAAGTGACCAGGTATAGCCACCCAATCTTGCATATCTCAGACTCCAGAACTGTAAGAAATAAATTCTTTTAAAAAAAATAAATGATTCCACCTCAGGTATTCAGTTATAGCAACAGAAAACAGACTAAAATAGAAAATTCATAACAGGAGTGGTGTTGTCACTATAAAGATACTTGTAAAAGTGATGGAATTGGGTAATGGGCAGAGGTTGCAAGAGTTTATTCTGGTGAGATCTTAGAAGATTAGGGAAAGCTTAGAACTCCTTAGAGTTTAATAAATTGTCATGACAAGAATGATAATAGAAATATGGAGAATAAAGAATATTCTGACAAAGTTTCAGATAGAACACTAAGAAACAAGGCATTAGAAATTGGAGTAAAGGCTATCCATGTTATCAACTGGCAAAAAACTTGGTTGGATTGTTTCATGCTCAAGGGCTTTATGTAATACAGAGCTCAAAAGCAAAAAAATAGAACATTTGGCAGAAGAAATATCTAAGCAGTAAAGGATTCAAGTGCTGCATCCTTGTAACTACTTACATTGAGTTGTGAGAGGAAAAAATGAGGCCTTGAGGGCCCATCCATTGCCCCAGTGTCTCCCAGAGGAGGCACGTAGAGTCAAAAGAGATTATTCTCCAGCCTTAGGATTAATAGTGTCCTTGGGGGTTTTTAAACTTGCTTGGGGCTGGTTACTCTTCTCTTCTGTCCTATTTCTCAATTTGGGAATGGGAATGTATAACCTATGCCTGTTTCACCAATTCTGTCTTGGAAGTAGATAACTTGTTTTGATTTTACAGACTCCCTGATGAGATCTGGATTTTGGACTTTTGAGTTGGTGCTGGAATAAGTTAAGACTTTGGGCCTAGAGAGATGAAATAAATATATATTTTTTATATAAGAAGGATGTGAGTTTTGAGGGGCCGGGATGGGATTCCATGTCTTAAATGTTTGTCTTCTCTAAAACTCATGTTGAAATTTAATCCCCAATGTGGCAGTATTGAAAGATGGGGCCTTTAAGAAGTCATTGCGTCATGAAAGCTCTGA
Source organism: Theropithecus gelada (assembly GCF_003255815.1). Lineage (NCBI taxonomy): Eukaryota > Metazoa > Chordata > Mammalia > Primates > Cercopithecidae > Theropithecus > Theropithecus gelada. The sequence goes on from NC_037669.1 coordinate 182,141,624, forward strand.
CCACATGAATAAAGTAACTAATTCATGAATTAATGGGTTAATGGATTAATTGGTTATCACAAGAATGGAATTGGTGGCTTTACAAGAAAAAGAAGAGATATCTGAGCAGAGACATTCAACCCTCTTGCCTTGTGATGCCTTTCACCAAGTTATGACAAAGCATGAGGCCCTCACAGAAGCCAACCAGGTACAGCCACCCAACCTTGGACTTCTCAGCCTCTAGAATGATAATAAATAAAGGCACTTTATTTATAAATTATATGGCCTCAGGTATTCAGCTATTGCAACAGAAAAGTGATGAAAATACCAGCTAATATAAATATATTAGTCATATAATTATTTTCTCAGAAACACATCATAAGTAGCAGAAATCTTTTAGGTTATACTAATTGTGCCATATATTGGAGGTCCTGATGACAGGGTCTGGGGTATTTTAAATACTTTAAACAAGAGTTTGCTACTGGCGTTCGTGACAAAGGATTACAGAAGAATCACAGATATCATAGTCAGTCACAGCTTTAAATGCTGTAATCCAAAGAGGAGTATATGATTAAGAAAAAGATATTAAAAAATTAGAAAATGCAAATGGGTTAAACCCCAGTATCTATCATAATTAAATGTATTGTTTTGTAGGAAAAAGACAACATAATACAAATGACAGTAGTAAGGAGTGATTTTTATTTTCTTCTCTATAATACTTGAACTTTCTATGATTTTAAACAGTGTATATTAATGTCTCATGTAACTAGAGGAAAAATATCTATTAAAATCAACTTTGGCTAGATTTCCAGAAAGTTACCTCTTCTTATAGAGATTTTATTTGTGATTTTGCTATAAATCATTCCAGATGGCTATGTCTTTTGGTTTATGCAGTAACAAAGAGATCTTTATTTTTAACATTCAGCTGTGCATTCCTGACTTGTCCAGTTAATATTCTATTGGGACTGGCTCTCTAGAATCTTCTTTTTGAAGGCTTAGGTAGATTCTTTGGTTAACTCAAAGGGTATAAATAGACAGCCATAAATTTGAAAATCCCCTTATGGAATGATTGATTACCTCTTTAATTAAATTTAAAATAATCTATATTCTGGACATGATTTTTTCAAAACATTATTAGTTTATTTAAAATTTTCTTGTTGTTTTATTAACTTCATTAGTCTCATCATAAACAGCATTTCCAAATGTAACATACGTGAGAAAATTTTGTCTCTTGAAAGCATAGCTATGAAGTGATTTCAGGCAGGGTCAGAAAAAGTAGTTGGGCTATCATTTACTTGCTTCAGCCATCCTTACTCATTCAAATTATTAGTCTGTTCAAGGCAAAGTAGTAAAGGAATCAAATGTGATCATTAGTGCTCCTCCACTCTTTCACCCAATAGCATCCTTTTGTCTTGAGAGCCTCAGAATTCCTTTAATCAGGCAACCACCCTTCAGCTTTACTCCTTAGACAATATCTCAAAAGCTATATCATATAATACTTCCTCCGTCTGCTGTCAAAATTACCTGTTCTATAAATTCTGAGGAACCATGATCTCTCCATTCCATGGTGCTGGAGAGCTAAGTAGATGAACCAATTCAGGCTGTTATTAAAAAGAAAGCAGCTATTTCAATATCTTTTTTCTTCTGCATATATATAAAAACTTCAGTGGCTGTTTTAATATAGACAGCATGCTTACTCAAAAGCTTTAGTCTAGTAATGGAAATTCCAATAAACAAAGTGGGGAAAAAAAACGACTGAAAGACAAATGTGGAAAAGATGGTTTCCTATTGAGTCTCAATGCTTCTCCAGTGTAGGAGGGGAAGGTCTTTATCTATCTATATCTCCGTAAAACTTAAGTCATGAGATCTGAGTTGAAAACAGAAGCCCTTTCCTTTACTACAAACTGTCACTTCACAAGATAAACTATGCTAACTGTCTAATTTAGTCATTTATTCTTAAAACTTTCTATCAGATAATTGAATCATCTGTAAACAGACAATGACCTTCTATGTTACATGATTTCATGATTATGGTATGCCTTTATAGATATATTTTCTTATATAGGAAAATATCGCTACTCCATTCCCAAATGCCTGAGAAGGTGCTCAAATTACAGAAACACAGATTGCACACCAACTGAAAAGGAATTTAGAGATGAACAAACAATAATAGGGAGGTTATATGACATGAGTCATTAGATAGTGGCAGGATGAGTTAAAACTCTTAGTTAACTGCTTTTTCTTTCTACTCCATTCAATTTACAAAAATTAAGATCTCATAGGAATGAATGAGAATGTTAAGGTATGCGAGGACTGAAAGCTTTGGAAGTAGCAAAGATTCTTCTGCCTAGTTCACACAACTGACTAGAATGTACCAGGGCATTTCTTAACTCACTTCTATTTAACCTCACATCCATCAACTTGGAAAATATCTTTTAAGGTGAGTTTTACAAGATGTCTTGTGAGAGAGAGGGGCCAGGCATGGTGGTCACACCTCTATTCCCAACACTTTGGGAGGCTAAGGTGGGTGGATTACCTGAGGTCAGGAGTTTGAGACCTGCCTGGCCAACATGGTGAAATCCCATCTCCACTAAAAATACAACATTAGCCAGGTGTGGTGGTGCACACCTGTAATCCCAGCTACTCGGGAGGCTGAGGCGGGAGAATCGCTTGAACCCAGGAGGCAGAGGTCGCAGTGAGCCTAGATCGTGCCATAGCACTCCGGCCTGTGCGAGAGTGACACTCTGTCTCAAAATTTAAAAAGGACAGAGGGAGGGAGACAGACAAAGAATTATAGAGAGATAAACAAGCAGAGAGAAACAGAGAGACAGACTGAGAAAAGAGACCGAGAGACAAAGAGATTTGAGAAACAGAAAGGCTGTGGCACAAACATTTGATTTGCCAAGGCAAAAAACAAACAAACAAACAAAATCCCTCTGTGTGGATATTATCATCATTCTAAACCTCATTAGGGTATTAAAAGCTGATCCTGTGGACTTTAGAACTTTTCACATTCCACTGCCTATTCCAAGTTAGATGGTTTTTTCATTTTGCAGAACAGTACCTGAGATAACTAACAAGTAAAAAATGCTGACTCTGCTAGAGGATTAGAGATATCATATTTACAGTTAATAAAATGAGCTCACACCTGTTAAACAGCATCATGACATTCCTATAGATTTATTTCCTAAGGTTTAAGTGATTCTTGTATTATTTAATAATTCTTCAAAATCCTATAACTTCAGAATGTTCATCAACTTAAAAGAAAGCAAAAATCAAAATAACATAGAAAAGTGCAAACGCTTTCTGATGTTTTCCCACTTTCTACCATCTTCTTACCACTAAGTCTTTGTACACATTGTTCCCCTTTCCTTACTTAATACTACTTATCAGCAACCCCTAACCCCTTCCATTTCTCTCACTAGTTCTGTATGGCTTTTCTACATCCAGAGATGGGGTTCACTTCTGTAATAACCAGCCTCCAAGATGCCTTCCACAGATTCACATCTCCTGGTGTTTACACCTTAATTAGTCTCCTCTCAGACTTGATCAGGAATGGTCATGACTGACAAGGTATGACTTCCAAGAGAAGTCACAAACCACTGCGGCTTCAGCTTTGTTCTCTTGTATTGCTTGCTGTGGGACTAAATACATACCATGTTGCAGGAAAACTCAAGAGAACCACATGGAGAAGATCTGAGCCATTATCAACTTGGCAGCCATGTGAGTGATCCACCCTGAAAGCCAAACCTCCAGCCATAGTCCAGCCTTCAGATGATTGTAGCCCTAATCAACATCTAGCTGCATCTCACATTAAACCCAGAGCCAACAGTGTCCAACCACACTGTTCCTAAATTCCTGACCCACCAAAATGGTGAAAGAGTACCTCTTCTTTTTAAGTACTAAGATTTGGAGTAATTTGTTATGCATTAATAGATAACTAATACAGCATTGTTTATGTGGCTCTAAGGATTGTCCCAACGTGGGCTAGATGGCACCTCACTGTGATTCCATGACCTCTACTTCTTTCAAACATCATTCTAACCATAGTAAACTCAGTCCTAGTTTACTGAATTTTCTTGTCTGTCTCACTCACTAGCTTCAAGATTTTTGAAAAATTATCTAACTCTCTCATTTGTGAAGGCCACATGTCACAGTAAAGTTTAATTGTCCCAACTAGTATATATTATATATTGATGAGAATGAAATAATAATTTCAATCTTGCCATATGCAATAAAGGAGGAAAGATGAGAAAGTATCATCTGATTCTCCTGTACCTTGACTCCCAAAAGCATAAAGCATTTGATTGAAGTTAATAATCATTTTCTTCCTAGACATTTCCCCTACAATATGTGGCAGTGAAAAAGCCCCGTCAGGGCACTAGGAGGTAAAATTTACAGATTCAACACACATATTTATCTTTTTTTACCAAAGTGATTACAAGACAAACTGAGAGCAGACAGTGGATGAGAGATAGCAGCTAACTGTTGTAAGATGCAAAATGGTACAGTGAGTATTGATGAATTAGTAGTTGGTGAAACTCTACCTGGAGAAATGTTTTAAAGCTTGCATGAAAAGAATGTCCAATCCCTAGCTCCCTTTCAAATCCCACATAAGCAGGCCCAACACAGCTTCTTAAAGAGGGAATCTGAAGAAGGCAAATAGGGGGCTAAACTACAAATTGTGGCTGCCTGAAATAAGGCAGGTAGGCGTATACCTCCACAGTTAAGGACATAGCAAAATGTCTCTATTTGGGGAATCCCGAAGTTGAGCCTCCCTCTCTTAACCATATAGATATAGCTTCCGATTGGCAGTTGACACTAGGAAAGTCAGTGTAGGGTCAGACACTGTTGATGCTGCTGCATTTGTCACAGATTTGCTTGCTGGACTTGTTGGCTAAGTGAGATAGCAGTCAGATCCATGTTTCCTCCAGTTACCACCAATTTTTCTCCTTCAGTTTCTTCACTCCTGCTCCAGGTATGTGTTTAACACCATGGTGTATGTCACCTGCATCATTGAATTTGTGCACTTTTAGGAAGTGAAAGCCTGATGTGAGCTCCAGATTGTCCACGTGGATTTTAGCACATCTTTGCAGGCTTCCAGTTTGTTCTTGCTCTCATTCGCATCACATCCATCTTCCCAGTGGAGTTATGGTATCTGGCTACTAATAGTTTAACAAATTTCTGAATATTTATTAATTGGTATTGCCTGCCCTGCCCAGCACCAGGGCAGAAGCCCATTGTGTAAGGTCAAATCCCTATAACAAATCCCCTATTCCTGAGATTTTATGGATGGTACAAAGATATAGACATAGATCTAAACATAGACATAGATGTAGACATAGATCCTAGTAGTTCTGCTTCTTTGATCAAATCTTCATTGTTACTCTATGTAAGAAAGATATTAATCAAAGACTCCAGTCCTAAACAGTTGAGGTCAAGTTTTGCAAGGATATTTAGCAAATCGAGACGTCTCTAATTTTCCAAATGTTATGAGGTAAAATTCACATTAACCCATCTCAACAGTGTTCATTACAATAAATTTGTTAGCAAAGGCTGACAGTTATAAACACATAACTCCTGAAGTAGTTTTTTTAACTTTAATTAATTTGTTGGAAATAGTATCATGAATGCCATTAACAAATTCAGGACGATGAGTGTTCTAGATTCTATAAAACCCACATCAGGGAGTCACAGCCTAGAGAAGAGAAATCAGATACTTGATTGGTGAGAGATGTTGGTATTTCTACAATGTCTTAGATGGGTCATACCAAATCTGCCCTGTAATTCACCCTGGGCAGTAAGCATAGGCCTAGATGTGGTAAACACAAATGCCCTTTATTTTTCTTTTTTTGACTAAGTTAATTTGTTTCCAACAAACTAACAAAAAATCTATACTATTGCTCCCCAAGCATAGGTCACAGAAGGCTTGGGGCATATCTTGGATAAACTACTGTCCTGAGGTTCTGTTATCTGGGCACCTATGTCTAATCCAGGAATCACACAGAGCTCAGCAAGATAGAACGGGATAACCTAGTCATGTTCAAGGAAGATGATATTTTGCTTTGTGAATCAGACTTATAAATTCTGGTTTAAATAGAGTTAAACAAATACAATTAGGGCCTCTTGACTTTGACATGAACTCTATTCAGATCATGCTTTTCTATGTAAATTTTATTACCCTCCACTCTTTTTCCTGCAAAGGACTTAGCATGTCTAGCAGAGGGCTTTGGGATAACTAGGTGGTGTTTAATCTGAAAATATCACTGAGTACATAAATATTTCAGAAAGCATTTGTATGCCATGATACTGCATACCCTAAGTTTTAGACCCAGCTAATGTAATGGGCCAGTGTAACTACATAGTTTTATTTGTTTTTACTACTTTGGCATGGGTCTAGAAAGATATTGTTTTAATTACTTTAAAAGAGTTTGCTGCTATTTGAGTATTCAGTGGAATTTCTATGAGTACTTAAGATGCTATCTTCGGGTGAAATAAATGATTATAATGGAAGAGTTTTTGATTTTTTATGACCTCCAAGCCAGTATCTTTTGGCTAATTTGGATATGGGTACAGCATGCTATGTTATTTGTGGCTTCAAACATTGGCCAATTACCATTTTGTCTGTTGGCATGAACGTAATATATAAGAATGCCGGACAGGAGTGCACTGAGGTGTTCTAATGAGGATAACCAACACATACTCCGTGACTGCTGAAGAAGATGGATTGTCAAATAAGCTACCCAGTGCTCTAACAAGCTAGCTTGGTGTGATAATCCAGTTTAAGATCTTGTTACATTATTCATTTCTTTTCTCTTGCACTAATCTTTGCAGCATATTTCTGTTTTGTTACTGCCTACATTTTCAAAGCTACAGAGATTATTGTTTTATGATAAAGATAAAGCCTTCCATTAATTTGTTCATGCTTTGCAGGGAGAACAAGGCAAAACAAAGATCTATAGTAGTTTGCTTTTCACAGATTGCTTGTTATACCCGGTAAGTTCCACTGGCTATTGGGGAATTAACTGTACATGAGTAGAGATCACAGCAGGTTCAGACTGGGTCCATGTCAAGCAGCCATAGTAAATGAGAGCAAATTAAAAGGCTTCTGAGCACAGACCTTTTCACCAGGTTTTACCATGTTAATATGTTTACTTATGAGGAACTGGACACATGGATGTATAAACATGAATACTGTTGTTTTACAGGCACCAAAATTCCACTACCTCTCAATATCAGCATAATTGCAAGAAAAGCAGGTGTTAGCACAGAGATGCAGTTAAGGAATCACAGAACAAGAGTTGAAACGTTTCTCAAGAAGTTATCAGAATAAGCCCCAAATAATGCATAATTATAGTAACAAAATTATTAAAGGAATTAAAATGTTACACTGGAACTAATTCACTTAGTACAAAAAAGCAATAAAGGAGACATAGAGGAACAAAAAAGATACAACTTCTTTTTTCAAAGAAGTTAAATGACAGACATAAATAAAATTACATCAATAATAATATTAAACGTGGTTGGACTGAACAACCTAAAAGTCAAGGATTGTCAGACTGGATTAGAAAATACCAAAATATGTGATGTCTAAAATAAATACACTTAAGATTAATAGATAAAAATAGGTTGAAAATAAAAAAATGAAAAATATATATAATGCAAATAGAAGCCACAAAAAGCAGGAAAGGCTATACTAATACCAGACAAAATAGACTTGAAAATTTTAAGCAATTATTGCTAGACATAAAAAGGAACATTTTATAATGATAAAATAGTCAATCCATTAGGCAGCTATAACAATTTTAAATATACACAGACATACTTCATTTGATTAAATTTTGCAGATATTGCTTTTTTTCTTTTCTTTTTTTTATATAAATTGAAGATTTGTGGCAACCCTGCAAAGAACAAGTCTATCAGTACCATTTTCCCAACAGCATTTGCTCATTTTGCATCTCTATCATATTTTGGTAATTCTCACAATATTTCAAGTCTTTATTATTATATCTGTTATGGTGATTTATGACCACTGGTCATTGTTGTTACTATTGCAATTGTCTAGGGCTCGACAAATAGCGCTCATATAAGATGTTGAAAGTAATTGATAAATTGTGTTCTGACTACTAAACCAGCCAGTCACTCTCTGTCTCTCTTCCTTTCCTCAGGCATCCCTATTCATTGAGATATAATATTGAAATCAGGCCAATAGATAACCATATGAGGCTTCTAAGTGTTCAAGTGAAAGGAAAAGATGACATCTACCAATTTAAATCAAAAGTTAGAAATGGTTTAGCTTAGCGAAAAAGATAGTCAAAAACCAAGGTAGGCCAAAAGCTAGGCCTCTTGTGTCAGAGAGTTTGCTAAGTTGTAAATGCAAAGGAAAAATTACTGAAGAAAATTAAAAGTGCTACTTCAGTGAACACATCTATTTACAGCATGGTTTATTGAATATTTTAAGTCCACTATTGAGACCTATTGCTCAGAAAAAATGATTCCTTTCAAAATGTTACTTCTCATTGACAATGCACCTGCTCACCCAAGAGGTCTGATGGAGATGTGCAAGGAGGTTAACATTGTTTTCATGCCTGCTAACACATCTCTTTTGCAGCCCATGGATCAAGACATTTCAACTTTCAAGTCTTCTTTAGAAATACAGCTGTAGCTGCCATAGATACTGATTCTACTGATGGATTTGAGTAAGTAAATTGAAAACTTTTGAAAGAATTCACCATTCTAGATACACTTAAGAACATTCCTAATTCATGAAAGGGAGGTCAAAATATCAACATTAACAGAGTTTGAAAGAAGTTGATTCCAACTTTCATGAATAACTTTGAGGAGTTCAAGACTTCAGTGAAGACAGTAGCTAAAGATTTGGTGGAGGTAGCAAGACAATTAGAAGTAGAAGTAGAGCCTCAAGATGTGACTGATTTGCTGAAACCTCATAATACAATTTTACTGAATGAGCAGTTGCTTTTTATAAAGGAGGAAAAAGGGAGCTTCATGAAATGGAATCCACTCCTAGTGAAGTTGCTATGAATATTGTTGAAATGACAATAAATAATTGAGAATATTATATAAACCTAGTTGATAAAGCAGTGGCAGGGTTTTATAAGATTGACTCCAATTTTGAAAGAAGTTAAAATGCTTTTAAATAGCATCACATGCTTCAGGGAAATCTTTCCTGAAAAGAAAAGTCAAAAAATTTGGCAAACTTCATTGTGTGGTCTTATTTTAAGAAATTACCACAGCCACCCCAACCTTCAGTAAGTATCACCCTGTTTAATCAGCAGCCATCAAGACTGAAGCAAGACATCCTTCTAACAAAAAGAGTTTGATTTGCTGGAGGCTCAGATGATTGTTAGCATTGTTTAGCAATAAAGTATTTTCAAATTATGATATGAACATTGTTTTTTAGGCATACTACTATTGCACACTTAATAGACTACAGTATAGTGTAAACATGACTTTTATACTTTAATTCTTATGAAACAGAAAATTTTATGTGACTGGCTTTATTGCAGTATTTGCTTTATTGCAGTGGTCTGGAAACGAACCCACAATATCACAAAGGTATGCTTGTACACAGACAGTCCCAAAATACATGAAGCAAAAATGAACATAATTGAAAGAAAAAATAGACAATTCAACAGTAATGTTTGGATACTTAAACAGTCACTTTCAGTAGTGGATAGAGCAACAAGACAGAAAATTAATGGGAAAATATTAGACTTCAAAAACAGTGTAAACCAACGGGACCTGACAGACATCTTAAAGAGCGCTCCACCCGACAACGGCAGAATACACAGTTTTCTCGAGTGCACATTTAACTTTCTCCAGAAGATAGCATGTGCTAGGCCACAAAACGAGCCTCAATACATTTTAAAATATTTAAAATATGAAAAATATCTTCTCTGATCATCATGGAATGAAATAAAAATAAACAACAGGAAAAACTGGGAAAATTCACAAGTGGAAATAAAATAATACTTTCTAAGTCACAGATTATGTAAGAAAGATATCACAACAGAGATTAGAAAATACCTTGGGATGAATGAAAGTAAAGAAACACCAAAACAAAATTTATGAGATGTAGCTAAAGCACTGCTTAGAGTATAGTTTTAAACACCTGTATTAAAAAAGTTAAAAGATCACAAATAACCTAACCTTCTACCTTATTACATAGGAAAAAAGAAAAGGTACATCTAGAGCAAAAAGAAGAAAAGAACCACTAAAGATTAGAGTGATAACAATAAAATAAACATTTTAAAAAGCAATAGAAAAACACTTGTTTCTTTGGAAAGGTTAACATAATTCAAGAAAACATTTAGCTAGACTGGCTGAGAAAAAAGAGGATAATTACTAAAATCAGGAAGTAAAGAAGGAAGATTAATATTGACCTGACAGAAAGAGAAAGATCATAAGTAAAGAAATGTAACTCTATGCCAGAAAATTAGATAGCTTGGACAAAATACACAAATTCCTAGAAAGATACAAACTTTGAAGAATTAATACCAAGTCTTCACAAACTCAAAAATTAATAGGAGGAAAAAAACACTTCCCAGTTTATGCTATGAAGCTGGTATTACCTTGATACCAAAACTAAATAAGGACATCATACAAAAAAATAAACTTACAGACTAATATTTCTTATAAATACAGATGTAAAAGTCCTCAAAAATACCAACAAACCAAATATAGCAACACATAAAACAGATTATGCACTATGACTAATTGTGATTAATTCCACCAGTGAAAGGTGGGCTTAACATCTGAAATTAATTAATGCAATATATCATATCATCCCCTATGGACTGCTGATAGGAATGTAAAATAGTGCTTTGGAAAACAGTTTGGCATTTCTTCAAAGAAATAAAACATTGAGTTATCATATGATGACTGCATCTTATTATAACTTTCCATTCCTAGGTGTATACCCACGACAACTGAAAGCAAATAGCCAACCAAATACTTGCACATGAATGTTCAAGACATCGTGATTCATACTAGCCATAAGGAGAAAACAATTCAAATGCCCATTAAGTGAAAAATTAATAGAGTATGGTGTATCCATACAATGGATATAGTGTATCACTATAAAAAGAAGTGAATTGTTGAGACGTATTACAACATGGATGAAACTTGAAAGCATTATGCTGTGATGGAAGCAGTTTGCAGATGCAATGGAAGCCCTATGAACATACCAACGCTATTCTTGACAGAGATAGAAGAAACAATCCTAAAATGTATATGGAACCACAGAAGATCCAGAATAGCCAAAGCAAACATACAATCTCTTGCCAATGACTTAAATCTAAGATGTCATGCTATGAAATTGCTGCAAGAAAACATTGGAAAAACTCTCCAGGACATTGCTCTGGGCAAAAATTCCTTGAGCAATGCTGCATAAGCACAGGCAACCAAAGCCAAAATGGACAAATGACATCACATCAAGTTAAAAACCTTCTTCACTGCAAAGGAAACAATCAAGAAAGTGAAGAGAAAACCCTCAGAATGAAAAGAAATTTGCAAACTACCAATCTGACAAGGGATTAGTAACTGGAATATATAAGGAGCTCAAGCAACTCTGTAGGAAAAAATATAATAATCTGATCAAAAAATGGGGGCAAAAGGTTTGAATAGGCATTTCTCAAAAGAAGAAATACAACTAGCAAATAGGCATATGAAAAGGTTCTCAACATCACTGATTCTCAGAGAAATGCAAACGATAACTACATTGAGACATCATCTCATCCTAGTTAAAATGGCTTATATCCAAAAGACAGACAGTAACAAATCCTGGCTAGGATGTGGAGAGAAGGGAACCCTCATACGTTGTTGGTGGGAATGTAAATTAGTATGACCACTATGGAGAACACTTTGGAGGTTACTCAGAAAACTAAAATAGAGCTACTGTATGGTCCAGCAATCCCACTGCTGGGTATATTCCCAAAATAAAGCAAATGAGTATATTGAAGATATATCTGCACTCCCATGTTTGTTGTAGCACTGTTCACAATAGCCAGGATTTGGAAACAACAACTAGAGTGTCTATCAACAGATGAATGGATAAAGAAAATGTGGTACATATAAACAATGGAGTACCATTCAGCCATAAAAAGAATGAGATCCTGTCATTTGCAACAACATGGGTGGAACTGGAGATCATTATGTTAAATGAAATAAATCAATCACAGAAAGACAAACATTGCATGTTCTCACTTATTTGTGGAAACTAAAAATCAAAACAACTGAACTAATGGAAATAGAGAGTAGAAGGATACTTACCAGTGGCTGGGAAGGTTTCTAAGAGAGTGGAGAGAGGTGGGGATGATTAATGGGTAGAAAAATTAGCTAGAAAGAATGAATAAGACCTACTATTTGATAGCACAACAGGGTAACTCTAGTCAATAATAATTTAATTGTACATTTTAAAATAAAGAGTATAATTAAATTGTCTATAACACAAAAGATAAATGTTTGAGGGGATGGATATCCCATTCTCTATGATGTGATTATTACACATTGCATGCATATCAAGACATCTCATGTACCCCATAAATACACATGCCAACAATGTACTCGCAAAAAATTAAGAGTTAAATAAAAAAAGAAATTGCAGTTAGTTTTAACTTCTCACCTTACTTGTGAAAGCAATCAGCTTGTCATTGCAGGTGAATTATGAAGTTGGCTGTTATCTCTGATCTTGTGCCACAGTTTGCAAGAATACAGAGGTACCACCAAGGTCTACAAACCAGCAAATATGCCCTTTGCCTTCTCTATTTCTACCAGACCTGGGCAGGCTAGGTGTGGCTTTACTGCTAGTGTTCCCTGTGAAGTGAGACTGTCATAGGCTTCCTGGGAAGCATCTCAGAACGCTAGGGAAGCTATACAAATGCCTCCAGTTCTTTTCTCAGCCTTTACAAACTGTAGACCCAGAAACACCTGCTTTTTCTGGCCCCGTGCCTACTTGGAAGAGTGAGGGGTGTTATGTCATCCTGAGACCATCCTCTTCCCCTTCTAATTCTGTTTTCATTAATTTGGGCAGATCACACAAGTGTCTTGGGTTTGTTCTCAAGTATTGGCATTTTCAGAAAGTTCTTCTAGGTTATAGATAGATGCTTTTTAAATTTTCTTTGTGTAGAAGGAATAAAGCCTGAGACCTCCTATTTCACCATCTGCTGATGGTGATACCCTCTTGTTGATATCACCTCTTCATTTTTGTGTATTTTCATTTTACTGTTGCCTTTTGCAGAACGGAGTGTTTTTTGTTTGTTTTCACTTATTAATGAAATCCAGCTTAATGATTATTTCTTTCATAGATTATGCCTATGGTGCTGTATCTAAAAAGTTACTGCCTCTCCTGGGGTCATCTAGGTTTTCTCCTATGCCATCTTCTATGACTTTTATGGTTTTGTGTTTTACATTTATGTCCGTGATTCATTTTTAGTTAATTTTAGTGAAGGTCTAACTAGATTCATTGTTTTGCATATGAATGTTCAGTTGTTCCAGCACCATTTGTTTAAAAGGCTATTTTTTCTCTATTCTATTTCCTCTGTTCATTTATCAAAGATCAGTTAACTATATTTAGGTGAATCTGTTCCTAGGCTTTTTATTCTGTTCTGGAATGTATCTATTCTTTTGCCATACTATCTTGATTACCATAGATCCTTGGAAGTCTTGAAGTAGGATAGTGCCTGTCCTTTGACTTAGTCATTCTCCTTCAATATTATTGGCTATTCTGAGTCTTTTACATCTCCGAATAAACCACAAAATATCTTACTGAGATTTTTATTGGTACTGCATTGGAACTATAGACCAATTGGGAAAGAGCTGACACCTTTAAGATAATGAATCTTCCTATCCAATAAAAATGGAATATATCTCTATTTGTTTAGTTATTTGATTTCCTTCCTCGGAGCTTGGCAGTTTTCCTCATATATGTCTTATACATATATAAGGAAATGTATATATTTTACTAGATGTATACCAAAGTATTTTATTAGCACCAAAAGGTGCTAATATAAATGGTATTGCATTTAATTTCAAATTTCACTTGTTCATTGCTGATATATAGAAAATCAAGTGATTTTTGTATATTAACCTTGTATCCTGCCAGCTTGCTACGATTGCCTGTTAGTTCCAGAAGTTTCTTTGGGTTTTTTTTTTTTTTTTAAATTTTCTTCATAGGCAATCATATCACTATGCTACCATATGTTTATAAAAGTTACTTGAATTTTAAGGCAATAAATTTGAAATAAAACCACTCTGTGCAGGTAGATACTTTTCTTCAGCCCCTGTATAACAAAGACAAGCGCAGATGAGATGTAGTTGATGAATGGAGGGAGGCCTACCATGCAGCTGAATGATAGATCCCAAGATATGCCTTGAATAGTGACTCAGGAGTGAAACGTCAACCTATAATTCTGGAATACTCTGCTTGTAATACATTTTTGTTGTATGAAGAAAAGTGAAATAAATGTTATTATTAACCCTGATTCAAGAAATCACTTTAAGTCATATTCAGAACCACTGTTCATTATATTCTGGAATACTTAGCATTGCAATGATTTGGCAAAATTATGAGTTATTCTGGCATTCCTAGGTAAAGTTTAATTACATTTATCTTATTTATCAAGCAATCTAGCATAACTTGGCAACCATGCAACAGCAAGTTAATTCACTATGTTTTACCCCCTTTTTGAGTAAATGGAAGATTTTGTGTGCATAACATTTAACTTTAGGCACAGTATGACAAATCAGAAATTCCTCTGAAAATCATCACTACAAAGGCAATATTAAATACTATACACCTAGTTACCTGATGACAAGGCTTATTAATATGTTTTTAATAAGGGGTTAAACTAAGATATTTATAAAAGAGCTGAAAGACCTGAAGATCTCCATTCCCATTTTTTACCAAGAAGATTTTTTTCACTTGAAACCCTATAATTTCAAAGACCTGAGAGTTTGTTACTGCATTTTAATAGAGAAAATGCCTTTGAATTGTATGGCTCTCTGAAATTCTAATTTAAAAAATCAGAACTGGTTTACATTATCTAAATAGCCAGATGAAAACTAGGCAAGATTCTGGTAGTCTGGCAATCATGTAGTAATATTTTAACTGAAGGATTAATGTTACTAAGTTTGGGACTTTGAAACATGAGCCATTGTTTTGAGTAAGCTGTTTTTTTGTTTTGTTTTGTTTTTCGTTTTTAGCAGTATTATGAGACTATCAGGTAAAATGAGAATGAGTGGACCCTGACATAACTTCTACCTTTCCCCAGTTAGCAAGAGTAAGTTTATTAGAGCAGCAAAATTGTCACACTGAAAATTGTCATGGGCCAGACCTCGAATGTGAGAGGTAGTTAGCTTTGATAGACTATATCAGCCAAGTATAAGTAGGCAGAAGCAAGCCGGATGGAAATCTTCCAGGCGTTGTGACATCATGGAAGGGTAGGTTTTGATATACCAGGCCCTGACTTCATATCGATAATTATGGCAGTAAGCAAAGCAATATATAGTAACCTTTATAGGAGTTTCTGCTAGATACTCTGCTAAGAATTTTATATATAGTAACTCAAAGAAAACATGTTATTCCATTCTACAGATGGGAAAACTGATTAACACATATAACTTACCTAAGGTCACAGATAGCCAGGATTTAATCTCATGCACTCTGGTTCCAAAGTTGAGGCACTTTAATGGCACCTTACGATTAGAAATGGGAAACTCAAATTCCACTTTAGCCAGGAGATGTTGTGAGCTAGTGATGCAAATTGAATGAAAAACAATCAGGAATGATGGGGCCTTATGGAAAACAGACAACCTCATGCTTATTCCGTATAAATGTTTTATTTTAATGTTCTTTGTCTTGTTATTTTCTTTTTATTCTTTTTAAATTTTACTTTAACTTCTGGGATACATGTACTGAACTTGCACATTTGTTGCATAGGTATACATGTGCCATGGTGGTTTGCTGTACCTCTCAAACTGTCATCTCGGTTTTAAGCCCCACATGCATTAGATATTTGTCCTAATGCTCTCCCTCCCTTTTCCCCCCACTCAAGATATATTAAAGACTTAAACATAAAACATAAAATCATAAAAACCCTAGAAGAAAACCTAGGTAATACCGTTCAGAACATAGGCATGGGCAAAGACTTCATGACTAAAACATCAAAAGCAATTGCAACAAAAGCCAAAATTGACAAATGGGATCTAATTAAACCAAAAAGCCTCTGCTCAGCAAAAGAAACTATCATCTGTAGGTTGTAGTGAACAGGCAACCTACAGAATGGGAGAAAATTTTTGCAATGTATTCATCTGAGAAAGGTCTTATATCCAGAACCTACAAGGAACTTAAACAACTTTACAAGAAAAAAAAAAACTCCATCAAAAAGTGGATGAAGGATATGAACAGACATTTCCCAAAAGAAGACATTTATGCAGCGAACAAACAAATGGAAAAAAGCTCATCATCACTGGTCATTAAAGAAATGCAAATCAAAACCACAATGAGATACCATCTCATGCCACTTAGAATGGCAATCATTAAAAAGTCTGGAAACAACATGCTGGTGAAGATGCAGAGAAATAGGAACACTTTTACACTGTTGGTGGGAGTATAAATTAGTTCAACCATTGTGGAAGACAGTGTGGCGATTCCTCAAGAATATAGAACCAGAAATACCATTTGACCCAGCAATCTCATTACTGGGTATATACCCAAAAGATTATAAATCATTCTACTATAATGACACATGCACACATATGTTTATTGCAACACTATTCACAATAGCAAAGACTTGGAACCAACCCAAAAGCCCATCAATAATAGACTGGATAAGGAAAATGTGGCACATATACACCATGGAATACTATGCAGCCATAAAAAAGAATGAGTTCATGTCCTTTGCAGAGACATGGATGAAGTTAGAAATCATCATCCTCAGCAAACTAACACAGAAAAAGAAAACCAAACTCTCATGTTCGCACTCACAAGTGGGAGTTGAATAATGAGAATACATGGACACAGGGAGGGAAACATCACACACCGGGGCCTGTTTTATCATTGTCTAAATTTAACAGCATCTACTGGCTAAAGAAAATTTCAGCACAGTTTGCCAATTAGCAACCTCACAAAGATGGGATGAAGTCCATGAACTTTGTGAAAAGTCAAACCCAATCAGTCTTACTACTTTTTTCTTCTGAGAAATAAGTGGATAATTTCCAATTAACACATGCATCAACTATGAAAAAAATCAATGATTGACAACGTTTACAAATCTTGCCCTATCTCTTTGTCCTTTGTTCTCACACCTTCCAGGTGCAGATGTGTCCTGGAAAAAAAGAAAGCCTCAAGTATTCACTTCATTGGTGGAATTTCTGCCCTCTAAACTTAAGAATTCAAACATTGAGATTCAAAGACATAGAGATGGCTCTTGCTATTTCCTCCACCACAAAGCTCTAGAGTAGCTTTTCCTTAAACATCACTGCATGGAATAGAATGGGCAAAGGAAGAGGAGCTTTTTCTTTGTAAATACAAAGTAAGAAGCTAAAATATCATTTCCCCCAACTATGCCCTGTACTTGCTGTGTTATGCAACTCTGTACTTACTCTTTCTCCTTCTCGTTATTGTCATGCGCTTCTTACAAGAGACAGTACAGACTAGGGTTTATAAATCTAGACTCTACAGTCAAACAAACTTAGGTTTGATTCGTCTGCTCTTAAATGCTACTTGTGTGCAACTTATTTCATTTATGAGAGCTATGGCTTTCTTATGTGTAAAATCAAGATAGTAATACTTGTATAAAATTGTTGTAACAGTTAAATGAGTTAATGCCTTGTAAATACATATGTTCAGTAAAGGATCCTTGTTATGATTATGTCTGTTTTTAAATCTACCCAACCCTGGACACACAACTCTACTGTTATTTCCACCATCAAACCTTAAATTCTTAATAGAGATATTTTCTTTGCATCTCCCATGTGTTTATTAGTCCCATATTTCAATACATGTCAAATAAATAGTTGTGCAGTATAATTATTCTTATACAATTATAATACCTATTCAAATATGTCATAGAAAGTTGTGTCATTCATTTTTCCATATCTTACATTATAATGCTGTAAAGGTAAAATCCTTATCTTATTTACCACTTATGCCCATTGATATTCAGTGTTGTAACTTGTTAATATTAATCACTCAAAAACATGTATTGAACAACGTCCACACACTTTCAAGCCTTTTATAGAAGCATAACATACAAATATTTAGTTGTTAAATTGTAGGTGTACAGGATGATAATGAGATGTAAATGAACAAACCCACATAAACCACCACTAAGGTAAAATAATAGATATTACTAGCATATCACCAGCACTCCAGAAACCTCCTCTTCAACTCTGCCAATCAATGCTCCCACCTCCCACACTAATAATCACTATCCTGACATCTAACAGCCTACAGTAGTTTAGTTTTGTCTGTGTTTTAATCATGTATAACTATGTATAATATAAATACACAGATAAGAGTGTTTATTATTTTTTCTTCTGACTAGCAATACATATATTAATGCATACCACTGTATGGAAAAAAAATGTTCTTTCATTGTAATTGTCAGTAGCATTTCATTCTGTGCATATTCCATAATCTATCCATTCTAGTGCTAATGGAAATCTGGGTTTTTGTTGTTTTTTTTTTTTTTTTTTTCCTATACGGAAAGTTTAAAATACACTCCTAAGTAACACAGAGGACAAACATGATATAATGGAAATTAGATGTCATTACTTTATAGCCTTTGATGTATACATTAGAAAAGAAGAATGCTCAAATATAAATCAATAAACTGAGAGGTTGCAGATATAAATCATTCTGAGAAATTGGAAATTGGAAAAATAATAAATTTAATTAAAAGAAAGTAGAGAAAGAAAAGAATTTGATTAAAGGAATATAGAGAAAGAATAATAAATATAAGCTTAGGATATAATAAAATCTTTAAAACACACAATAGAGAGTATCAATAAAGTCAAAAAGAACATTTTTTGAAAAGGCTATCCAAATTGAGAAATTTTGGCAAGAACAATCAAAGAGCAATAAAACAGATTTTATTAGAAATACAAATAAGGAAAATGGGGTATTCACTACAGATTCTATGTTCATAAAAATAGTAATAGGTTATTCTAGACAACTTTATGTTAATAATACATAAAATTTTTATACAAAATAGGCAACTTATCTGAAAAGGCCACAAAAAGTGACAAACACAGAAATTTAAAATCTGACTTTTTAAAGATCTATTGGAATAAAAGAGGAAGGATACAAAAGCAAACAAAATATTTATTTGGTTGCAAAGAGCATGTAATCTAGTGGAGTAATTGACTCACAAGATGGAGAATATAATAGAGAATCGAAGACATGTAGATATCGTATTTTGAGCACTTCCAATTTTCCATAATTTTTTCAAACCAACTGAAGAAAACCAAAAAATTCTAGATAGCATATTATTCTCAAATAAAAAATTGACAGCATCCAAAACCTGACAAGCTAATACAGTATTATTTCTACAAAACCTGAAGGGAAAATGGAAACTCAGGGATGAACAAAGTAGTTTTTCCTTCAAGATATTAAGTCATCCTGAAAATTTGTATGTTCTTTTTTGCATTCTCTCATGGGTAACAGAAAAGAAGTTAAAGAGCAAGACTTACACGATGTAGGAAACATAACCCCACATTGTCTAGTTTCCTAAAGTTCTACATCTTCATGATAAGGTTGGATCAGATTATCTTGGGAATTGTTGTTGCCTAGTTTCATGTGGACTCAGTAGTCTAAGGAATCTCATTATTTGAATTTTGTTTAAGGTGATTTAAGACAAATAATGACTCTAGGAATGTGAGAAAATCAAATACAAATAGTCTGCAGAGGAGTACCTATTCATCCATGACCTGATATTATTTATAAATATAATTCTACAAAATATAATAAGCATCACACCATGAAAACATCAAAGCAAAGAAAGGAAGAAGTTCCTATGTTAAAAGGCGATGGAAACAGACCAGAAAAGACATTAGAAATGGGAATTATCACACATATTTTAGTGAAAAAATACAAGCCAAAAATGTCTGTAAGCAATAAACTATAAAAGGTGATCAATGCTCTGTTATAACTGATTATTCAAAAGAGAAATAAATACAATTAAGTTGACAATGGTATAGGCTTGCTGAATATGGCAGCATTTGAGTTGGTCAAGGAGGGTTTTTACAGGGAAGGATAGAATAGAAAGTGCTTTTCAGATGGAAAAAATCTCCTGAGTAAAGACATGAGGGCACAAGGGCATTATATGTCTTTTAAAGATGAAGCCTAGTCCATTTTGGTAAATGGAATATATGAGAAGGAGAGCTAAAACTGAGGTTGGTGAGGAAAGTTTAAATGTGAGGCCCCACAAAGATTGAATAGACATTATTATTACCACTTTTCTATCCCAAAATCTAACAACTTCTCTAATCCAAATCCTAAATAAAATTTAGCACCTAGTCTTGTCATCCAGAGGGCTCTTAATCCAATTATTGCAGAAGCAAAAAGAAAGAAAAACTTCTATTACTGTGTGAAGAAGGAGGAGGAGGAGGAGGAGAAGGAGAAGAGAAGGAAGAGAAGGAGAAGGAGAAGAGAAGGAGAAGGAGGAGAAGGAGAAGGAGAAGAGCACTGGATCAAGAGAAGGAGAAGGAGGAGAAGGAGAAGGAGAAGAGCACTGGATCCTGAATCAACTTATAAAATTTTATGGTGGGTAATGAAAAAAGACATCTCTGGTAGACTTTTTAAAATTCTTAGCATGCTCATGCAGTCATGCAATAAACAAAGGGACAAATCATAGTGCATGGCATGGGAAGATACCACAGCTATATATTTGTTATTCTAGATGTAACTGTCTGTTAGAACAATAAAATGTGCTAGGATCGGGCACTATTTTTGATATATCTATCATCTCATGCAATTTCAATGTTAAAGATATGGTAGTTAACAATGATCATATATTTGTAGTCAAAGAATGTCTTCTATTTAAGATGATAGAATGAAAAACCACACTGAGAAGAGAGAAAAGGTTTATGTCCTTGTCAGCACTGAGAATTGAGACATATTTCTAAAGATAACAAGTGAATAGAAATGGATTAATGGACAAACTGAAGCAGAAACAGGCAGTAGTGTCCTTGGGAAAAGGCTGAAGATGAGAAATGTTTCTCTCTGAACGCAGAGGTTCAAATTTGGAGAACTGAGATTGAGAGAGTGGAAACATGAGGGACAGAAGCGGAAATGGTTAATTTTAAAACCATTTATGGAACAAATATGTGTCACCATATCCCTTTCTTTTTCTAATCTTGTGTATGAAGAGTCACTGATGCAGCTCATTTCACCCCCAGAATGAAATCGAGGGAGCTCTCTACAAACAAATAAGATAATCTTCCTGTGGGAAATGAAGGCTGCCAAACTGACGATAGAAAATTGTCCCTGGAACAAATTCCCCCATATTGTAAAGACTGAAAACAGTGATTTATTTGTTATTATTTCTCTTGAGTCTGTACATCAGGAATTAGGGCAGGGCTCAACTGTGTGGTTCTCCTACACATGACACCAGCTGAGGTGGCTCACTCAGCTTCATTCAGCTGGCAGTTGGTCTGAGCTGTAAGGCTTTATAGTGCTCCTCCATGTGGTGTCTCTTTGTCTCTTTTCCTCTCTTTCTTTAGTGTCTGCTATCATTCAGTAGTTTATCCCAAAATCTTTCACATCTGGCTTCTCAGGGAGATCATTTCTCATGCACAAACCCTGATTTCAAGCCCTGAACAAGTCTTGCTCACTTCAAGTTTACTGGCATCCCATGAATCAAAGCAATAGACTTCCACAACAACTTAGAAGAAGACACACTTTGCTTAGTTTTGGAAGAAGGTAGCCTGCCTGTTTCTTACCCCAATCCCAAACAATGAACTAGCATACATAGAATTTATAACCAGTTCTTGCATTCCAGTGAAAGGATCATGTGGGGATACTAAATATGTCCACAACATATGCTCTTGTTGCATGAAATAGTTAAAGAAAACAAAGAACACAGAGTAAAACAAAGATAGACGTTGGTACAACCTACCAGCAACAACTTTTGAAATCAAAGGTTTTTAAAAACTACATTCTAATTAGTAGACTGAAATTATCAAGGAAAGTATTATATCAATAAAACAAGATTAGATTGCCATGAAAATGGAAGAATCACAGAAGAAATAGCTGTTGAAAATGAAAAATATAAGCACCTAACTAACAAAAGATAACCAGTAGCAGAAAAAATTCAGAAAATTATTGAACATAGAGAGCAAAGAGTGAAAAATATGTGAGGAAAATTAATGGAAATTAAAATTCAATATAGGACCTCCAAAAAATATCCCAGAAAATAGAAGAGAGAAAATAATCAAATAATAATATAAGAAAATTTCCCAAAGGCTAAGAAAGACATGAGGCCTTAGATTACAGAAGACACATAAAGCAATGAACAAAAATGAAAGTGATTCATGCCTAAATATATCCTCATGAAATTTCAGAAATTCAAATTAAGTGATCTTATATTAGATTCACCAATAGTAAGACTGCTTGAGCTAGACAAAAATGGAGCAATGTCTTTGAACTCCTTAGGGGAAAAATATTGTTAGGTAAGATTTCTATATGCAGCCAAACTAAAAAAAAAAAGTGTAAGAACAAAATAAAAACTTACTCAGATAGGGGCTCATACGTTTAATTTTAATTAGCTTTCTTGGAAAGAAATACTTAAGTAGACTACAGTGAAACAAAGCAAAGAAAAATGAAGATGAAGGAAAGAGAGTAGATAATATGAAGAATCCAACTCAGAGATCCAACAGATCAACCAAGAAGGGCAATGAAAACAAATTCCACACTCAGTTATGGCACTGATCACCTGAAATGATTGTTTACTCTTAGGGAGTAAACATAGATTGGGAGAGAAGGGAGACAAGTTTTAAAATCTTATTTAATTTTATCAGTACACATTGAATTACAAAATATTTGCAGTACTTTATTTTTAATTTTATTTAAAAGCAGAAATGGCAGAGAAACTTTGCAAATAGTTTTCTTTCATAGTAAAAATAAAATGTGTTTTATAGTTATTAAGCTTTGTTATGATATTCTTCTCATTTACATTGCTAAGATTATCTTTCATATAAATTTTATAACCTTTGGAATGTTTATTATTTCCTAGATTGTGCCAGAAAGTGGACTTGATTTTTATCTCTCCTCTAAATCTTTTGGCCTTTTTTTTTTTTCCTTCATGACCTGCCTCCTACTCAGCGTTTCTTTGATTAGATGTAGAATTGCTGACTGGAAGATATTGCCCATGACTTTCTTGTTATACCTTTCTGGACTAATTTAAAAAAATTATGCTTCATCAAAAGTGCAACCTTATTCAAAACAGAAGAACACAGGCAATCAACAAAGCTGTTCCTTTATAATCACAATGGACAGTTTGCATTAAAAAGAAAAAGAAAAGAAAAATGAAGGAAAGGAGGCAGGATGAGAAGAAGGGAGGAAGGGAAAGAGAGGACAATGGGGGTTGAAAAACATGTAACATTTCTTGTATAAAATATCTAAAAAGAGAAACTTTCTCTGGGGAAGAAACTGTTTCTTGTGGGCATTATCTTATTAAACATGGTGACATTCAACAAGCTGAAGACAATAAGAAAGTTTGTGATATGATAGAATTGTGATTCACAGAACGACAGCAAGGCTTAAATCATATTTTCCTTACCCTCCAGCTTTTATTTTGCTATTACATATTGTAATTAAAAACCCTCACTTTGCAACTCTATAGATGTATCTAGGAAGGGCTCAAGGATTTTATGAAGGAATAAAAAATGAAACTGCTTTTGCATATGTGCAATTGTGTGTGTGTGTGCATGTGCATGCATGTGTGCAATAATTGTGAGGATCTCCCCATCTTTTATAGTAATCTGGAGGTTTAGTTTTTACATAGTAACACAATTTGAGCTATGTAATCAAACCAAAACTATCTGACTGCTGTACTTAATTGTCAGTCCTTTCTGAGTCAGAGATAATATGTGATTATCTCACAACAGAAAAATCCAGTTCAATATATGTATGAAAGCGTCCAACAATATTCCATCAGTTACATTCCTACAGAGCAGAAACCACTAGTTCATGGGGTTTCTGTGAAATCTTCACTGGCAGATTTCAAAATCCATGCCTTTTCTATTAGTTAGCTACTGCTGCATAACAAATCACCCCTAACTCAGTAGCTTAAAACAAAAATCATTTAGTTCACAGTTCTTTAGGTTGACAATTTAGCCTAAGTCAGCTAAGCGGTTCTTCTGTTCTCAGCTGAACTCCTTGTTGAATCTGTTGTTAGCTGCACTTCCACAGAATAATTCTGCTTCTGGGAGTAGGCCACCTATTAGCTGGGGTGATATGGAAGCAGTAGGACAATGTGTCTCTTATCCTCAGCAGCCAAACTATTGTGGGTCTCAAAATGCCTAGGCAGGCTTCTGAGAGAGTGAACATAAGCATGGAAAGCCTCTTTAAGGCCTAAGTTTGAAACCCACACTTACTCATGTCTGCTACATTCTAATGTGCGATAGCCCCAAACTGTATTCAATAACTCTACCTCTTGATGGGAAGAAGAGAAAAGTCATATTGAAAGGCATCTTTGATACAAGCAGTCAAATAATTTCAACTATTTTTATAAATGATCTATGGTATCCTTTTAACTATGTATTTTTGTATTTCCTTTAGGGTCCTTCATCATTACATGTTGAATCCAAGACAAATTATAAATCTATTTTGAATATCAGGATTTAGCCCAGAAATAAAAAGAGGCCTTAACATTAACAATCTATTTTTATAGTTTAGTGCATTAACAGATAAAGGGTAATTTTGTATACTTAGAACATTTACTTTTGTCATTCTCACAACAATCTCTGGTACAATGGTGAGTGTTGCATCCATTAACTTATTTAAATAGTAACAAAAATACTAGGAGATAAATGCTATTATTACTCATAATTTACAGAAAAGAAAATTGAGTCTTAGACATTATAAGGAACAGGGACTGAAACACTGCTTACAAGCTTAAGTCATTTTTAAGTTGTAAACACAAAACCTCTTGATAATGGTCACCACTTCAATAAAAGGGCATCTCTATACATTTCCAATTTCCTTCTGTCCATTCACCATTCAAAATCTTGCAGAAACAACTCATATTTTCTAGCAATGATGATTACGGTTACTTTGCAAGGTGCTCTATGGATCAAGAGTGCAAAGTCCATATCATCACAGAGTTGACAGTCTTTGTGGCCTAAACTCATTGAGCACTGAAATAGCTGAGCAATTTAGAATAAAAACAAATGTGAAACTCAAGCTTTCTGCCTTGGATTTTAGAGGAAAAGGAATCCTACAGTGGATCTAGAAAGAAAGAAAGTCCAGCTTCAAAACATTTCATCTATACTTGCATTAAAGATTAAGGAAGCTTCTCTTTGAGGAGGAAAATATCCAATCAGTTGGTCAAATAGTCATGCCTACTTAAGTGTCTTTTGTTTTAATTAGATCACAGCCTAGCTGATTAACTGAATCAGGAGTAGCATACTTGAAATGGAGCCAAGAGAGTTTATGGGAATTGAAAGAATGGTGAAAACATGGAAGGGATAAAAAAATGTATTTATGTATTCATCAACCAAAAAGATTGCTAAGATTGGAATAGCACTTAGTCTGATGGCAGAGATAGACAGATTAAAGTGAAAATGATCATGTTCCAAGTTATTATTTGGGTAAAACTTAAGAGATTTCCTGAGATAGGAAAGAAAACCTAGCCCTGTGAATAAACTATATTCATTGTTGTCATTTTTATTTACTATTATTATTAGATGTTGAGACAACTCAGATTTGCAATTTCCTGAGTGGAGATG
Organism: Theropithecus gelada; assembly: GCF_003255815.1. Taxonomy (NCBI): domain Eukaryota; kingdom Metazoa; phylum Chordata; class Mammalia; order Primates; family Cercopithecidae; genus Theropithecus; species Theropithecus gelada. Next base: position 182,167,574 of record NC_037669.1, read on the forward strand.
TGCAGTATCAGAAGTGGTTTTACTGATGAGGTGATATTTGAGCAAGGTCTTAAAGAGTGAGTGGAACTATGCCTCAGATTCTGTGCTACCTATCTCTAAATACTGAAGGAGTTGTGTGCTATGAAATGTGATTGTTTAGCAACCATGGCTTGTGCTCTGCCTTGTGTAACAACAGAGGCACAGCATGACAAGTAAAGTGTAACAATTATGGAATTCTAATTGTGATTTCCAGGGCTGTTTCCTTAGCTTTGGGAGTTAATGTTAATAGCTACAGAAATCGAGGAGATACCATGCTTTGCTGTAAGTCTTTCACACAGTGATTCTACTAATTGCTCCTCAACTGCAGGTCTGACTGTTATCAACCTTACTTTTCAAGTGATCCTTTTCTGGTGTAATTCTCCTTTTAATAGCTATTTGTACAGAACCAAAGAACAGCAGAGCCAGAATGGCCCTGGGAGACATATTGTGCAGAATTCTATCGTCAGAGCTCTTTCTCCAGACATAATCCTATTTAACATTGTAAACAAATCAAAGAGGAGTGCTCGAATTGAGGAGCCTTGTGTGGTCTGACCTGTGCAACCACTGCCCAGATTCATAGTTGCAGTGACCCCAAAAAGAACCCCAAGGGCATCTTGTCACGTTTTCAAAGATAGTGAAAATCACTGTCTTATGTAAAACCTGTTTTCACAGGGAAGGAAACTGATCCCCAGAAAAGTTAACTGATTACTTGAGGTCACACAGAAAAGAGTTGTCATCGCTACCTAAGATTCATGTCACCTTCTACTCTACCATAGTTAATATCCTATGTCCCTTTAGAAATAAATATCATGGATTGGGCACATAGTTAAGAATAACAGTTTGGCCACTTAGAATGAAGCTCATTTTATCCCATCTCCTCACATGAAACAAACTGCTAAACAGTTACTCTCAAAACCTCAAGAGCTTGTTAACAACACAATACAATGTGAGTTCCCTCACCTGATTCCAGAATTAATGAACTAAAATTTCCTGGGTCAGAAGGAGAGATCAGAAATTGTATAAGATTTTTCAGATGATTCTGAGGCAGTCCACCAGGAAATGGCTCAGGTTTTGTCACTGGAATGATTGTTCTAGGGACGTTGTGACTTATAAAACTTTGGAAGTTATAATACATTAGTGGTATTTAACTTATCAGAAAGACAGGGTGATCTCAGCTGGGGAAAAATTACATATTGAGTTTATTAACAACTGTAGTTTGCATAAGCAGTTATCTTCCCACTTGTCACATTTTACATATTTCTGCTTAAAACTCATTGCTTGTACTTTATCACATAATCACAAAGTCCAATGGGAAAGGCTATGGAAGTCATATTAATAGCTTCCTTCAGTAGTCCCTCTATTTGTAAGCATCTGACAGTGAGAATCTGCTACAGTAAGATTTTAGCCTCCAAAATTAAGACTGACAAAGGTCTCTTGGGGAAAACTCAACATGTGTATTCTAACTTCATAACGTTTACATTGGAAAATTTAAATTCATCCATAGAAGATAAAGCAGAGATGCTTTCCTTTATAAAATAATTAGTTTTACAGAAATTGAAGAGATCTTAGAGATCAACAATTTATCCCAATATTTTTACAGAGAAGGATCAGGACTGAGGTCCATACCTAAACATCTCATTAGTAGCAGGGTTAAGATTTGAATCAAAGGCCAGGAGAGTAAAGATTTTGAATGAATTGCTAAATAGTATATAAAACAAAGTTCCCCCAGAATGATGTATACATGAAATTTGAATGAGGTCAGAATAAGTAAAAACCAAATGGGATAAATAGGAAATTAAATTCAAATTAGTAAACAGATTACTTGGAAACTTTGGAAATAATCACTATTGTTTTTCAATTTGTGTTTATTTTAAATAAAATTTGGATACACAGTAGTATAAAAAGAAGCAATTCATTCTCTTTAGTTCCTCAGCAAAGGGGAAGAAAAGAAGCAAGCCTGAACTCCATTCTTAAGATGCTGTGATTTTAGATAAAAAATTTTCTACAAAAGAAAAGTGAAAGGCCAGCATAATAATGAAAAATATTGTAACAGCTATAAAAAACAACAACAACAACAATAATTATCGGGGAACCAGCTCCCAATATTTTAACGTAGATTCTTTCTATTTTCCCTAAGTGTTGGCCAGTCTGAGAAATAAAGAGAAAGAGTACAGAGAGAGATATTTTACAGCTGGGCCTCCGGGGGTGTCATCACATATTGGTAGGACCGAGCCGCAAAACCAGCAAGTTTTTATTAGAGATTTTAAAATAAGAGGGGGTGTGTGAACAGGGAGTAAGTCACAAAAATCACATGCTTCAAAGGGCAATAAAGTTCACAAGGCAAGGCAAAATTAGAATTACTGATGAGGACCTATGTCCCACTATGCATGCATTGTCTTGATAAACATCTTAACAGGAAACAGGGTTCAAGAGCAGACAACCAGTCTGACTAGAATTTACCAGGCTGCAATTTCCCAATCCTCATAAACCTGAGGGTACTGCAGGAGACCAGGGCGCATTCCAGTCCTTATCTCAAACACATAAGACAGACACTCCCAGAGCAGCTGTCTATAGACCTACCCCCAGGAATGCATTCCTTCCCCCAGGGTATCAATTATTAATATTCCTTGCTGGGAAAAGAATTCAGTGATATTTCTCCTACTCACACATCTGTTCATAGACTCTCTGCAAGAAGGAAAATATGGTTCTCTTCTGCCCGACCCCACAGGCAGTGAGACCTTTTGATTATCCTCCCTCATTCCCTGAAAATCACTGTTATTCTGTTCTTTTACAGGGTGCACTGATTTCGTATTGTTCAAACACACATATTTTACAATCAATTTGTACAATAGTGGTCCTTAGGTGATGTACATTCTCAGCCTATGAAGATAACAGGATTAAGAGATTAAAGTAAAGACAGGTATAAGAAATTATGAGTATTGACTGGGAAAGTGATAAATGTCCATGAAATCTTCACAATTTATGTTCTTCTGCCTCAGCTGCAGTCAGTTCCTCCGTTCGGGATCCCTGATTTCCCGCAACAAACAACAACAAAAAGTGCTCAGTCTTTTAAGCAGATATGCAGACCCTTTTACTCATATTTTTTTGTTTTTTAATTTTACTTTAACTTCTGGGATACATGTGCAGAATGTGCAGGTTTGTTACATAGGTATACCTGTGTCATGGTGGTTTGCTGCACCTATAAACCCGTCATCGAGGTTTTAAGCCCTGCATGCATTAGGTATTTGTCCTAATGTTCTCCCTCCCCCTGCACCTCACCCCTTGACAGGCTCCAGTGTGTGATGTTCCCCTCCCTTTGTCCATGTGTTCTCATTGTTCAACTTCCGCTTAATAAATGAATTTTATACATGAAATGCAGTTTTGGACAATATTCATGGGTCTACTTGGATGTGACTTTGGCTATGGCTTAAACAGTTCCTGTGAAAGGCATGTGAAAGGGGCAGTTCTACTTCCTGAGGAGAAGCAAATCAAGAAGACTGTGCTAACCTCACTGCCTTCCCACTCACAGCTACCTCTTTTTGTCAGCCCTGGCTGGAGCAGTGGGAAAGGAACAGGGGGTACCAGAAATGCTGCTTTGGATGTTGAGGTGGTCTCAGTCTGTGTGCCAAGGCATCAAGTGTGGTACTTAGACACATATTGTCTCCACAACCAAATAGTGCAATAGCTTTGAACTTTGCTTTCTTCCCAAGATCTTGTGCAAATTATTTCTTTAGTCTGATTTTGTGCCATCTCTGGGCCTCAGTTTTTTCATTTACAAAAGGATAAAGATGAGAATACTAGCTCTGTCTCATATTTGCTGAATTTGTTTATTTTTGTTCCTGAAGCAAAGTAAGTTTTTCATAATAATTGGTTTCCTCTTCTATCTTCATCATAGCCTCCATGTCCAAATGTCTTTCCTTTGACAGGTATATCAGTTACCTTGTATTGTATAATGAACCAACCCAAAAGATTTGAAACAACAAACATTTCCTGAGCTCATGGTTCTGCAGATTGACAATTTCAATTGGACTTCTGTGGATGGTGTGTTATGGATTTGGCTAATCTTGGCGGGCCTTTCTCATGCCTCTTCATTCAGCTAGTAAGTGAATCAGGGCTGTCTGAGACACAGGAGCCCTCACATCATGTGGAGATCTGGGGCTGGTTTCCATGAAAATAGTGGAGGCACCAAGAAAGCAGATCAGAGTGGAAACTGCAAGAAAGCAGAGTGGGATCTGTAAGATCTCTTGAAGTCCAGGCTTGGAATAAATACAATATCACTTCTGTGAGTTTGTGTTGGATAAATCCAATCATAAACCCAGCCCAGATTTATGGGTTGCACAAGAAATTCCATCTCTTGATGGAGAAGCTAAAAAAATTGATGCAATTTTTGAAATGCAAGGAAAAGCAGGTAAGCTTTTTCTAAAGAGTATTTTAATTGATGGAAGAATCATGGTACTACATGGCAGAATGCTTGGTTCCTAGTCACTTCACTGGATCTGACTATTATCATCCACAGTACAGAGCATTTGTACCAAATGCTCTATTATTTTAATTTAAAATTGCATCTCCTTGTGATTCATCCCAGAGCTAAGACAAGCATGCATGCCATGCATTTATTTATTTGGGAGTTGGGGGCTTCTCCTTTTATTTCTTTCTGACAGGTGTCCTGGGAAATCCTTCTGGAGCGGCAATCTGGCCCTTCTTATCATTTTGCCAATCTGATCACCCTAGGGTAGGGTGATTTAACAGGAGTAATTAATCATTGTGTTTTCTGAAATTGGAAGCCAAGGCACATTAGCCTCATACCAGAGAGCATGTATCCAAGTGAGGGGGTTATGAAGGAGTGTGTGTAAAGAGAGAGGTGAGAGTCTTATAATTAAGGAGGAGCATAAATAATAATGAAAGTCATTAGTGCCACTTGGTTTGAAAGAATGTCATAAATGTACTTGGGACATTCAAGTGAAATCCATTATGACAAACATTAACACATACAAAGGAGGGGGGAAATGTGGTTATCTTGGGTTTGACAGATAGTGTCAGCTTCCAGTGGGGCCCAGATGGCATTCAGGAAAATGTTATGAGCAGTTTTATTTTAATATTTTTGGTTATGTGATATTTGGGAATCAAATGACACAAACACATGAGGAATTTTCACATGCCTGGCCTTGAAGAGGCTGGCAGAGAAGAGAGGTCACTGAAGGCAGCGGCAGACTGGAGGACTTCCATCTCAGAGGCACAACTTTTTTTCCTTAGTTGTTGCGATACCTCAAGGCATATGATGCAGTCTGGCATTTTTCCTCTGTGAAATTCCCTGTTGAACCAGTTTGGAGTTTGGATGCTTTCTTTAAAAAATAGCAAAGTGTGGGGGGAGCGACAGGGATGAGAATGAGGACATTTAAACAATTATGCAGGAAATTATATGATGCTAAAATTGAACATGGACAGGCTGTTCAATGGCAGGATTCCCACTCGTGCTGAGCTTTGCAAAGGGGAAGATCTTTTTTTTTTTTTTTTTTTTTGCTTTCTCTCCAAGACTGTAATTTTTGAGCAGGAAATAATTCAGCATATAAAACAAAAGAAAAAATTAAATATATGTAGAAATGGAAGCACAGAGAAATAAAAAGGAGGCAGTTGTAAAAAAAAGAATTAAGATGAAGAAAAGTGTGTGTGTGTGTGCACGCGCGCACGTGTGTGTGTGTGTGTGTTTGTGTGTGTGTGTTTGCGTGTGTGTGTGTGTTTGTGTGTGTGTGTTTGTGTGTGTGTGCACGCGCGCACGTGTGTGTGTGTGTGTTTGTGTGTGTGTGTGTTTGTGTGTGTGTGTGTGTCTGTGTGTCTGTGTTTGTGTGTGTGTGTGTGTGTTTGTGTGTGTGTGTTTGTGTGTGTGTGTGTGTGTTTGTGTGTGTGTGTGTTTGTGTGTGTGTGTGTGTGTGTGTTTGTGTGTGTGTGTGTTCAAAGTAAAGGAGCGATAAATGCTGGTGATGGTTTGGGAAGAAAAATGTTCCTCTCTGGGATTTCTTTTCAGGGTAGTGCGGACTCAACAGGATCATATTCCTGATACACAAGGGTATCATGAGGACTCAATAGGTCTATATATGTAAAAGGCTTGGTACACTGACTGACAAATGATAAGTCCTGAATAAATGGGAGCTATAATCACTATTATTATAAGTGTTATTGTTATTGCATATCAGGGCTGGTGGAGCAATCCATATATTTGGGAATCTAAAATTATTTATGCATGATGGGGAAGAGGGAGGGATAAACTGACATCTGTGTCAAGCCTACTGCATGCAAAGAGATTTAGCTAATCAGTTAGCTCATATTATCTATTGCAAAGCTGCTCAGTAGGTGTTATTGACTACAACTGAGGAGACAAAGGATCGGATAGTTCAATGCATGTAAAGCAGTAAAACAGTTGCCAGCACATAATAAGTGCTCAATGAACATTAGCTCTCATGATTGTCATGCTCAAAGTCACACCAGTAACTACTGGAAGAATCCAAGTTTCAATCCCTTTCTTTTTTATTTCAATGGCATCAAGCTGCCTCTTACTTGACTCACCAGGAACAATCTACAGCTCACAAATGGACATTCTATAGTGAAGGCCATGAAGACGCTTGGGATCTATTCCTATGAAGGGCATACAGAGTGATATCACGGACTTTAGAGACTCAGAAGGGGGAGGGTAGGAGGGCGGCAGAGATTTGAAAAAAAAGACACATTAAGCACAACGTACTAAAATCTCAGAAATCACTACTATATAATTCATCTATGTAACAACGACAACAAAAAACATTTGTACCCCTAGAGTTATTGAAATTAAATAAGTAAGTAAATAAATAAATAAATAAATAAATAAATAAAGAGTAAGACTTTGAGGACTGCAACCAGAAAATTGGGTGGAAATCTCTGCAGTAGTCCTTTAGAAGTATGGTTTTTGTAGTGCACGTGTAGGTATGGCATATTCCTTTCAAGGAAAGACTAGTCTGGGCTGCTGGGAAGACTTAGTAGACAGTCTTCTGCTGTTTTCCCTTCAGGATTGCTTTGTTTGTCAAGAATCACTTGATACGAGGTCGAGGCTGCGCTTGATACAGTCCATATCTGATGACTGAAGGCTATGGGCATATAAAGACTTAGACATCCCAACGCAGTATGAACAATTCTAAAGGGCCATTAGAACTCCTCATTGGTGTGTTTGGGAGAAAGGGGTATTGGCTACAGCTGTCACTGGACCTGCATCATGACTCAACTTCTATATCCAATCCCACACTGCTTTCTCTCCCTTCACAGGAGTGCACCCTAAGTGCTCTTTTAAGTAAACATTATACACTCTAAAATGACTCAGAATCTGATTCCTGGGGACCCCAAGTGGTAAGAGAATTGAATCTGCTAAGGGAAGTGGTATGATAACAACCTAAGTGAATTCATGATATCCACACTGAGCAGGACCATTCAGGGGGCTGAAGAAGTTTAGTCAATATTTCCATCCCACCCTGACGAGATGCCATCCCACATTCAGGATCATGCCTAAGGAGCATGCCAGAAGCCAAAGGACATTATCTGTGCACCTCTGTACTGTGCGGAACTTCCCCCAGTTTATGCTTTTCTTCTTATTATTATTATTTTATTTTTTGAGATGGAGTTTCACTCTCTCACCCAGGCTGGAGTGCAGGGGAGCCATCTCGGCTCACTGCAACCTCCAGGTCCCATGTTCAAGCGATTCTCCTATCTCAGCCTCCCGAGTAGCTGGGATTATAGGCATGCGCCACTACTCCCGCCTAATTTTTTGTATTTTTGGTAGAGACAGGTTTTCGCCATGTTAGCTAAGTTGGTCTCAAACTCCTGACCTCAAGTGATCCGCCTGCCTCGGCCTCCCAAAGTGCTGGGATTACAGGCATGAGCCACCGCACCCCATCCCCGTATATGCGTTTTGATGTAGAAAAAAATTATGTTTAAAATGAACAGCAACAACATCAGGAGGAAGGAAAAGAGAGTCATAAAAGGGCAACATTTGGACTGAGAAGGCTATGTAGAGAACAACCAGAACAACCTTCAGTGCACCTTGATTTACGAAGCCTCACTTGCAACACTTAATAAAAGAGACCAAAACCTGGACTTAGGTAAAACGGGCTGAGGAAGAACACGCAGAAGCTAGAACTTGGCTTAATTTTGCTTACTTGTTTTTTAATTACATTTTTATGTATTTTACATTTCATGAGTAGTATCTGAATATAATCTCATAATTAAAAAGAAGAAAATACCTTAGCGCTTTAAAAATCTAATAATGTTCAACACATCCTGCTCAGCCTAGAAGTTTGCCTTAAATAGAGAAGATTGCTGGGCTAGACGTTCTTTTGTACTAGCGGGTAATGTTTTTACTGATTTGTTTTTAGAATTTTTAATTATGTTTTTGTCTACTTGTTTTAATTTGTACTTTTAAAAAATATTTGTTCCTTCAAACACGATTATTTGTAGAAATTTGTTTATATTGTTTAATTTTTTTAAAAAAAAGAACATCACATTTGTAGCAATATTCCTCCTCTACTTCCCGAAGGCTTATTTGTATCTCCTTTCTTTTTTCTTAGAAAATTGTCTGATTTGCAAAGTATAAGCTATTTTGGGGAAAAAAAAAATCTTTGTTAAAATTATAATGAGTCTATCTTTTTTGGTTTAAGTCTGTATTTTTCTTTTTCAGTTGAATATTTAAATAATCACGTTTCAATTATTCTATCTACCTATCTATCTTCTGTCTATCTACTTCTCCATCTATCATTTACAGGGCTATGAAATCCCCTCTGAGCACAGCTTTAGCTCCTTCCCACTGACATACAAAGGTCTTCTATTTTAAACAGTTTTTTAAAAAAAATTTTTTCATGATTACATTTTTAAACAATTTATTATTTTAAGAGTGTGCAACTTAATTTCCCAATATGTTTTGAGGGACATTAACCATTAAACTATTGTTGATTTCTAATTTTATTTCATAAGGTTAGAAAATACTTTACATTTCTTTTCTTTTTTTTTTGTTTTTGCTTTTTTTTAATTTATTTTTTTATTATTATTATACTTTAAGTTCTAGGGTACATGTGCATAATGTGCAGGTTTGTTACATATGTATACTTGTGCCATGTTGGTGTGCTGCACCCATCAACTCGTCAGCACCCATCAACTCGTCATTTACATCAGGTATAACTCCCAATGCAATCCCTCCCTACATTTCTTTTTTATAAAATCGGTGATGATTTCTCGTGGCTTATAAGCTAAGTATTTATAATGTTTCATGTGTTTGAAAATATTGCATAGTTTTCTTTGGAAGGTATAACATACTATAGAAAGCTGGATCAAACTTGTTAATTGTGTCATGTAGCTCTAATATTTTTACTATTTTTCCATTTTTTAAAATTTGTCAGTTCCTTCTATGAATTCTCCTATTTCAGCTTTATACATATTTGTAGCTATTGCAAAATGTCTTTGCATTTTCAAAATTCCATCATTAGAAACAAATTTCTTTGTATCGAAATAGATTTCATTATCCAAAAATATCTATTGGAATGCCATCAGTCTTGGAAAAGTTGATACTTCCAGCTACACTGGCAACCACAAGGACTTCTACCATGCTTCTACCCTCCTGGGCTTTCACCAGCTTTGGCTAATTGATCAAGATCTTCCTTCCTGCAGAGACCAGATGCTACTTTGGAACATATCACTCAAGTCAGTTGCTACCAACTGATAACAGTTTGCCCTTCAGTCAATAAAACCTATTTCCTCTTCCTCCTTAAAACATTGTCAAGTTAAAATTAAAAAATAAAATTGAGCAATATCTACCAGGTTCAGAGAAAAACATCAAATTAATATTTTCTCAGTCAAACTATTATTCAAGGAAATAGGCCAACACTGTTAAACATTGGCGATCTCAAGGTGCAAAGTTTCCATGAGACCTTCTTGAAATAACTACCTGACAAAAGCTAGATAACAAAGAAGTGAATCAAAATTAAACAACCTTGCATTAGAGAAGCTATAATAAGTGGAATCCATCAAAATATGATTAAGCAATTATAGTTACAGGGACTTACAGTACAGTATGTCAATAATTTGTACTGTGATAATAGAAACGAAATATGTTACTGGGGAGAAAGAAGATAAAACAGCTGACCCATAATCCATATATCTAGTAATTAGTGAAAGAATGTTATTGAGACAGGAAAAAGGCTGTTGTTGACTCAGCCTAGCCTTCTTGTAAACATATTGATAAATGAACCTCTTGGTAAATGGTTTAATGATAATTTCTAGGAGTATGGGCTATTATCTATGAAATACTGTTAACTAAATATCCCTAGGTTAGGTTGCTTATGATGGATAAGATTAGTATAAATTGATTTATGAAGCATAATTCTCAAAGAATATCATAGAAGCTATATAACTATCTGAAGTTTCAAATGAAAATGTTTCATGACATTATTCACTCTGTAAGACTCTGGCATATTTTCATTAGAGGTCTCATATATTACTCAGATACAAGGACCTTTTGTCCCATAGAAGAAGGAAGAACCCAAGGAGCTGTGCAGAGTCTCCAGGACCTCCGTTTGCTTTGCTTAGGCCTCTCGGTTCTTGTATATTAAAATTATGCATCAAGATTGAGATTGAGTATGATCCTTTGTGTGACCCAGATTTGACAAACAACTATTTATTTTTGCTGAGTAGCACAACTTGGGAGATGATTAGGAAGAAGTGCAAAAATGTCTATTTCTTCTTGTTTCTTAGCATGGAGCCCAGTAATACTGCTCAAAATTAAAACACGGAGTTATTTAAAATGTTTTAATCTCAGTGTTTCAATGTTTTATGATATCTACTGTTCAACAAATTCCTTTTTTAAAAAATTATGCTTTATGTTCTAGGGTACACGTGCACAACGTGCAGGTTTGTTATATATGTATACATGCGTCATATTGGTGTGCTGCACCCATTGACTCATCATTTATATTAGGTATATCTCCTAATGCTATCCCTCCCCCCTCCCCCCACCCCACAACAGGCCCCGGTGTGTGATGTTCCCCTTCCTGTGTCCAAGTGTTCTCATTGTTCAATTCCCACCTATAAGTGACAACATGCAGTGTTTGGTTTTCTGTTCTTGCGATAGTTTACTGAGAATGATGGTCTCCACCTGCATTCATGTCCCTACAAAGGACATGAACTCATCCTTTTTTTTATGGCTGCATAGTATTCCATGGTGTATATGTGCCACGTTTTCTTAGTCCAGCCTGTCTTTGATGGACATTTGGGTTGGTTCCAAGTCTTTGCTCTTGTGAATAGTGCCACAATAAACATACTTGTGCATGTGTCTTTATAGCAGCATGATCTGTAATCCTTTGGGTATATACCCAGTAATGGAATGGCTGGGTCAAATGGTGTTTCTAGCTCTAGATCCTTGAGGAATCGCCACACTATCTTCCACAATGGTTGAACTAGTTTACAGTCCCACCAACAGTATAAAAGAGTTCCTATTTCTCCACATCCTCTCCAGCACCTGTTGTTTCCTGATTTTTTAATGATCACCATTCTAACTGGTGTGAGATGGTATCTCTTTTTGGTTTTGATTTGCATTTCTCTGATGGCCGGTGAAGATGAGCATTTCTTCATGGGTCTGTTGGCTGCATAAATGTCTTCTTTTGAGAAATGTCCGTTCATATCCTTTGCCCACTTTTTGATGGGGTTGTTTTTTTCTTGTAAATTTGTTTGAGTTCTTTGTAGGCTCTGGATATTAGCCCTTTGTCAGATGAGTAGATTACAATAATTTTCTCCCATTCTGTAGGTTGCCTGTTCACTCTGATAGTAGTTTCTTTTGCTGTGCAGAAGCTCCTTAGTTTAATTAGATCCCATTTGTCAATTTTGGCTTTTGTTGCCATTGCTTTTGGTGTTTTAGACATGAAGTGCTTGCCCATGCCTATGTCCTGAATGGTATTGACTAGGTTTTCTTCTGAGGTTTTTATGGTTTTAGGTCTAACATTTGAGTCTCTAATCCATCTAGAATTAATTTTTGTATAAGGTGTAAGGAAGGGATCCAGTTTCAGCTTTCTAATTATGGCTAGCCAGTTTTCCCAGCACCCTTCATTAAATAGGGAATCCTTTCTTGTTTTTGTCTGGTTTGTCAAAGATCACATGGTTGTAGATGTGTGGTATTATTTCTGAGGGCTCTGTTCTGTTCCATTGGTCTATAGCTCTGTTTTGGTACCAGTACCATGCTGCTTTGGTTACTGCAGCCTTGAATAAAGATGTTCTTTGAAACCAATGAGAACAAAGACACAACATACCAGAGTCTCTGGGACACATTTAAAGCAATGTGTAGAGAGAAATTTATAGCACTAAATGCCAACAAGAGAAAGCAGGAAAGATCTAAAATTGACACCCTAACATCACAATTAAAAGAACTAGAGAAGCAAGAGCAAATACATTCAAAAGCTAGCAGAAGGCAAGAAATAACTAAGATCAGAGCAGAACTGAGGGGGATAGAGATACAAATAACCCTTCAAAAAATCAATGAATCCAGGAGTTTTTTCTTTTTCTTTTTCTTTTTCTTTTTTTTTGAAAAGATCAACAAAATTGATAGACTGCTAGCAGGACTAATAAAGAAGAAAAGAGAGAAAAATCAAACAGACACAATAAAAAATGTTAAAGGGGATATCACCACCGACCCCACAGAAATACAAATTACCATCAGATGGAATACTATAAATACCTGTACGCAAATAAACTAGAAAATCTAGAAGAAATAGATAGAGTCCTGGACATATACACACTCCTAAGACTAAACCAGGAAGAAGTTGAATCCCTGAATAGACCAATAACAGGCTCTGAAATTGAGGCAATAATTAATAGCCTACCAACCAGAAAAAGTCCAGGACCAGACGAATTCACAGTGGAATTCTACCAGAGGTACAAGAAGGAGTTGGTACCATTTCTTCTGAAACTATTCCAATGAATAGAAAAAGAGGGAATCCTCCCTAACTCATTTTATGAGGCCAACATCATCCTGATACCAAAGCCTGGCAGAGACACAACATAAAAAGAGAATTTTAGACCAATATCCCTGATGAACACCAATGCAAAAATCCTCAATAAAATACTGGCAAACTGAATCCAGCAGCGCATCAAAAAGCTTATCCACCATGATCAAGTGGGCTTCATCCCTGGGATGCAAGGCTGGTTCAATATATGCAAATCAGTAAACATAATCCAGCATATAAACAGAACCAAAGGCAAAAACCACATGATTATCTCAATAGATGGAGAAAAGGCCTTTGACAAAATTCAACAGCCCTTCATGCTAAAAACTCTCAATAAATTCGGTATCGATGGAATGTATCTCAAAATAATAAGAGCTATTTGTGAAAAACCCACAGCCAATATCATACTGAATGGGCAAAAACTGGAAGCATTCCCCTTGAAAACTGGCACAAGACAGGGATGCCCTCTCTCACCACTCCTATTCAACATAGTGTTGGAATTTCTGGCCAGGGCAATCAAGCAAGAGAAAGAAATAAAGGGTATTCAATTAGGAAAAGAGGAAGTCAAATTGTCCCTGTTTGCAGATGACATGATTGTATATTTAGAAAACCCCATCGTCTCAGCCCAAAATCTCCTTAAGGTGATAAGCAACTTCAGCAAAGTCTCAGGATACACAATCAATGTGCAAAAATCACAAGCATTTTTATACACAAATAACAAACAGAGCCAAGTCATGAGTGCACTCCCATTCACAATTGCTTCAAATAGAATAAAATACCTAGGAATCCAACTTACAAGGGATGTGAAGGATCTCTTCAAGGAGAACTATAAACAACTGTTCAACGAAATAAAAGAGGACATAAACAAATGGAAGAACATTCCATGCTCATGGATAGGAAGAATCAGTATCATGAAAATGCACATACTGCCCGAGGTAATTTATAGATTCAGTGCCATCCCCATTAAGCTACCAATGACTTTCTTCACAGACTTGGAAAAACTGCTTTAAAGTTCATATGGAACCAAAAAAGAGCCCACATTGCCAAGACAATCCTAAGCCAGAAGAACAAAGCTGGGGGCATCACGCTACCTGACTTCAAACTAGCAGAAAATTCCTTTGTTTCATTTCCATTTCTTCTCCCTCTATATTCAAGTAATTTGTTACTAACAGTAGCACATATCATAAATCTTTTTAAAAATAATTTCTTTATGTAACTACTGATTTTTCTTTATTTTTAGGAGAACGCACACACACTAGAAAGATTATTTATTTCTTGAATTCTTCATAAAGGGTATGAGCAATTTTAAAACAATAAATGATTTATCATTATTTATTTCAAAATGACCAGCCAGCTCCTAACTAGGGATTAATTTGACAAGCATAAGATATTTTGGAAATCCTAGATAATGGGGAGGAAAAGGATGAAAATATGGTAACCAAATTCCCAACCCTAACATTTTGTCTCCCACCTGATACTTTGTACAAATTCTTAGCATAATTATCCTTCATTATTTCTGTATTTATTATATGCTTACTATGTCCAAAGCATTGTGTTAAGGGTTGACAGAAGAGAATCTTCCCTCAAGGTGCTTACAGCTCAGAGTAAAAGGTGGATAGTTAAATCAGTGTGGTTTATTGTGAAGGGTATTAAGCTCTGTATAAAGTCCTATGGCGACCTGGAAGGTGGAAACAATAAATGGCTCAGGCAGCTAAGAAAAGTTTCCATAAAAAGGGATTTAGTGTATACATTAAGGACATCTACTTTATCATATATTTGGCATTTTTAAGAATTTGACGTTCTGTTTTTCAAAATAACACCTTGAATGGGATGCAAAATACAACTTCACAACTGCCCGACATAGCCATGAAATAGAACAACCATTTCTTAGGCAGTTACATAACAAAAATCAAAGAACAGTAGTTAACAAACAGAGAAATTACATTATAATCCTGATTTCAACACTAAACTGTTGTAAGGAATGTGAATTTGTGAAGTGACATAAACTCTTTGGGTTTCATTTTCTTCATCATATAGGAAGTGGTGTTAAATAGTATTACCCAATACCTTTTGGACACAGGAATCTGAAACATAGCCTGGTGTTATCATAATAATACCATAATAATGTAAAATTATAAATAATAATTAAGAAATTTATAACACAAGAGGAAGACCTATGTAACTAAAATCCAAACTATGAGGCATTGGTTTAGCAATCAGGAAGTGGTAAGAAAACTGATATTAAAGGTTGTAAAGATGAAAAAATGTTTGGTAGAATTGTTACCTACAGTAGTCTAGAAAGCAAATCACATGTCTTACAAATGTGAGGTTGTACAAAAAGCTGGAGACAGATATGTCAGTAGTATGTGTATGTGTAGAATATTATGTTGTGCCTTTGGCAAAGTGTTAAAAGATGGAGATAAACTCCAGATAGAATTGGCTGGTGTTTAAATAGAAATGTTGAAAACATTATGTTAGAGAAGCAGAATGCTTCTAACCCTGGTTAAGATGGCTTATAGAGAGGTTTTGAATGGAAACATATCCAATAACCATAAACATTTGATTAAAAGAATGCATGTAAGCATCTAAATAAGAGCGCAGCCTAAATACTTTTTGTTAAAGTTTTTCAGTGAATAAATGTAATAAGGGAAAATATTAGAAAGGTATAACCTTCATACCTATTGTTGCAGATATCCTCTTAGAAGCAGCCGAAAGAGAGAACTATGGGAGAAGAAAGTGAGATGGTGGGTAAGGAAGGGTTCTGGAAAAAAAAAAAAAAGAAAGAAAACAGTTAAGAAAACCACTGTGAGTGTAGCTATTAGCACATGAAATTTGCTGAAAATAAGCCTAGTAACTTTTGAAAGATAGCTACTATTAATTTTTTAAAAAAAATGAAAGAAATCAAGAGCTCAAGATTTAAAATGACCCTTTGGCTCGCAAAGTTCTGCAGGCAGATTCCCTTTGAAAACTGGCATAAGACAGGGATGCCCTCTCTCACCACTCCTATTCAACATAGTGTTGGAAGTTCTGGCTAGAGCAATCAGGCAAGAGAAAGAAATCAAGGGTATTCAGTTAGGAAAAGAAGAAGTCAAATTGTCCCTCTTTGCAGATGACATGATTGTATATTTAGAAAACCCTATTGTCTCAGCCCAAAATCTCCTTAAGCTGATAAGAAACTTCAGCAAAGTCTCAGGATACAAAATTAATGTGCAAAAATCACAAGCATTCTTATACACCAGTAACAGACAAACAGAGAGCCAAATCATGAATGAACTTCCATTCACAATTGCTTCAAAGAGAATAAAATACCTAGGAATCCAACTTACAAGGGATGTAAAGGACCTCTTCAAGGAGAACTACAAACCACTGCTCAGTGAAATCAAAGAGGACACAAACAAATGGAAGAACATACCATGCTCATGGATAGGAAGAATCAATATCATGGAAATGGCCATACTGCCTAAGGTTATTTATAGATTCAATGCCATCCCCATCAAGCTACCAATGAGTTTCTTCACAGAATTGGAAAAAACTGCTTTAAAGTTCATATGGAACCAAAAAAGAGCCCGCATCTCCAAGACAATCCTAAGTCAAAAGAACAAAGCTGGAGGCATCACGCTACCTGACTTCAAACTATACTACAAGGCTACAGTAACTAAAACAGCATGGTACTGGTACCAAAACAGAGATATAGACCAATGGAACACAACAGAGTCCTCAGAAATAATACCACACATCTACAGCCATCTGATCTTTGACAAACCTGAGAGAAACAAGAAATGGGGAAAAGATTCCCTATTTAATAAATGGTGCTGGGAAAATTGGCTAGCCATAAGTAGAAAGCTGAATCTGGATCCTTTCCTTACTCCTTATACGAAAATTAATTCAAGATGGATTAGACACTTAAATGTTAGACCTAATACCATAAAAACCCTAGAGGAAAACCTAGGTAGTACCATTCAGGACATAGGCATGGGCAAAGACTTCATGTCTAAAACACCAAAAGCAATGGCAGCAAAAGCCAAAATTGACAAATGGGATCTCATTAAACTAAAAAGCTTCTGCACAGCAAAAGAAACTACCATCAGAGTGAACAGGCAACCTACAGAATGGGAGAAAATTTTTGCAATCCACTCATCTGACAAAGGGCTAATATCCAGAACCTACAAAGAATTCAAACAAATTTACAAGAAAAAAACAAACAACCCCATCCAAAAGTGGGCAAAGGATATGAACAGACATTTCTCAAAAGAAGACATTCATACAGCCAACAGACACATGAAAAAATGCTCATCGTCACTGGCCATCAGAGAAATGCAAATCAAAACCACAATGAGATACCATCTCACACCAGTTAGAATGGCGATCATTAAAAAGTCAGGAAACAACAGGTGCTGGAAAGGATGTGGAGAAATAGGAACACTTTTACACTGTTGGTGGGATTGTAAACTAGTTCAATCATTATGGAAAACAGTATGGTGATTCCTCAAGGATCTAGAACTAGATGAACCATATGACCCAGCCATCCCATTACTGGGTATATACCCAAAGGATTATAAATCATGCTGCTATAAAGACACATGCACACGTATGTTCATTGCGGCACTATTCACAATAGCAAAGACTTGGAATCAACCCAAATGTCCATCAGTGACAGACTGGATTAAGAAAATGTGGCACATATACACCATGGAATACTATGCAGCCATAAAAAAGGATGAGTTTGTGTCCTTTGTAGGGACATGGATGCAGCTGGAAACCATCATTCTTAGCAAAGTATCACAAGAACAGAAAACCAAACATCGCATGTTCTCACTCATAGGTGGGAACTGAACAATGAGATCACTTGGACTCGGGAAGGGGGACATCACACACCGGGGCCTATCATGGGGAGGGGGGAGGGGGAGGGATTGCA
Organism: Theropithecus gelada; assembly: GCF_003255815.1. Taxonomy (NCBI): domain Eukaryota; kingdom Metazoa; phylum Chordata; class Mammalia; order Primates; family Cercopithecidae; genus Theropithecus; species Theropithecus gelada. The sequence goes on from NC_037669.1 coordinate 182,185,508, forward strand.
TTGGGAGTTATACCTGATGTAAATGACGAGTTGTTGGGTGCTGACAAGTTGATGGGTGCAGCACAGCAACATGGCACAAGTATACATATGTAACAAACCTGCACGTTATGCACATGTACCCTAGAACTTAAAGTATAATAATAAAAAAAAAGAAAAAAAAAGAAAGCTACACAACCAGCTCATATAAACTAGGTAGATAATAAAAAAAGAGGAATCTCCTAGAGGACATTATCTAGAGATTTCTAGAGCAGCGACAAGACAGTCAAATCAAGACTTGAAGCATAGAAGACCTTTAGAATGTCTACCCAGAAGGATTTCAGAATTGCTGCAAACCTGTGACTCCTGTTGTCTCCCATTTTTCCACTTTGGAAATGGACATGTTTATTGTGGTTATCCTCTTGTTGTTCAACCACTGCCTATTAGTGCTGGTTGTGCTGGGGCCAGTGGGACAGGTAATTTCTTTTAATTCACTGATTTCTGTAACTTTAGCTAGACCCTTTTCTAGATTTAATATAGTAGTTACTATACATCACTGAAAGGTCCTAGACTTTGAAATAAATGTGTTGTTGGCCAGGTGTGGTGGCTCACGCCTACAATCCCAGCACTTTGGGATGCTGAGGTAGGCGGATCATCAGGTCAGGAGATTGAGACCATCCTGCCCAACATGGTGAAGGCCTGTCTCTACTAAAAATACAAAAAAAAAAAAAAAAAAAATTGCCAGTCATGGTGGTGGGCACCTGTAGTCCCAGCTACTCGGGAGACTGAGGCAGGAGAATCACTTGAACCCAGGAGGTAGAGGTTGCAGTGGGCCGAGATCACACCACTGCACTCCAGCCTGGGGGACAGAGTGAGATTCTGTCTCAGAAAAAAAAAAAAAAAAAAAGACAAAGAAATGTGATATTTAGTTAGTATTTGGGGTTGTCTCCTGTGATAAGGGAGGGAATGTCTTTTTTAAGTGGGAAGAAAGAAACAAAGAGATATGTGGTGACCAGTAGTAAGTAAAGCTATAGTATTTATATATTACTGAAAGTCAAAAGATGTCAAGAATATCTGAATTTAATAATTATTGCTCATGTCTAGGAGTGTTATTAATGACAACCATGTTTGGAAGAGTAATATTATAAAGATTTTTAAAAATCAATGGAAAAATGTGCTTTACTTGCCTTTACTTCGGATAAAATCAATAATTATGTTGTTATGAAGTTTGTCCTCTAATTTGTGTTCAAGTGACAATAATGATATAAAATATTAAAACATGAAGTAGAAATATTAACCGCAGAAAATTTTAATATAAAACAAATCTAAACAATCCAAACCTGTAGAGTGTATGTTTTCAGGAATGTTATTTTTCTCCTGAAGTATTTGTCATTTGCTATTAGAAAATCACAAATACTGATGAAATTTTAGTAAAACTATTATTGACTTTTATACTTTGAAACTTACTTAAGTTATATCCAGTGCTTTTAAAACATAAAGCTATTCACAATTCCAGCTTTTAATGTCCTTCTGGTTGCCAATGTAAACAGTCAGCATTCTGCTTCAGGCATAGTGCCAATTTTCTTGAATAAAAATACTGTAAACCCAATTAAATTTGAATTTCAGATAAACAGCAATAATGTTTTAGTATAAGCATGTCGCAAATATTGCATGAGACATATTTATTATAAAAAGTTATCAATTTTTTATCTAAAATTCAAATTTAACCCTTATCTAACAACACTGATATAGATAACAAATTTAAGAGTAATGGAATTTTCTTAATATTGCAACATGTTTCTGATGATAGACATAGATAAATACCTGAGGATTCATTAATTGAAAAAAAAAAGTGAGTAGCAATAAAACAGACACTTTGCAATACAGCAAACATTTTTCAATATATTAAAAAAACCATTGAATTCACACCCAGAGGAAAGATTTGACATGTTAATTTGTCTTTTCTCTTACCTATGTGTTTCCACTGTTCAAATTCTGCTTGTATTCTGAAGTGATCTTCATCTTCATATTTAGAAATGCAAAACATTTTCATGCTATGGAAACACAGTTGTCCTTTATTTCTAGGCCACAGGGCAAAAGTCCTAGAGAAGGATTTTTCCCCCGGGTTCTGGAATGTTGTTGGTTATGACAGTGAACATTTGGAGTCATGACTCAGACTCTATCCGTGCTAAGTCCTTGATCCTGAATAACATCAGGGCACATATATCCTTTAATAAGTGTATGTTTATGGTGTGTGGATGTGTGTTCTTACAAAATCCTGAACTCTCTAAAGCTTGGGTCCCAGAATAGACATTCGTTATGCCCATGTGAAGACAGTAAGACCAATAAAATAGACTGGAGATATAGTTCTCTCCAAATATCCACGCTCCAACATGTTTTCCAGTCCCCCTTGTAGTTTCCCTTTTGTCCTTGTAATTAGTTCTGGCCAATGGACTGTGCACAGAAGTGCTGTGTGGCATATCCTGTCTCAAAGCATTTCAGATATGGCTGACACCCTTCAACTGTTTCTTGCCACTGAGCTGTTGAGATGACAGCACTGCAAGATGGTAGAGCCTCCATTTGTGACCAAGAGGAGAAGAAACCCTCACCAACCCACATTAGACATGTAGCAAAGAGGAGTTAAATTTTTAATGAAAAGAAATAAAAAAGCAAAAATCATTACTAATGGGAGGAGGCTGGGGTGAATGCATACAATCACATGCACATATACCCTTAAGCAAAACTACAATTTCATCCATTCCCTGTTGAAGGTTAATAGAGCTAAACTTATGTGAAAATTGGAAAGCAATCACTTTCATGTGAGGAAGCTATTTAATTTTTCTTTTTTATTTATAAATTAACTATCTTAGTGAACTGCTTGCTTTATTAGATGTGTTGGACATATATAATGATTTGCAAGTAATTTTGAAAATTTCAAATTTTGTAAAAAAATCAGTTTTTCTTTTCCAATATTTACACCTATTTTATGAGCATCTAAGTTTCCCATTGCTACTGTAATAAATCATCATAAATTTGGTGGCTTAAGTCAACAGAAACTTATTCTTTCATAGTTCTGGAGGTCAGAAACCTGAAATCATTATCACTGAGCTGAAACCAAGGTGTTAACCAGGGCACATTTCCTCCAAAGACTCTACTGAAGAATCTGTTCCTTATTTCTACCAGCTCCTGTTGGTTGTCAGTCTCCCTTGGTTTCTAGCTGCAGCACTCCAATCCAGCCTACATCTTCATGTTGCTTTCTCTTCTTCTGTCTGTGTAATCTGATGCCTTACACTTATTAATGATGACATTTGTCATTAGATTTAGGACCTACATAAGTAATTCAGAATGATCTCTTTATTTCAAGTCTCTTAATTAAATCATATCTGCAGACACCCTTTTTTCTCAAATAAGGTAACTTTTACAGACTCCAGATATTAGGATGTGAATATCTTTTTTTGTTTAGTAGTGGTGAATGAGGGCATTTTTCAGCCTGCTACCTCCAGTTTGGCTATTTTATTGCATTAGCTAGGACAGAACAATGTTAAAATAATAATGATAGTAGTTGTACTCAACAGGAGAGTTGGTACAAATTACCTAGTTTACTATTATAAGAAGAATAAACAATATGCTTCATTCTTTATGCCTTTTGTTTATTTTAGTGCTTTTGATACATTCTGTCATAAAATATCTTTAATTAAGATTTTACACAACATTTTATTCTCTATAATTTACCTTTTTGTGAATGTATGCACTTATTTCAAATATCAAATTAAGCAGGCATAATCATATGGATTGTTTTTATAAAACGTGTAAAAAAGAGAATCAAACATGTTAATGCTTAGTCTGCTTTTATCTGTTGACATTGTGTGTGTGTTTGCGTGTGTATCTTAACATATCAACATATATAGGTATACGTCATTATGACTAATAGCTCTGTACATGGTGCATAAATATTTCTGGAGATTTAGAAACGTTCTTTCTCATATTTTACTCTTTAAATAATACTACAATGGACATCTATGTATGTATGTATCTAGTTAGTTAACTAGTTACTTGTATATGTAAATACTTGATAAGAATGCAAAATTTAAAGTAGAGATCAAGAAAAGAAAGTATATTGTAAACTTCATAGTCTCTATATGAAGTGGTATGATTATCACTCATATGCAAACTGCAGTAATTTAAAATATGTATTTTATATAGTAAGAAAAACAATTTAAATTTTTTTTAAAGAGTTTTAGGTTATAGGTCAATCAAAGAAATAAAATGGTAGCATAAAATATTCAATGGATGCAAAATTTGCAGAAAAAGTAGGGAAAATCAAACAATAACAGACAGGATATATAACTGAGTATAAGAAATGCACCTTAAATATAATATAAAGATACAAATAAGAAAAATAAAATAATAGAAAAAGGTATGCTATGTTAATACTGGATTTAAAAACCTGGAATGGTATACAAAACGATTCAAAGCACACATAAACACAAAATTGTGAGAAATAAAGAAAGTCATTCCCAGACATGTAGACCAATGGAACAGAATAGGGAAACCAGAAATAAGGCCACATGCCTACAACTGTCTTATCTTTGATAAACCTGACAAAAACAAGCAATGGGGAAAGAATTACCTATTCAATAAATGGTACTGGGATAACTGGCTAGCCATACACAGAAGATTGAAACTGGACTTTTTCCTTACATCATTGTGATGGTTAATATTGAGTGTCAACTTGATTGGATTGAAGGATGCAAAGTATTGTTCCTGGGAGCGTCTATGTGGGTGTTGCCAAAGGAGATTAACAGTTGAGTCAGTTTACTGGGAGAGGCAGACCCACCCTCAGTCTGGGGGTACCATCTAATCAGCTGTCCAACACAGCTAGGATAAAATCAGAAAGAGGAATGTGGAAGGACTAAACTGGCTGAGTCTTCTGACCTCTGTCTTTCTCCCGTGCTGGATGCTACCTGGCCTTGAACATCAGAATCCAAGTTCTTCAGCTTTTGAGCTCCTGAGTTTACACCAGTGATTTGCCAGGGGCTCTCAGGCCTTCAGTCACAGACTCAACGCTGCACTATCAGCTTTCCTACTTTCCAGGTTTTGGGATTCGGACTGGCTTCCTGGCTCCTCAGCCTGCAGATGGCCTATTGCAGGGCTTCACCTTGTGATTGTGTGAGTTGGTTCTCCTAATAAACTCCCCTTCACGTATTCATGTATCCTATTAGTTCTGTCCCTTTAGAGAACCCTAATACAACTGTATAAAAAATTAACTCAAAATGGTTAAACACTTAAATATAAAAAATCAAAATAATAAAAACCTTGGATAAACATAGGCAATACAATAAAAATAAAAACATAGGCAATACAATTCAGGGCATAGGATTGGGCAAAGATTTCCTGAGGAAGACACCAAAATCAAATGCAGCAAAAGTAAAAATTGACAAATGGGATCTACTTAAACTAAAGAGCTGCTGCACAGCAAAGGAAACTACGAATACAGTAAACAGACAGCCTACAGAATGGGAGAAAAACTTTGCAAACTATCCATCAGACAAAGGTATAATATCCAGCATCTATAAAGGACTTAAACAAATTTACAAGAAAAAAAAAAAACTATTAAGAAGTGGGCAAAGGACATGAACAGACACGTGTCAAAAAAATGTGGCCAACAATCATATGAAAAGAAGCTCAACATCACTGATCACTGGAGAAATGCAAATCAAAACCGCAATGAGATAGCGTCTCACACCAATCAGAATGACTATTACTAAAAAGTCAAAAATAACAGATGTTGGCAAGATTGTGAAGAAAAAGGAATGCTTATATACTGCTGGTAGGAATGTAAATTAGTTCAACCACTGTGGAAGACAGTATGATGATTCCTTGATGTCCTGAAAAGAGAATTACAATGGACCCATTAATTCTGTAATTCTGTTACTATTGTATTATAAAGACACATGCATGTATATGTTTGAAACACTATGAACAATAGCAAAAGCATGAAATCAACCTATAGGCCCATCAATGGTAGATGGATAAAGAAAACGTGACACATATATACCATGGAATACTATGCAGCCACAAAACAACAAGATTATGTCCTTTCCAGGAACATATATGCAGATGGAGGTCATTATTCTTGCCAAACTAACACAGGAACAGAAAACCAAATGCCACATGTTCTCACTTATTACTGGGAGCTAAATGGTAAGAACGTATGGAGACACATAGAGGAAAACAACACACACTGGGGCCTTTTGGGGAGTGGAGGATGGGAGGAAGGAGAGGATCAGGAAAAATAATGGGTACTAGGCTTAATATCTGGGTGATGAAATAATCTGTACAATAAACTTCTATGACACAAGTTTACCTATATAACAAACCTGCAGATGTACTGATGAACTTGAAAAGTTAAAAACAAAGTTATTCCATAATAGCCAATTCATCAAGAGGCCATAGAAGTTCAAACATATATGTGCCTTTAAAACAGAGCTTTATAATACGCAAAGCAAAACAGAGAACTGCAAGGGGAAATAGACAAACCAATGATTATAGCAAAATTTCGATGCCCCACACTCAATACATCATAGAACAAGTGGACAGAAAAATCAGTAAGAAAGTGGAAAACTTGAAAAACGCTATCAACACACGTGACTACTTGAATACTGCACTCAACAGTGGCAAAATATACATTCATTTTAAGTGCACATGGAAGATTGACCAAGACAGACCATATTCCAGGTCACAAAACAAATCTCCCTAAGTGTAAAAGCATCCCATCCCTTATATTCTAGACTAGGTTTAACCAAACTATACCATCACTTTTTGACTTTGGGGTACAGAATTCGAGTATGGGAAGAATAAAGCAATGGATAAAAGATGAAAAAACATGTTAGGCTAAGGAAAGAAAATTTGGGGAAAAGTCTGGGACGGGAGAATAATGGAGCAGCTGGTTAGGAATAATGAAGACAGGATTGAGAAGAAAGAATTTTAAGCAGTGTTTCTATTAATTATATATTCTGTTAATAAATGGAAATAAAATACTTCAATTATTTAAAAATTATTTTTGTACTAGACCACATGGATTGTGGTCACTGAAATATAATACTTCTACAGAGATGAAAAATTATAAAAAATTAATATATAACTAAAGTTTCTTGCAATATATTACTTTTTTCTGATATTTTGCATCTTTTTGTATTTGTTACAACTAATGAAACATTTGATGTGCCTTGTGATTTTTCTGTCTTAACTATTTCTGCTCTGTGTTCATCCAGACAGAAAAGCCTTTTCAGAAGTTCTCCAACAAGCTTCTCCTACGTCTTATTATGTCCTACTATGCACTCCAACAAGCTTCTCCTGTGTCTAATATGACCCTCCTCACCTTCGGCTATAAGAGACATTTAGAAAATACATTACACAAGGCAAAAATATTTTTATGATTGACTTAGATAAATTTGATTTATCATCTGTAGCCTGGCCACCATGAACAAAATCGGAATTTAAATCCAATAATTTCTATAGCAAATATTCATGGTATTGAGTATTTAAAATAAAATGCTTTAAAATGTATAGCATGAAGCTTTTATTTGGGATTTAAATATTTATTTTATTTCATTTGATTTCTTAACTTTTATGTCAGGTTCAGGGGTACATGTGCAGGTTTGCTATACAGGTAAATGGTGTGTCACAGGGGTTTGTTGTACAAATTATTTCATCACCCAGGTAATAAGCATAGTACCTGAGAGTTTTTTACCCTCTTCCTTCTTCTACCCTCCACCTTCAAGTAGGCCCTGGTTTTGTTCTTCCTTTCTTTGTGTTCATAGGTATGCAATGTGTCGCTTCCACTTTTAAATGAGAACATCTGGTATTTAGTTTTCTTTCCCTGTGTTAGTTTACTTAGGACAATGGCCTCCAGCTCCATCCATGTTGCTGCAGTGGACATCATCTCATTCTTTTTATGGCCGTGTAGAATTCCGTAGTATATATGTACCAAATTCTATTTATCCAGTGTACCATCGATGGGCATTTAGCTCGATTCCATGTGTTTGCTATTATGAATGGTATTACAGTGAACATATGCCTGCATTTGTCTTTATGGTAGAATTATTTCTATTCCTTTGGGTATATATCCAATAATGGGATTGCAGGGTCAAATTATAATTCTGTTTTAAGTTCTTTTGGGAAATCACCGATCTGCTTTCCACAGTGGCTAAACTAGTTTACATTTTTACCAGCAGTGCATAGGCATTCCTTTTTCTCCACAACTTCACCAGCATCCATTATTTTTTGACGTTTTAATAATAGCCATTCTGACTGGTGTGAGATGGTATCTCATTGTGATTTTGATTTGCATTTCTTCAAGGATCAGTGATGTCAAGCTTCTTTTCATATGATTGTTGGCCACATTTTCTTTTGAAATGTGTTTGTTCATGTCGGTTTCTCACTTTTTAATTTTTTTTTTCTTGTAAATTTACTTAAGTTCCTTATAGATGTTGGATATTATACTTTTGTCTGATGCATAGTTTGCAAAAATTTTCTCCCGTTCTGTAGGTTGTCTGTTCACTCTATTGATAGTGCAGAAGCTCTTCAGTTTAATTATGTCCCATTCATCAATTTTTGTTGGGTTTCAATATTTAAATAAATACATCCACTTAATAATCAGTAGAAATACATAAAACACTTATTAAAAGAATAATAAACATACTTTTGTTTCTGGGTAAATAGCAGACTTAGTCTTTAAAAGTTAAATATGAATGTATTCTATGATAATGAAAATCCGAAGCCACCCAAATGACCAATTACAGAAAAAAAATGGTTACTTATATCATGGAGTATTCTATCGCAATGAGAAAGAATGAACTATTTATATATATATATAAATATGGGTAAATCTTAGGACTATCATATTGAGTAAAAAAGAGCATATCCCTAAAACTTTATGAAGTATGTATATATTAAATATTTGAGTCTATAAAATCTCAAAGAGAAACAAATCTGAACACATTGACATGAAATATATACATATATAGGGTCAAGTCATTAAAATGGGGCATGATTAAACAAAAACCAAGATAGTGATGAAATTTGGCAGTAAAGCTGTGGGATGGAATTTTGGATGATGTCACAGGTAGATTTCAACAGTATTGATGCTATTTTAGACAATATTCTGGATAATATCTGGTTAGAAAATTTAGAGATGTTTATTTTGTATTAAAATTTCATATGTAGTTCAAAACTTATTTTGTGTAATCAAATATTTGATTTTTGAAATTAAAATGCAATGAAAAAGTCAATTCTATAAATCATGTCTTTTTATCCATTGATGAAAATCACAGTTTATGATTTTCTTACTTGCAGATAATTATATCTGAGAGTTACATTTTTTAAATTATGCTGCTATAAAGACACATGCACACGTATGTTTATTGCAGCACTATTCACAATAGCAAAGACTTGGAATCAACCCAAATGTCCATCAGTGACAGATTGGATTAAGAAAATGTGGCACATATACACCATGGAATACTATGCAGCCATAAAAAAGGATGAGTTTGTGTCCTTTGTAGGGACATGGATGCAGCTGGAAACCATCATTCTTAGCAAACTATCACAAGAACTGAAAACCAAACACCGCATGTTCTCACTCATAGGTGGGAACTGAACAATGAGATCACTTGGACTCCGGAAGGGGAACATCACACACCGGGGCCTATCATGGGGAGGGGGGAGGGGGGAGGGATTGCATTGGGAGTTATACCTGATGTAAATGACGAGTTGATGGGTGCAGCAGACCAACATGGCACAAGTATACATATGTAACAAACCTGCACGTTATGCACATGTACCCTACAACTTAAAGTATAATAATAATAAATAAATTAAAAAAAAAAAATAAACAAACTAGAACAACTGAAAAAATAAGTGGAGCTAGATATAATACCACACAGCTGTCAAAGAAATCTAAAAACTTTTCATATGATATGTATAAAACATATCTATAATATGTATTATGCCATGTATATATAATACATATAATATATATCATACCATGTATTTATGTCATATAGTAGCATGTAATATGTTAGGCCATTACATGTACGTGTAAAAATACACACATACACGCAATATATGTGAAATTCTTGCCTTTAGCCTGGTTAATATAAACCAACCAAGCAAATATTGCTTGCCAATGACAAGTTATGTAGAAAGTAATATGGTAATATGTTTTATTATGTAAATCTAGGTTATAGTGTTATAGATATTTTGGAGAAAGGGTGAAGTTCTTGTTTCTTCCTACTAAAAACTTTAGGCTGGGCATGGTGGCTTACACCTGTAATCCCAGCACTCTGGGAGGCCAAGGTGGGATCACTTGAAACCCAGAGTTCAGGACCAGCCTAGACAACATAGTGAAACCATTTATCTACAAAAACATTTTAAAAATTATCCAGGCATGGTGGTGTGCACCTGTGGTCCCTGCTGCTCAGTAGGCTGAGGTGGGAGGATACCTTGAGCCCAGGAGATTGAGGCTGCTATGAGCCATGGAAAAAAAAAAGCAAGAATTCAAAAAAATATTTACTTCATTTTACCATGCCATACTAAATACATTCTGAAGACTCTTCCTCCTAGTCTAAGTCCATAAAAATGACAAAACAGAACAGGGAAAATTAGAAGCTGTCTTATCAGGGCATTAGTAATTATAGAAAGGAAAACATATATTGAAGAGTAAATTACATTGAGGAAGTAATCCAAGGCCTTTGCTTTAAAAATAGAGAGCGCTTCAGAGGAGTTTCTGTCCCAAAAGTGGTAGCTTTCTAAAAAGCAGAGGCAGTTTGGTGGCAATTGAAAAGATAGCAGTTTGCAAAACCACAATTGTTATCCATGGTTTGATACTGACACATTCATTCATTCACTCCTATTTTTGTCAGGCAACATAAGAAAGGTAATAAAAAGGTACATGACTATAACAGCAGCAGTAGTTTTTTCATTTGTTTTTTTATGTATGAAAGAATAAAACATACAGTATAGGAATAATCTGAGTATGTGGATGGCAAGTACAGTTTTTCCCAATAAATATAAAGTTAAAAAGTTACTATAAGAATAACTAAACAACTGGAATATGTTGGAAATCATGGTTGAAACTGAAATGCATCTTTAATTCTATGTTTTAAAAAGCTACCAAACTCAGACTTTCAAGATCCAGATAATTCTCCTTTTTATTTATACTTTTCTGGAAGACAGAGAATCATGGAGAGTTAGCACAAAATTATTTTATTGAGTTCTCTAATACCTGAAATAGATAAGGACAACCCAAGATGGAAAGGTATAGACAAACCTAAATTAGGAACGTGTAATAAAACATTGGAAAACAAAACAAAAAATTCTAAATATATAGTCACTGAAATAACATTAAAAACCAATTGATGGTTTAAGAAGAATACTAAACATACTGAAAAGTGACAAAGCTAGATATGAGGAAATCATATAGAAATCCATGCAGAGAGATAAGAAAATAGTGTGAAGGAAAACCTACAGCTCATATCTAATATGTGTGACAAAAAGAATTTTAAAAAGGCAATAATCATATGGGGAAATTATTTAGAAATAAAAAAGCAAGACTCTTCAAATGAAACAAAAAAAGTACAAGAAGTCCCTAGTAAGATAAATGAAAACAAATCTATAAACCTAACCTAAACCCAACTCTGAGATTTATATATATATGTATACACACACACACACACACACACACACACACATATACACATATATGTTGTGTTGTTGTTGCCCAGGCAGGAGTGCAATGGTGTGATCTTGGCTCACTGCAACCTCTACTTTCAGGGTTCAAACAATCCTGCCTCAGCCCCGCAAGTAGAAGGCATGTGCCACCACATCCAGCTAATTTTTGTATTTTTTATTAGAGACAGGATTTCACCACGTTGGCCAGGCTGGTCTTGAACCCCTGACCTCAGGTGATCCGCCCACTTTGGCCTCCCAAACTGCTGGAATTACAGGTGTGAGCCACTGTGCCTGGCCTGAGATTATATTTTTAAAAAGACATTCAGCTGTATGATTTTAAGTAAAGCATGATTAGAGTACAGAAAATACCCATGTACAATACAGAAAATTTGAAGGACTGTAATGTATATTAGCATCTGCTAGCCAAAGTAAACTTCTAGAGTGAATATCAAGGCTCCCAACCCCCAAGCCTCAGACCCATATGGATTCCTGGACTGTTAAGAACAGGGCCACACAGCAGGAGGTGAGCGGCCTGCAGCAGCATTACTCCCTGAGCTGCTCCCCCTGTCAGATCAGCAGAAACATTAGAGTCTCATAGGAGCACTAACTCTATTGTGAATTACACATGTGAGGGATCTAGGTTGTGTGCTCTTTATGAGAATCTAATGCCTGATGATCTGAGGTGAAAGCCTCATCCTGAAACCATGTCCCTATCACCTGTGGAAAAATTGTCTTCCATGTAACTGGTCACCAGTGCCAAAAAGGTTGGGGACCACTGGGGGACCACTTTTAAATAGCAGGCAAAATAGAATATAAAGTAAAAGCATTGATAGAGATAATAGGCATTGAAAGAAACAATAATCTAAGAAGAAGTCATATTATTTATAACTTTGTCCCTGTTTAACAAAACATAAAAAAATACAGAAAAAGGAAATTGAAATGATTGCAAGAAAAAATTTAAAAATCCACAGTTCTCTCAGAGATAGATAGATCAAAACAGATAGAATTGATAGGATAATAAATAATACATTATTATATTTAACATTTTATACTAATAAAATGAAAATATTTTAAATAATATAAGCAGTTTAATTTTATATATCTGAGCATATAGATTTATATAGAACTTTGTACTAAATAAAGAACATGCATTGTTTTCAAGGACATGCAGACTATTAACAGAAATTGTTCATATCCAGATGCTACATGATTTCTAAACAAATGAAATTGTTGACTAAAATTAAATTAATTGAAACCTCATAATAAATAGTGAACACTCCTTCAAAAAGACCTTTATAAAGTAAAAGTAAAAAATTCTTGTAAATAGTCCATGGGATGAAAATGAGAATCACAATGTTGAACAAAACAATGAGAAAACTCCAATGGTAAAAGTTTTGTTATGTAGCTAAAATGTACAAAGATGAAAATATACTTAAGTGGGTATAATAGGAAATAAGAAATAATATAATTTAATGAGCTAAGCTTTCTTTTTCAAGCTGGTTGTGGTGGCACAAACTTGTAGTCTCAGCTACTAGGAAGACTGAGGTAGAAGGATCACTTGAGCCCAGCAGTTCAACTCTAGCCTGGACAACATAACAAAAACATCATATCTTCTCTAAAGAGAGAGAGAGAGACAGAGAGAGAGAGAGAGTGCATAAAATAATAATAATGAAACAAACCCTACCTAAAATATTAGAAAGATTTAAAAGATAAAATTATAAAGAGTACTAAAATAGAGAACGTAGATATTTAAATCTGTTTTTTGGAAGAAAGAATAAAAATCTGAATATATTGATAAACATAGTCAAGAGCTGGCACAATTTAAAAATTCTAAGAAATTAATAACATTATCATTGGAAGTACCATGAATATATAGCAAAAGACACTTTAAAAACTGAAAAAAAAGAAGGAGAAATTAATCAATTGATCTTTGGGAAGACAACAGCAAAAGATGCCAGTTCTCCCCAAATCGAACTATAAAGTCAGTGCAATAACAATGAAAATATCAATAAGACATTTTATAAAATTTGTAAACTATTTCTAGAAATCAAATGTAAGACAAAAAGTAAAAAAAAAAAAAAAAAGTCAAAATAATACTGAAAAGAAGAAGAATGGGGTCTTGCCTGGAAGACATGAAGCTTTATTACAAAATGGCAGTAATTAAAACATCGTGGCATTGGTTAGGTGAAAACTAATTCTTATCACCTAATTTTAGAAACTTAGAAATATAAATAAATGAGGCACGAAGGTAGAAATGACTTAAGTCTCATAGCTATGGTGGCAGATTCAGGACCAAAATTCTTGTCTCCTTAATCCCAGGCCTGGACTCTGTTTCCTACAGTGCATGTTACTCTCTCACATGCTGTTAGACAAGTAGAGAGTTTATAAATTAGAACAGTCTGGGTCTGCTATAGTAATAAGCAATTCCAAATCTTTGTAGCTTAAAACACAGTATATTTTTCTTGCTTAATTACATATCTGACTGGGTCAGTGTTGAAGTCAGCTCCTCATAGTCATTTAGCAACTTAGGCTGATGGAGTCGCTGTCATCTTACAACTGAACTGTCTCAACCTCTTCTGTCATTTGACCTTTTCCGTCACTGTGTGAGGGCCAAGGAGAACCTAGAGGACTCCGCAGAGATTTTTCATTGCCTTAGTCCAAAAGTATTATATGTCAGTTCCATCCACATTTCACTGACGACAACTTGTCACATGGCCCTTCCTGATTCCAGGATGGCTAGGCAGTATATTGAGCTGTAAGTTCAGGCAGGTAAGAACAGGTATATACTGATGGACCTTGGATTACAATTACGTGTAGTAAAGTGAAAGTAACTCTGAATTGTTCAGCTGATGATTCATATCAAATTCTTTCTATCCCATTGAGGTTTCTAGTTTTTTAATGTATTCCTGAATATCTGTATCCTTATCCTAGGATTTGGAGAATAAACATATGACAATGTAAATCAAATGAGTGCTTTTGACTCTGTGGTTAAAATGTTTAAAATGATAAGCAAAGAAGGAGGATGAAAACCATGGTTTGGAGGTTTGCCCATGGTTCCCAAGGGTCTGCTTTACTTATGGAAGGGAAAAAGGCAGGTCCTTAGTTCACCAAATTCTAACTTCTTGGCCTGAAAATGTTCCCTCAGCTTCCCCCAATATTTACCCTTTTTACAGAAACTAGAGCTTATTTCAGGAAAAAGTCTGAAGCAAAAAGAAAATTGTGAACTCATAGAATTTTAAGAATTCTCTTTTCATAAGAAAAGTTTTTTGCCTGAATTTAGTACAATTCATTCAAAATATACATAGAAAAAATGTTTTAAACATTTTTACTATTATATTTATTTTTTAAATCTATACAATTTATACCAGGAAGTCAAAGGTCAGTCAACTCCTTGATAAAGGTTAGTAATCAAAAGCGATTCTGAAACTGATATAGCATCATCAACTCCACTGTGGTGCCGAAATGTAAAATATAGATACTTTGAGAATGAGGAATTCAAATTTTAAAGATTTGCCCTAAAGAAAAAAATTCCCCAACTTGGAAACTATGCCCATCAATAGCTTTGATTTATGTATAACATACACATGTCCTGTATTTAATAGACTACTATGCTGTTATAAATTCATTGATATAGTCAATGTCATGGGAAAACCCCCATCAGTTATTCAAAAGTAGAGAGCAGATTATAAAATAGGAAAGTAGATTATAAAGTAACATGCATTCTGTAATCCATATATGAAAACTATAGCTATATTTTCATGGTTATATATGCAGAGAGATTAGCTAAGCACAAAAATGATGGCAGTTTGGATGGTGGCATACTGGGAGACTTTAATTTTGTTCCTTTTTGATTTTATACACTCACTTTTTTTTTTTTTTTTTACAAATCTCTATACATTTTGCAAATGTACATTTATTTTGAAAAGACAAAAAATCTTAAAGAGTAGGTTTGGAGAACAAGTTGTACAATATCTGTATATTGTTTTTCTACAGATGCTGGGTATTGAACTACAATTGGGTTTCCAGGAAAGACCTAAGTTATCTTTTGGCATATTAACACTATGAATATGTTTTACCTCTTAACTACACACACACACACACACACACACACGCACACACGCACACACACACACTATTTTAAGGTATGAAGAACAGTTTAAAAATGTAAATATCCTGTACCTCATTGGAGATGGATTGAAGCTCTTTTATTCTAGGGGCTAATTGATAGACCTTTTAATATCATCTCAGGGTCAAGAAGCCAAATATATTATTCCAAGTTCTGAATCGCTTGGTAACCTTTGTCTTTCTTTGTATGAAAAAGAGAACTGCGTGTGGAAGAAAGTGTGATCTCTGGAACAGCAATGTAAGAGAGGCAGGATCACAGACAGTGGTTTGGCAAATGTTAGGTTATGCTCTGTGTCATCACTTCTTGTGTTTCAGAGGGATAACATTTACCTCTGTTTTTCCCACATATGCTTCTCATGCTCCTGCTTTCAATTCTAGGCTAGGTTTTGAAAAATCAAAAACACGTTTTGTGGGTTCCATAGGAGATTGCAAACACTTTGTGTCGAAGCAGATCCTGGAGGGGGTGATTACATAGGCTGGGTAGAGAGGGCCTGCTGCTGGGCATCCTGCCTCCAGCCCTGTTCTACATCAGAAAAAGTCCATGCATCTGTGCTCTGTTGCCTGCCTGGACTGTCTCAGCCACACCAAAGCCACAGATCCCTCTGGGCAGGGAGGGCAGAGGAAGAAACGCAGTGCTCTGTGGGCCAGGAAGAGAAAACCTCTAAATATTAAGGATATGTCTGGAAAAAAAAAATGGTATATCTATCCTAAGAGATGCTGAAAAGAAATACGAAATTTAGTCAGCAAACTTTCTTGTCTCTTGATGCTCAGCTCTTTTAGTGACAGGTTTCCTAACCCTCTCTTTAGCTGTTTCTCCTATTTATTCTTATTGTCCTTCCTCTGATTCATGCATCTCCATGAAAGTACCACAGACATTCATTTTTGAGAAAATTTCTTGATTTGGATTTTCAGCAAAGCATCTTTGTGCATGTGCAGGCCAGTGTTCATTTGTGGTCTGCCTGTGAGAACTCCAAGGGCTCGTGGAGATAATTTTCTCATCCTATATACAGCCTACTACAGAAGAGACATGGCTGTCATCAAGGGATCTGTGCCATCAGAACATTTGGTTTCTAGTCTCCCAAATCCTCTTTGTTTTTGATCGTGACATTTCTTCATGCTCAGATGCATACGTGATGTAACATTCTTTGTTGATGTTCTGAAATGTGTTTTAGAGTTATTTTGGCTTCACACAAAATAAGAATGGGGCTCAAAACTTTCTGGTCGAAATGCTAATCTTTGGGGCTTTTTCTTTTCTTTTTCTCCTGCTTTTCAGTACTATGCATATTTGTAAAGCTTTACACCTAAGAATGGTATTTAATGGACCCTAGACTGTTTTGTTGGAAACAGGGCAAATAAGAAGTCTCTCTAGGGGATTTGTGGGCCCTTATTGTGGTGCGGGAGTATGCCCTAAAGGGGAGCTCCTCGCAGCCTAATTGTTGACGAGTGATGGAAGTTCAACAGCATGGAAACTCTACTTTGCGCTTCAGCTAAAAAGGTGCTTATTAAGGTAGCTGGGCTATTTTAGCAATTTGCGTTATTTTGAAAATCCAATTTGGTAGCTTTATTAAAGGGCACTAATTTAGTGTCTTAGGGGAATATATGTTTAAAGGAGCTTGTCAACAATCTTCGATGTTTGCCAGAGTATAGGTGAGCTCATTTCCCCAAGCTGGTGTTACCTGGTTACATGCATGCTCCTCAATTTCAAACATAATACAAAATAAATTCAAAAGCCCTCAAACCGAGAGAGGAACAGCACCACTCCCTCTTTCCCAAGTACCACCTCCCATTCCTCAACATAGGGTGCTCTTGGTGCATAAACACATCTGCAATTGACATAGTCAGTCTGTCACCTAGAGGTCTAATAAGGAGGACAAAGGTTTTAGTTAGTTTAGTGATAATTAATATATGACAGTCTAAGAGCCGTAAAGCATGACAACTGTTTTAAATTGTTTAAAAAAATAGAAACACTTTCTGAACACCTAGAAGAATCACTTACTGCTCACTGCCTGCCTAATACTCCCAGGGGTATATTTCAGTCCCACATTGGGACAAAAATTTTAAAGTTGAGTAGTTGAATGCTAATTATCTACATAGCCTCAAATAAACTTGAGCCTTCTACAGTTCCCACTATGTTGACAAAATATTATGAGAAAAGTTAGAAAGTTTAGTTGAAGCAAATTAAATTATTCTTCTTTGGGATGCTTTCTTTTAAAAATAAAGCTTAAAATCCATGAGATACTACAAAAAATATTGTCATCAAGTTTGTTAATACACAGTTAAGCTATGAAATCACTGTTTTGTTCTTTTAAGTAATCACTGGAGTTTGTACTAAGAATACTGACTTCTTCCCAGCTATAATTTCTAATCCAGTTTATAGGACTGGGTTCCATTTTAAAAAAATAAACTATCAGAGTGAATTCTGATTTTTTTTTTTTTTGTAGAGGCTTTGTGTTATGATCAATCTGCCAGGGTTTCCTGTTAATAGATTACCTGTCTAACCATTTGCCGAGATGTAGTTCTGTCCAGAAGAGAAATCAAATACACCAACTTTCTTCCTATACAGTCTCAATTTCCCCCAAAGAAAAATAGGTTTTTCAGAATGACTTGAGATGAAGGAAAGGGTAGTAAATTAGAAATGCTTTCATAATTTTCCTTTAAATTTTATATGTTTGGAAGGAAGGAGAAAATACCTGTAAAAAAAAAGCACTTCTGGAAATGACTATGTGGAAATGATCAGGATGTCGATCAAAGTAACAGTTTTGAATTCTTTGGGTTCGGTTTGCCTGAAACCTCATACAGCAGATTCATTCTTATTCTGGTGAGAGCTGAACACCAAGGGAGACAATTTCAAATAGCTGGAAAATAATTACCTACTCATCAAGGGTCGGTACAACCTTATTCTATTTTTATAGTAGTTTCTAGAAGTAGACATATCATTTATTTGAGATTTATAATCAATATCTTAGCATATATGAACATGGCTACAGCTGTAGAAATCACATTTCTATAATAATGCAAAGGCATTTATGTTAATAAATCTGTTTGTAATCTCTGTCATTATGGTTGGGTGTCAATAAGTGAAACTAAAAGGATGTGGACAATTTCATGACATGTTTTATGCTAGTTATTTGTTTGTTGTCTATTCATGGGGTTACTAATTACAGCTGGTAAAAGTTGATTTTCTCCTCTTAGGTTTATTGTGGGATGGGGCTTTCATTTCACCAGATACATAGTTATTCAGTGTCTACATTTCAGAAGCTGAATTGCTGGATACAGTCAGAATGAGCTTTGGCAATTCCATGTGTGAGTGTACAACTACAATTTTGCTGCACATTAATAACAACCTTGCAAAGAAGCCCAGAATCAAATGCCTTGCTCTCAGCTGGGAGCAGAAAACTAGAGTGGTATATCTTGGTTGGTGACCTATAATGTTGGAAAAGTAGCTCTACATTCACTCAGAAGGAGTAGGTGGAATTCCGGAAATTTATTCACTCTCCTTCACTACGCCTTTTCCTTTTTTTTTTTTTTTTTTTTTTCCTTCCTTGTAGTGTGTTAGTGAGTGCTCCGAGACAATGAAAAAAAAAAATGAATTACAGATAATAAAAATAGTGCATCTCTAGAACAAGCGGTAAAATCAAGGCTTTTATTTCTTCAGGTGTCAACTCTGTTCCTTCCCCAGGTCCTACCCTGCCCAGGTTTCTGTGTCACCTCTGTGATTCCAAA
Organism: Theropithecus gelada; assembly: GCF_003255815.1. Classification (NCBI taxonomy): domain Eukaryota; kingdom Metazoa; phylum Chordata; class Mammalia; order Primates; family Cercopithecidae; genus Theropithecus; species Theropithecus gelada. Next base: position 182,205,065 of record NC_037669.1, read on the forward strand.
TCAGCGATCAGGCGGGCAGCGGTCTGGGCAGTCACCCACAGGGAGTACACTTGCTGCTGCACGCTCGGACTTTCAGTCTTGCTCAAAGCAGAGAATCTCCAAGAGCTCTGAGGCTACAGATTGATTCGGGTGGGGCGAGGTGTTATTATTGTGGGATTGTCTCTGCAGAGTTGGCCTGGAGAGTGAGCGGTGGAGGGAGTGGAGCAAGGCATCGTCAAGAGTCCCCAGGAGTCCAGGGGCGCCCCCCAGACGGGTACGCTGGAGGGCCTGGGCACGGGGGACAAGAGAGAATACATGCCCGCTGGCTGGGAGCAGGGAGGCGGTGTGGCGGGGCAGGGGGCAACGTGCCAGTTTTCTCTCTGATTAATAATGCTCACGCTGCTGCGCGTGGCTCATGCGCTTTGTCTCCAGCCTTAGGGCTGGCGGAGAACGGCCCAGGGAATGAGTGGTACCGCGGGCGCCCGGCGCACCCAGCAGGTGCCATCACTCTGGATGGGCCAGTTCTGGATGCTCCCAGTGGCACAGACGCGGCGACATCGGCAGGCGCCCGGCTGCGGCCACCTCCCGGGTGTGGCGGGTCTGGGGCCCGGGGTCTCCGGCCAGAGCAGCTGCGGAGCCACGTGCAACACGCGCGTTGCCCTCAGCCCGGGCGGGGACCGGACGCATCCGGGGCTGCGGGGAGGAGCCGGGCGCCGCCCCCGGCGGCAGTGCCAGCCGCGTGGGAGGGCACGGACCGGCGGAGGGGCAGACGACGGAGGCGGCCAAGCGGGAGGAACGGGACCGAGGGATCGACCGAGGCTGGCGGGCTAGGGGTGGGACTGGCAGAGCTACGGACAGGTGGGAGCAGTCAGACAGCCTGAGAGAGAGAGACCAGAACGCAAAGAGAGCTAGAGCATTAAGTAGGCAGGGAGAGGCACACAGAGATAGACAGCAACACTCGCGTGCTCCCTCCCTCCACACGCCCTCCTCTTACCGAGCGGAGCGGCCAGGGGCACAGAGTGGGAGAGGACTGTGGGCACAGAAGACCGGAAGAGGGACGCTGCATTGCTGGTGGGACGGAGAGATTCGGACGGACGGACAGACCAGCGCACAGACTGGCAGCCTGCGAGAGTGGCAGCTCTGAGAGCAGAGTGCAGGAAAGCGAGAATCCCGCGCTGAGCTGCTAGTGGGACCGACAGACGGTCGGACTGACAGACGTGCAGACGGACAGAAGAGCAGACAGGAGGCGGGGGCGCATTCACTCCCGGCGGCCAGCCGGGCAGAGAAGGCGGCGGTGGCACCTTCTGAGCGCGTCTGGAGCAGAGACCAGCAGCAGCAGCAGGGGCATCGGGGACGCAAGCCGCGACCGAGCCGCCGCCGCAGCCCCGGCTGCCACAGCTGTGCGGGATCCCAGCCGACACTGCAGAAAGCTCCTTTTACTAGCAGTTAAATAAATCGACCAAAAAAACAAAACAAACAAACAAACCCAACAACAACAACAACAACAAAAGCCAAGCCAAAAGCCAAAACAAACTAATCCAGCCAAATCAATCATTGAGAAACAATAATATTAATAAAATCCAAAACTAAATCAAACCAGTCAAGGCACCAAGACGCAGGGGGGATATCCACTGGTCGATCAAGGTAATAATCAAGGTCTTCCGACGTGAACATTGCACGCCTTTTGTGGATTTTTAGAATTCCTTCTTTCTTTCTGCCATATATCTGTCTGTTTCTTTTGAATTATTTCTTGTCTGTATTTCTTCTTTGTGTTTGTAGAAAGCTGATGTTGTTATACATGTATTGTGCTTTTTATGTTTCGTCAAGGAGGGATGGACTCTCCTTCCCCCAAGAAAGACAGATGTGGAAAGCTGGAAGCTGGCAATGTTTTTCATCAGAGAAGTCTACAGTGATTTGTATAGGCTTTATGGTAGAAAGTTTGCGATGCTCTTTTTGAAAGAGACCCATTGAAGAGGTAGAAAGTTATACTCTGTTGTTCTATGGAAGGATTGGGGTCCTAGGTCCCAAAGGGCTCAAGGGGAAGAACAGAAAAGATGTTCAGTTTTATTTTGACATGTATGAAATCTGTGCTTCATTGCGAATCACATTTCTGTCTCAAGTTGTAGATATGGTGGTAGAATTGAGTTGAATTAGACAGGTGTTTAGAAAGTTTCTTAGGAATAGGAATTAATTCACTCAATGTTTATGCATAGAAATATAGCTGGGGTGGATGTGGTTGCTGTCAGCTATTCAGGTTAGTTACCTGATCACCTCCTGAAGATGTAGGATCAGGACAGAGTCCAAGCCTAAAATAAAAATCAAAGAGAGAATGGAAAGTTATAGGGGTGGGCAGCTAAGAAATATAAAAGGCTGGTAGAAATCATTTTCATTAGAATGTGTTCAGAGTACAGATATTCATTTTAATTTTTGATTTCTTTAAATTTTTTAATTTTTGATTTTCTACCAGTATGACAGCCTCTCAAATCACGAAGGATATTCTCCGAAGTTGAAATGAATCTGTATAAGATTTCATTCAAATACAGAATAAATTCAAATGATTCCTAACCCCTCCTCATCTACTTTGGAGATAACAACTGCTATGATTGTTTTAAGTAAACAGAGAAGTGGAGATGACAGGAAATCATTTCTAATTTGTTAGAAATCAGAAAACCTTTGACACACTTTAAAATAAATACACCTACTCCTTTGATCCTCTGTGTATGTATTACCACAGGGCTTAAATATCTTAATAGGATTTTAGTTAATGTCATTTTCATGAAAGAGTCATTTGGAAGCCAAGAGCTCTATCTATGTTTTCGTTCAAATAGCCGAGTAATCTACTATCTTGACAGTAATTACCTCTGCTGCATTTCTAATGTGAATTGCATGTGAGAGGTTATGAATACACTCTTTTCAAGTGTATGTGGGTTTTCAAGGTATGTATTTGTGTTTGATCCTATATTTCCTTTGTTATAACATTCTCCTGCTTTTCATCACTTTGACTAATATTTGTAAATTTTCTGGAGAGTGAGTTTGGGTATACACTTTGAGGAATATGCTTCCTCATTACAAAAGATATGGAAACATAATTGATTACTACACTTGCTTATCAATAGTATTTTGATTTTGTTTAAATGAAATGTTTAAGATATGTGGATTGCTATGCATTCATGTTTTAAATTTATCCTCTCTGGGCATGATTTATGCCATTGGATAATTAACTAAGTTACTTTAGAAGACATGCCTGTTAAACAGAGTACTTTGTTTAGAGGAAGCATATTTAAAGAAACTTATACAGCTAAAGAAATTGACTTTCATCTCCTCAGTGACTTAATTTCACTACATGATGATTTGTCCTTTGCAGTATTTAGCTCAGACCAAGACAGAATTGTGTGTGCTATTAGATTTGCAAATTGCTGATCTCCCAGTGACTTTCCCTCTTAGATCCCAGTTGAGTATGGTTACCTTGAGAACTGTGGTATTAGCCGTGTTAGAGCATGCTCCACTGGGGAGTTCTGTGCAGTCTATTTTTAATGCTATTTAATGAAGGAGCGAGCGCCTCACTCAGCAATAAAAGAAGCATGAGGGAAGACAGAGCAGTGCATGGTTATGGATACTGGACAAGGATATTTGGAAAGGTAAAGGCTGACCATTGGATATGGTAATTTTAATTAAGTCCTAATGTATTGTATGAATGGAAATACTGATTTTTGTTTGAGAATTATACATGAATAGTTCAATAGGTGTTTTCGTAAACATCTTCACTAGTTCTTAGAAAGAAGACTCAATAATTTGAGTTTTTAAAACTTGAGGGAGATACTAACCAGGGAGTTCCTGCATGCATACTATTTTTAATACAAGCTGTCATATTCTTGGGTGGTGGGAAGTACAGAAATAATTTCAAATTCCTAAAATATTGTTCTGCTGAAAGGTTGGGAGCTTGTAAAACATTCTGCGAATAAAATAACTAACATGCTTCTAAGATACTACAATAACCTGAAGCTCTGCCTTGTGAATTGCTTCATTTTCTTTTATGAACTTGGAGTCCAGGTCCAGAATTGTGACAACTAAGAGAAGCAGGAAGTTTTGATTGAACTTGATAGGATATTTGGGGTGCTTCTCTCCTTAGAATTAAGATAAGCACTACAGATTATCTTACTGAAGGCTAAATATTTTAAAAACATAAATAGCAGAGGCAGCACTGATATGTTTTGGAATGTTACAATAAAGGGCAAAATATCTTAACGTTATAGAGTGTACAATGGAAGAAGCCATCTGTCTGCAACATTTGCATATATGCAGAACACCTGTCTTGAGGTAGAAAGTGAGAATGTTCAGTCAGAAAGGTCTTGTGTTGATTTTCACATTAACAACATACTATAATCAGGTTATTCTTTTGTTCAGAGTAAAGCTAATTAGACAAAATACTTAAGTAGTTTCAAGGTTAATAAACATAAGAGAAAGTAAGCAGTTTCTATTAAATGCGAAGGTTAGTCATACAATTTTTGAATGAAGCTGTTAGAACAATGTGCAAAGTTGATCTGAATTTTTGCCAATTCTAATGAAAAATGACCCCCAAAAATAAACTACTAAGGAAAACACATCACAATGAGTTACTGTGATTTTTTGTTTGTTTGTTTGTCTTTTTGACTTAGTTCTAGAGGAGAAAAACAATTCACACTGCCTAAAATATTTCCCTTAGTGGTCATGCCTTTTGGACCACAATGCTGATACCTTTCTCAAGCTTCTCAGATGAGTGGGCATTCTCATCGGAATTCAATGTCTATTTTGTCTGTGGACAAGATAATGATAAGCTACATAAGTAGAGTGTAGAATGAGTCAGCCACTGAAGGCACAATATACAACGCAGCCAGAAGTGAATATGATTGAGAATTCTCATTAGTATGAGGAGACAGTTTGAAGTCCATAAGGTTGGAAATTGCAAATTAATCATTTGTATACAAGTCAGTTTAATTCAGATCTGCTTTGTGACAAGGTTAGGAGAGAATGTGGGGCTTAAAGGTGATGTCGACAATGAAAGCCATTTCTTCATATGGTAAGTACTGGCATCATTCTAACTGGTATCACATGGTAGTAGCCTATTTAGAAATTTGTGAATCTCTAATCACAAAAAGAATTGACTTCCTTAAAAATATATTATATCACCTGGAAAGTTCTGAATATATTTTAAGTCAGCGATGATGCATTCATAAAACATATACTTCCTCTCTTTAGACAAAGGATCTTTATGATTCCAGAAGCTCTACATTTCTGTGGACTTTGCCTTCTTTTATTTTTTATTCTAGCATTTTATGTTAAATATGATAAATGAATTTCAAGCAAGGATGTAAGCAAATGCTGAAGGACTGTTGAAGGGGAAAGAAAATATTAACAAGACGTATCTGTAACTAGATTTGTTTTTCTTAGGGTGTCTTTGCATCTGAGTGTTAGTTTCCTTTAGGTGGCTTTATGCCAAGTTCTAATAAATTGATTATTTGTAGTGCCTTAGTCTTATTTAATTAATTTTGCTCATCTTCGATTAATTTTGACCCTAGATATTGAAGTACATATTACTTGTATTTATATCATAACCAAGGATCTATGAGGATTAGATATGAGCTGAGATATGAAGTATTTAAATTATATACATAATATGTTACATAAAGAATAAAGTGCATGAGAAAGAATATCTGGTTCATTCAGCAGTTTTTAAATGCCTGGTAACATTGTTATCTGTGGTCTAAAGATATTTTCTTTTGGCATGAAATGCTCATATAACATTTTGAATGCACCTTTCTCTAAACTTACTGAGACATATCTGTGCTCTGAGAAATAGCTATGCAGCAAACCAAAAAAGTGAATTGAAATAATTACATCAAGACAATGGAGGGGATATTGAAAAACAAAGGGGTTTGTTTGAATGCATCGAATTGCTCTCTACTTTCAGATTGAATCCTTAGCATCATATTATGCTCCTGTTTTTCAGTCACCAGTATAGCTCCTGGCATTTCCAGGTGGAGAGAATGTTAATCACTGTCCATGGTCACAGTAGATCAATATTTTTTAATTTTTTTACACACTTTGCCCAGAGAAATGTCTTTTGGCAGTTGTATAACCCCTGTTTAGTATACCTTTCAATGCGACAGGTTTAGAAGATTTTTGTATACGTTTTGTAATAAAGTGATATATATATTAGGATACAATTGTAATTGCGACATTAAAATGTTGAAGCATTAGTTCAAAATTGTCTCATTCAAGGAATATATTCCTAATTATTTATTAGTCATAAATTCATACATTTTAAAAGTAATATACATTACAATTGTTCCTGTTATCTAGCAAAAGAAAATCATTTCTTTTTATCCAGGTAAAGAGGGCAAGTGTCCACTAGTAATTATCCCCTTTAAAAACAGGCCTTTTACTACATTCTCACATTTCACACTACTTCAAGATAATACAATTCTTAAATTAGAAATCTGTTTTGAATAACACACAAAATATTAAGATTTTGTTAACAAAATCCCTTCTGTAAACATTGGTTTTAAGATAATTGCTAATAAAATTTGCTTTTAGTTTAAGGGAAGGATTCAAGATTTTTAACAAGAAAACAATTACGTCACTTTTTATTTCAAATATTCTAGCGAATTTTCTAGAGTTTTTTGGTATATTATGGGTAATGTTTCTATGAAGAATTGTAAAGTGTAATATATGATCTTTTTTTCTGCAGCTTTTTCATTGAAACAAATTCACAAAGCATATCTACCTAGATAAGCCCAGTCATCTCTCACTGATACCCACACAAGTTAGGAAATAATTCCTTGTGATAGGGACATTTAAAAGAACTAAGTGGTTCCATGGCCAAATTTAGTGCTGGAACTCTTAATAATTGATAAGCATTCTTTTACATTTGTGTCATCCTTGGTTGCTTCTTTATTATACACTAAATACTTGAGATAAGAACAAGAACTCTCTCTAGAGAAACAAAAACCAGAGAAGTGGTTTTCATATACTTAGCAGATTTCCTTTTAATTGCTGAGATACAATACTCATTCAGAACAGTCTAGTCCATTGGATCATACACTAAAAAAAAAAAAGATAGTTTATCCGTGTTGATATATTTTGGTCTAGTTGAAATTGAGAAACAACAAGCGAGGTAAAATATTTCAACATCTTTAAAGAACAAAATTGAACATCAATTTCTAAAAGTTTTATGGTCCTATGAATTCTGATAAAATATCCTTTGACACGTAAATCAGAAGGCCCAGCTATCATCTAATTGTTCAGTGATTCAAGTTGCTTTCAGATTATCTCACTACTGTTACATAGACCTATAAAAATCGAGCCACTGGTCAATAGAGGGTGAAGGAAGAGCATGTCAACTCACCGAAATTCAATGACTCCTCGTAATTGTTTAAATTTTATTTGCCCATAAATTCAATGGAAAATGGAAAGATAACAAACTTATTTTTCAGCTTTTTGTATGTTTCTAAAACCGCAAGCTAAAGTCCTCACAAAAAGTTCTAACATAGAGAGATTAAAAAAAAAAAAAAAAATCTATACTCTGCATTTACATGTTTTTCTTAGCATTTTGCTTGTTGATATCTATGTAACTTTGGTGGAAATCCCAGTGTTGCTGGCATCAGATTTGATTTAATCATCAAAGAGCTTTTGGACAGAGAACAAGTAGATTCGATGTGAGTATGTGACAGAATCAAGAATTCTGCAGCATTTGCAAGCTTTAACTACTCAATGCTTCTTTAAAATAATTTTTAAATGGGTGTAAAGAGGCTTTTGGTTAAAAATATGGGACTTTATTTTCTTTGTTTAGAAAAAGAAGATTAAGGTTTTTAGTCAAGTCATGATTCTTTAAGCCAATGTGGCCCATAGCTGTATTAAAATTGCTATTAAATTCTGCCAAATTAATTAATCATTAGGATTCTGCAGTCATATTTGACTACTTCTTGTAACTGGCCTAGAGGAATGATCAAGATAACACTCTTTGATGGCTTTGTTTATATTTTGTTTATTTTAAATTTACTTAGATATGCTGATGTTGTAAGCATTTTTGGAAATTGTCAAACAACTGGCATTGCACTAAATTCAAAAACTTCACAGCAAGGAACTAGCTAGTATTAATGATTCATCATTTTTTTCATTCTCATGTCATTTAACTTTGGTCACAACACTTTTTTGTGTGAAGATTCAAATTTCTCTCCAACGCAGAAATTTTCACATAATCACTAACAGCGTTCTGGAATGATAAGATAATCTAGCATATAATCATGTTGCATACATATGCTACAGCTATCTGCTTACCCTTAGCATTGTTAAACACTCTAACAACTGAATGCCTTAATCTTTAATTATCGTTATCATTGTTGTCTTCAGCCAGAACTATGGATGACTCAGTGTTTTAGTGTTTCTTCATCATCGAGAGGTAGGAGAGTATACGTAGCTAATGTGATAGAATGTGTATATTGCAACAAGCTTATACATCTTCCAGGATAAGAACGCAAATATCCCTCCAATAGGGAAATTATTTTATTCCAAAAATAATTGTAATGTCTGTGTTATTTGTCTGATATAATGTGGGAAGCCGCAGACACAGATGTTTTGAATTCAGTGGAGCTTCTGATTGAAATTCAGATGAGAAGTAATAGAGAGGTTGTATACCAAAGGTAGTCTAGGAGCTTATCTGAGCAGGAGCAGATAAATGAGCTGTAAGTGATGAAGGAAGGCTTTACCAAGGAGACGCAAGGCCCTCCATGAGATTCTGCAGGTTAGAGAAATGCACACAATTAGGATTAAAATGAAAGGTCCAGGGAAATAAGTGCTAAAAGTGGTGTATCTGAATCTCATTTTCTGTGACTTACCTTCATAAATATGCAGTTCGCCACCTGAATTGGTGTGTGGTACTGGTGTTTGGTTTTTGGGTCTGAGTAAACAGTGTGACGATGGCCAAAGTTCTAAACCTCTCTGTGCTTCACAGTTTCTACAGTGAAAGTTGTGTAGTGACATTGATCCCGACTCAACAACTTGCTAGTTGTGTGACTTTGGCAATTTAGTTAATTCCTGATTGCTTCAACTTTCTCATTTATAAGGCGGGAATAATATCTACCTTTCATGATCAAAGCAGAAACAAAGCCCCTGACACATGGATATTATTCACTTAAAAGAAACCACTTTCCTTTCACATAAAACATTCAGAGAGAGATTTACTCTTCTTACATTTAAGGATCCCCACCTCCATTTAAGAAAAAAAAAATCTTTTGGTAATTTGGAATACAGCTCTCCTTCATTGCTATCCCATAATATTTCTGATGGCTAAAATTGGTTATGCTTGACTCTTTCTATGCTATGAAATATTGAAGGCCAAGCCAAGGTAGTAACTAATCTCAGAGGTGTTCATTGTGTAAAGAACATGATGCTTAATAAGGGCATAATCTTCTGCCAGTTTGTAAGGGAAGAAATGGTCTAATTCAGTTGTCTAAAAAGTTAACATATGGGTATTATCTCTCTGGAACATTTTAGTTGTGTAATTTCTACCATTTAAATGAGGTGAATAAAGAACCAAATCATTGAATAGGAAACAATTGGAATGAATCCATGAAGGAAAATCCTAAAATCCTGCACTAGTGGATGGGAGCTGGGACTAACAACATATTTGAGGTAACATGAGAGAAACATTTTTCTATTCTGCAACAAAGCAAATGGAGCTTTGGCCTCATTGAGGGGTCCTTGGCACTCCCATAGAAGACTCCAGCTTCCTGTCTCCAAGCACTGAGTGAGCTGTTTGGACAGGGCCACTGATCTGGCCTCTGATCCTAAATTATCTGCATTAATTTTGCTGAAATGAGTCAGCACTCTGCCTCTATGAACATGGCCAGAGGAGGGAAAGACTTCTTTCGTAACTGAGGTTTAAACAATTGGTTCCCCTATCAAAAAATGGAGAGCCACAGATAGTGTTCAACACAGGAGAAGGTGAGCTATACAAAGCAGTAAATGCATCCGATAATTGCATTTTATCTCCTATTATAAAATGGATGTCAGCATTCTTCTGGGGAATAGCCTAATCAACTATTTATCCAACAAAATTTATCAGAAGGTGTCAGAGAATAAATGTATATTTCTTTGCTATCCAAATATTTTTTTGGAAAACAAACAAAAACAAGGAAAGTGTAGACATATTTTGTTCATATATGTATACATATGTATTGTTAGAGTCAACATGCTTATGCACAAGTCATTTAACTAACTTACATTAAATACACACAAAGAAAGGCCTATTTCTCAGTCCATTTTTCATTGTCCTTAGCAGTTGTTGGCTAGTATAGTGCTTGCATGTGGCAGATATTTAATCAAAGTTTGTTGAATTAAAAATTGACCTTTCTACTGATACTCAGAAATTAAAACCTACTCTAAGTAAGGTTTTAATTGTATTTTTCCCTGAAGTTTCAGCTTAAGCCGATTTGATATTCATTTTTTTTGAGAGAACAAAAACCTGCCCTTATATGTAGAATTGTAACTACACTAGCTATGATTTTGGTTCTCACAAATAGTTTCTTCTTCAGATCTCAGACAATGACTAGGGATTTGATGGGAATAGCAAGGCTCGTAAGAGTTCAATCTGCTTAAGCTGACTACAAACATTACCTTTCAATCTAAGTGGAAGGGAATTCATTAACACTCAGTTAATATGGTCTTGGAAGAAAGAATGAGGCAAAAGCACGTTTACAAAATATTTCCAAATCATTGTTACACAGAGCTAGAGGCAACCCATCTTTATTGGATGTGTGCCTTTGGAGGGATTAACCATGGTGAAGGACACCCAGCATGTGAGGAAGGAATTCACTCCTCCAAAGAACAAGCAAGTAGACAGTGCTGAATTAGAAGGCAGGGATGAGGGACAAAGGGAGAAGAGAATATTAACAAATTGGAGACTTTCAGACCCCCTTCCTGCTTTAAGCAGAACAGGTGCCACCAAGCTATAGGAAGCTCTTCTCTTCCTGCTACTTTGGAAAGATGATAGGATTAACCGCAGTTAAATAGAAAATCATTTAATCCAACTGGACCATAGAGAACTGAATTCATGTTTTACCCGATCTATAAAAATAATCTTGTTTGAAAGGAAGGGGTCCAGCTGATTACAAATGAAATGAGTTTGCTTTCTTAATTTGTTTCCAACATTTTAAGAAAGGCTAAGTGTAATGTTTAAACACACACACACACACACACACACACACACACACACAATAAAATAAATAAATAAATAAATAAATAAAACCTTATACCTTAACTTAGAAGAGGAATACCTTATCTTACTTCTCTGAGACTGTGGCAGGCTTTAGAAACATATAGAAAGCAATAGATTTTGACACCATTGATATTATTATCAGGAAGCCAGCAAAATATATTCGAGAACACATTGTATCAAAGTAAGGGAACGTCCATGGAAGCCAAATTGAGTAGCCAGCTGAGTTCTTGGGTGATGGCTAACAAGGCTTGTCTTTGCATCAGATATCATTACCATTCACTCATTTATTCATTCTTATTTTTCAAGTATTTATTGAAGTTTTCTATGTATCGTGTCTCAGGCTAAATACTTGGGAAAACTTGATGTGTAGGATTTTATAGGCATTTGGATGAGATGAATGCATTTTAACGTTTCTAAACAATGAATTGAGTAATTGAGGGTTTGTCAAAAATCCAAAGTTATAGGTAGACAATATTTTGGATGATAAAGCAATGTGAATTAATTCCAACAAATTAGAAAAATCTTTCTTCACCAATAAAGTTAAGTAGGAAATCCCTAGGGAGTACACTTTGAGGGTAGAAAAATACTGGTTTCCAGAAAACAAACATGGAAGAGTGAGCACCACTGAGAAGCTTTGGTGGGCAGGAAAGTTCTGTTGGTGGTAATAGGCCACAAAGTAAAACCATCAGTTAGGTTGCTCTCCAGCAAGAAAAAACACCATCAACCAAGACAGATGTATATGAAGTTAGTATGAACCAGTCATATTCTCTTTTTCAATCCCATTACATCATACATTTACTATATTAGTTACTAGGGCTGCAAGCAAATGATTAAAATTACATTGGGATTATGAACAGGAACGAAGTTCAAGGTACCTGATCAGAGTAAAATATAGAAAATATATGAACCAGCCTACTTATTTAGAATTAAAAATTAGGTTTATCAAAAGACAAGTTATTCTTTGAATTTGTTGTGAGATTCCACATTTGTGTGTTTGAGAGAGGAAACAGGAAAATCATTTCAGAAATAAAAAGTATAAAATGTTATAAAATCTATTAATCCTTAATAAATTAAAAATAGTGCCTGTGATCAGAGTAAGATGAAATTTAAATGGTTCTGTAGGAAAGCCACAGAGGAACAAACGATTTGATCTGTAGTCCATCTGAAGGATAGTCTCTTTTTTTTTTTTTTTTTTTTTAAGATGCATTATTTTTTCATTGGCAGCAAAAACAAGTTAGATATTTGGAGGCAGAGAGATGTCTGGAGAAATATGTATTGCCTCTGACCTGCCTCTTGTTCAAATACCTTGCTCTGAAATACTGAGAAAGAACCTATTTTTGAAATTACCTGTAAGCAACAGGATTATTCCAGATGATATCTAAGATCTCTTCCAGTTTATAATTTCCATTATTTAATGACACTTTTTTGTATAATATTCACAGATCCATTTTTATTGGCTTGTTCATAAATGTTAACTATGTTTTTATTCTTTAGTCCTGGAAGTAAGCACTAATGCTACCCAACAGGAGCGAAATTATTAGAAGGTGCTCTTATCAAGAATAGTTGGTTAAGAAAAGAGAATCTGGGTTCCCAGGCCTGGGCTCAGATCCAACTCTGCAACTTACTAGTAAGTTTCTTAAGCTTTCTAAATCTCAGCTGTTTCATTTCTAAAAGGGGATTGTTCTAAGAACTAAATATAAACTTCTTACCTCATTTCTTGGTATTCATTTTTTTCTGGTGATCATAGTTTCAGAGTTTCTTATGTCCTTATCACTATGTTTTATTGATTGCATAGGCCTCACATAAATAAAGCATCCCCATAAAATCCCTCCCAGTCGGATTGAGAATGTTTTCATGATGTGGCAGTTGTCTTGGGTATTTTCTTCAGGCATGATTGGAATCTGTTTTCAACACAGCTATACTCTATATGATGAATGCTTCCATGTCAACGGTTCAGTGAGGAGAGGCCATCTGTGAACACATAGAGTGCAGGCCATTGTTTCTAGAAGGCACTCCTTGCATAGACAGCAGGATTTGACCTTTTATAAGCTTGGATGGGCGGTAGAGACTTTGAAAAAGAGATTTGGGTATTCACGGGTGATTCAGAATTCTATGTGTACGCAAAATTCCATGCAGTATTTTATAATCTACTAATGTGACTCAGCTTTGGGTAAGATTGTGGCTCTGGTGGTGATTTACAGAGGAAGTTAACTAGGCCTCCTAGATTTGTCTAGTAATACTGTGGAGAGTTTAGTCTTAGCATCCTTCCAGGAGCAATTTGGGACTGTCATCTAAGAACTAAGAATGATTTCAAATAAAATTACAGTAAACTTGTGACTTGTTCACTTTGCAGATAAAACCAATGGTTATATCCAGCAGAAGGCCATTTGTATAATAAAAGATTTGCCCAAAGGATATAGCAAGAGAAGAGAGCTCTAAAATCAATTTTTCTAAAATCACTGAAAACATTACCTCATTGTTTTGATCTAGCTGTGAAAATAGATTGTTTTTTATGTTTTAAGAAAGGATGAGGAGATATCACTTGTTTCATCATTTATTGATTGGATCCTTAGGCTTAAGCAGGGATCAAACGGTTAGCACTGTTAGCCAAAGAATTTACAGCATTGAGACAGAAGCAGACCTATAAACTTAAATGAACTGATACATTTTACTGCAAGTCTGGGTAAACTTACCTAATATATTGAATTGACAGAAAGCCAAAATTTAGGTATTCCTGATGAGGCACATCGATAAAGGGTAAAGAAGATCTTCATGAAAGGAGTGTGATGTTTTTCTGAACTTGTTAGAGAAGCTACCATGTGGCCATTTGTGGAGGAAATCTGTACTTATTTCTGTATCGATTAGGTCATTTGTGCCATTTGTTCTGCTCTGCAGGAATTACTTCACTTGGCTTGCTCTTCCTGCACTCTGAATTACCTTGTTTCTCCAGGCAAAAATTCTTACCAGTATAGAAATCCAAGATTTCTGTAGCCTTGTGAATATTATTTGCTGAAGGCACAGGGAGAGTGATAAGTGAAAAGTCGTATTCTTCTACTGATTTTGAGTTTACCATTGGATCGTGCTCGATCAAAAGCTACATGTGGCATTGTGATTTCAAAGAAATAATTTGTTTTATTTTCTTGCACTGTGAATGTTACCTGCTATTTATAAACCCCCTCCTGTGTGAAAGGGACTTTGTGTGCCTATGTAGTGTCCATACTTACCTGCTTTTTAGCTGTGGTCATAGCAGTGACATTATCTCTGTTATGATATATTTAGGGATTCTTGTTTAAGGAAGCATGAAAGATATATATTTCATCCTTAATTTTTTCTTTGTAATATGAATTACCCTGTAATATGTAACGGCCACACAGAACAGAGAATTCGATTATCTCATCTGGGTATCATCTAACTAAGAATTAGGAGCTAAGGGAAGTAGGTATAGTGAAGCCATGACAAAGAAGGCCATGGAAATTAATTTTTGAAATTGCTGCAAAGCGCATGGAAATTTGTCTGCATGCTTCACAGATCTATTTGTGGCTGCTGTTTATGGCATGAATGATGCCATGGACTATCAGCTCCTGATTTTACATATCTTTGGGACACACTTTCCCCCGGTGTCAAAGGAAGTGGGTAGGTTTGACATCACGGTGATCTAAATGTGAATTCCATCCTGCTTCTTACTCACCTAGCCAAGTTAATGAACCATTGTGAGTTTAATATTTTCTTCCTGAGTTACGTGTAAAATACTTGCCAAATAATAGAAATGATAGCTGGTTCTGGCTTTCTCTACATGTCCTGACTATCCATTAAAACACTGAAACTTCTAAGAATATGTATACTGAAATTGTATGTATATCAGTATTTGTTTTGAAAATACTATAAAGTTGTGGTTTGTGTCACAAATATTGTATCAGTCCATGAATAACTGGAAAAGTAAAATAAATTTGGAGGGTTGTCAGATTCTGTATCTTTGGCTTTTATAAAGTATCAACAAGATATATAATTAAGTAAAAAAAAAAAAAGGAAAAAAAATACAGCATATCTAAATCCATATTTGCACTCACCACCCATCTTAATTTGAAGCAATGAGGTTTATTTAGGGGACCTAATGGTTCACACTTAAGAACAAATAGATGCCCAGTAATAAGTGATTAATGGAAAATATTTTTTCAGAAAATAAATGGTGATCAAAGAGATGAAAAACGGTTTTAAAGATGCATATTAAGTGATTAGTGAATCTTAAAGGAGAATTCCATTTTCATTTTTTTCGCTAATGGGTTCACACGGTTTGAGCTTTTAAGTGCATGCTTTAAGTTACTCTTTTGTGATTCTTCACAGTTAAGGCACATTACCTTGCTCTTCAAATATGTGTTCTCAAGATATTCCTCTGTAAACTCAGGGAAAGGCGCTATATTATTTATTTACAACCTGTCTTCTGCCCCATGGGGGAGAAGTAATACCAGATGGATAAAGGTATGGAATTTACCGATATTGAGGATGAAATTATCCGTTCTCACTAATACATTTCTCCTGCAATTATCTTCTGAAAAACTTAGATAAGAATGAGCCCGTGTGAGCTTTCTTCGCAGACTGTTTGTCCTCAATTTGTTTTCTGCCAAGCGAACCAAACACCTGGAATGCACACGATCATTCCTTGACTGTGCTTTCTGTGTTTGTTGGCAGAGGGTGACGGTTGCTTTTAGCAGATGTGCAGGGTCAGAGCGGCCTTTTTATCTTTCTACCCTCAAGAAGTCAGTTTCTCAGATAAAGGAAGTGGTGAGGTTAACAGATGTTTCAGCCCTACCCTGAAATAAAAGTGAAGCATAGTAGGTATCATAAACATGTTTATTAATTATTTGTCAAAGGTAGTGCATTTGTTAAAATATTTGGAAAGAGAAATTTAAAGGCAATGTTTAATTTTTATTAAATGTTAAATCTTATTTTATGACCTAAAGTAAACTAAAAAATCAAAATAATTTTCTTTGTTTTCCCATTTACCTAACTTGAAGAAATGGCAAAATCTTAGAAATAATATTTACAGGTAAATATAAAGATTTATTTGTTATCAATATATTTTACATTATGTACATAAAACATATTGCTACAAATTTCTTAACCTAATTCGTCATATGCATTAGCTAGCTTTACTCGGGTAGGTTTTAACCTACGACAAGGGTATAAGCTTTATTTTACTGTTGAGAAATATTTCTGCAGAGGTAACAGAAAATAAATATGCATACTCTTTGATAAATATATATGTGTGTATATTGATATATACATTTATATGTGTATATATTTGAGCTTTCTTATTATAAAAAGAATAATCTTTATTATTATGACTGATGGGGTGCTTCAGTCTAGCTTATTTTCTACTTTTTTTCTTTCTGAATTCACTTTTTTCATTGCTAATAAACAATATCCCATTAAGGCTAAGATTATAGAAGAGAATCAATGAAGAGAGGAAACTTGCCTGTACCCCTCTTCTCTGCGCATCACCGCTGATGAAATGGCAAGATAGTACTAGAGAGTAAGATGATGAATGTATTGTTTCAAATGAGGACTCAGTGATTTCTGTACACTTTAGATTTTGATTTCATAGCTCTGCCCCAGTGACCAAAATGAGCTATACTGTATGTCTTTTAAATGCCAATTGGTGATTCAGGGCCCATATTTTAACACAAATGAGCCATCCTATTCCTTAAATGAATACTATTACAGAAGGAAGTAAATGTGAGTTTTCTTATGTCATCTCAAGGGGAAATCTCAGATGGTGGCACTCCTTCTATATCACATAGGAGAGTTATTTCTGAAGCAGTAGTTCTCAAAACATCACATACATGAGAATCACCTGAAGGTTTATTGAAATACAGAATTTTTGGATTCAGCAGGTCTGTGGTGGGGCCCAAGTATATGCATTTCTAACAGGTTCTTAGTGATCTGGATGTTGCCAGTACATGAACCAGAATTTGACAACCACTGATCTAAAACATAAAACTTTTTGCCAGAATGTAGAATTTGTATATGATTGACATTTTATAATCTAAAAACAAAGGAATACTATAAAATTTCAAAACAAACTAATCTTAGAATAACTTTGAATTTACTTTCATTTAAAAATTATTTTTAAAACATAATTTTAAAGGAGGTGATGAGGATAGCAGACTCCACTCGACAGAGTTAAGCAGCTTCTGCTTTGAATGATCATTGAATACAAATTTCTCTCTAAGATTGTGTGTACTAAGAGTTTCCAGTGTAGGATTATAAAATCCACTGAGATATAATTATAATCCCCTAATCCACAAGACTGGATATTCTAAAAATCAAGGAAAATTTTAAAATAAAAATTGGTGAGCATTAGAGATTAAAACTGTCAACACAAAAATGTGAAGACAAAGATTTATAACAGCTTTCATTTCAACTGCCCCACACTAGGAACAACTCAAATATCCTTTACAAAGTGGATGGATAAACTGCAGCACATTCATCGAATGGAGTATTGCTCAGCAATAAACAGGAGTTAATTACTAATTGACACAATAATTTGGATGGATCTCAAGGGAATTATTCTGAGTGAAAGAAGCCAATCTCTAGACATTGCAGACTGTGTGATTCCATTTATACCACATGTCAAAATGATAAAACTATCATGACAAAGGACATATTGGTGACTGCTAGGAGATATGACAAAGGGAGGGGTGTCACTGTAAAGGGGTTGTATAAGGAAGTTAAAAAACTAGGACTATTCTGTAGCCTGATAGTGATGGTGGTTATATAAATGTATGCAAGTGTCAAAATTAATAAAACCATACAGCACCTAAACAAGTCAAATTTACTGTATAATAATTTTAAAATTAAAAAAGGCAGAATTATACTACCATTTAGCTACATCAAGTAACTGAATCTGCACAGTTATATGAGGTAAAAGTATCAATTTATATAAATAAAATATGCTTTATTTCAAACAAAAGACATAAAAAAAGATATGATCTCTATGAGAAGCATTTTTCAAAACAAGTACTAATTCCATTTTTTCCAGGCAGAGATCCTAGGCAAATTTTGGAGTCTGGAAAAATCTGGCTGACATAGTCCTTAACTGTGTTACCCCTGGTACCCTTCCCCTATTTCCTCGTTCGGTGTTTTTCTTAGAATCCTTTCCTGTAAACTTTTCTGCTTTAAAAACGATTTTCATGGACACGTTTATTTCTCTCATTCAGACTTACTGTGAAAAACTGACAGCCCTAGAACTTTCATCCAGTTACCTCCCACATATATGTACACGCCCTCAGAAATTACCATCCATTCACAACTTGAAGAGCCCAGTGGTGGCTACCTCAGGGCTGGATGCCCATACCATTCTGAAGTAGCTATAATTTTTAAAGACACTAAGGTCTCTAGAAATGTCTGGAAGATCAGGTCTCCAGAAGTACTGGCAGTTTAATTCTAGCCAGGGCTCTGATCAGGTGATATCAATAAACATCTGTTGAATAGATGCATATGTTTCTCTCAGTGAACGAGTTAATAGCTAATATATTTATAATGGCAACTCTGTGTGAAGTACTCTTCTGAGTACTTTATGTATATTAATGTGCTTAATCCTACAAACCACTTTTGAGTTAGGGACCCTTATTATTTCCATCTTCAGATGAGAAAACTGAGGCACAAACACATTTGGTAACTTGCTCAGAGTCAATGGTGGAGTCAGTCTTCAAGCCCTTGATGTCCAGCTTCAGAGTCCACGTAGTTAACCGTTCCATAACACTTCTCTGCTTTTTGTTTTGTTTTGTTTTTTGTTTTGTTTTTGTCTATATTTCCTCCTTTTACAACAGACTGATATATTTGTTAATGCATATCAGTTTACATATATACAGATATTACAGATATATACAGTTTACATGTGACCCACCAGCCTTAGATAATTCATAAATCTTTGTACAGAAATGACTTGGTTGCACCAACTGGGGAATGCATTCAGATTCCAGTGTTTGAGCTGAGCTAGACAGGATGCCAATGGATACGTGGATCTGCTGGTGTAGAAACAAGTGTGGATAGAGTTGTAGTCATGGGCAGAGGGAGAGGGCAGCTGAAATGCCTGGTGATACCTGAAGCGTTGTGGTGCTGTTGTGGGGGCAGACATGTTGGCAAGCTTGACAGTACGGTGTCTCCTATCCTGTGGACACTTTCCCCTTGCAGAACCAGAAAACTGCTCTCATGTCAGTCAGACTTGAGTGCTGCCTGGTTAAATAAGATGCTTTTCCAAGAGGAAGTTTGTCTGAGAAGCCTACTACCAGCCTGATGAATCTGCTTTTCCAACTTCCTTGGTTGAGCAGAGAAGAATTGGCTGAGGAACCCTTCACCTCACTTTTTCTCTGATTCAATTTGTGGAACAGACAGAGTTTTACAAAACTCCAATCCAAATCTTAGAAACAGGAGGTTTTCCTTCCATTCCGTGTCACGCTGATCATTCTTATGTTAAACTCTGATTATGTTCCCCACAGGCATTCTTTTTTTTCAAAGATAATCTCAGTTGACTTAGTCCTAAAAGGCAACTGTGGGTTGAGGCTGCAACAGCCTAGGGTCTGCTCCATTCCTCAAAGTAATCTCCAAGCCTGAACCCTAGCATGGTGGTCGAGGTGAGGCTCCATAAACCTTAGAAATAGCTCTCCCAGATATGACAACATTTGGGCCTTAGACCAGTGGTCATGCATTCACTCTACAGTAACAGGGGCTTCTATAGTTAATTTGGTTCTCAGTTTTAAGATTACTAGAGAATCAAGTGTTGAGTGTGCACTTTTGTATGTTAGTGGGATATCTGAAGCAACATTACTGATAAAAAGTAATTGCACATTTCTGGATAGTGATAACTGGAATAGTACTGTCTTGTGATAGAAGATACAGTTTTTATATGGTTCGGCATCTTTCTTTAATCAGTACCCATGATTATATGGGTGAGTGTTGCATTCCCTGCTTGGTGAACACACTCCAGACTCATAGACTGGGCACTGTGATGGCAGGCAGTGGCAAGAGCATGGGTTTTTGGGAACTGTGTTTGAATAATTTTTATACCGTTTGACCTTGGGCAGGGAATTTTATCCTTTCTGAACCTGTTTTCTTTCTTTCTCTTTCTTTCTTCTTCCTTCCATGAGTGAATGATTCATTACAGTGAGGATTAAACACACTATGTATAAAGTGTTCCTTTTGGCATTTTGTTATGAAATAACGTATGAAAACACGACAGCTATTGTTTGTTTACCATGAGTTAAGATATCTGTATTTAAGTTGAATTAAATATGAACAACTCTGGGAGTTTGTGATGATCATTATCCAGGTACCAATTTTTAGATTTACTTTCAAAAAGTGACATGCAATAGCAATTTCTCTTGGTTACAAAGACTGTTGCTAAAGTTTTTCTCCTGATGACATACCCATAAGCCTTGTGAGGAGATAAAGTAATATAAATATGAGCTTAATTCCAGCACAGCCATAGAAGTAAATATACATCTATAAAATGAAGCCCTTGATTCCTTTAAGTATCTGCCTTTTAGGCTCTCTTCTGAACTGACCCCTTTTTGGCCCCCAGGCTCTGATGTGTGAGGCTGGATCTGTGCTGTGCTGAATTTCAGGAGAGAGTGCACAAATGTTACTCACAGGGTGAGCAGTGAGAGATGGAGTGCAGGCCAATCTTCTGCAGCTGGGAAGAGCAATTAGCAGCTTCATGAATTAGGGTCTTGTTTACACTGTTGTCCAAGATAATCATTTGTTTGTTTTAACCAAGATGCTCTATCTTCATCAGAGGCATCAATCCTCATATTTAAATGATAAAGTCTTTGAATTTCACAGATAATGTTTGCATTTCACAGCAGGAACCCCACACAGCCCATATTCTCTCTTGCTGACTTTGATAATCAAGACACGAGCTATGTATATTGCAAGTTTTTCTTCAAATAGATATGAAAACATGATGTCATCTATTCTCGCAACATTTTTTACACAGACCCATTTCAAGAAATACTTTTTACGTTAAGTCCCAGCACACATACATACATGCTTGTGAATGCACACAGACTCCACAAACACTTGTGTTCTTCAGGTAGACACAGCACACAACACACAAGTTCAGATTTTTTTGGTTAAATTTATGCCTTAAAAACACATTTTAAAATATGATATGAATATAACATAAATAGTTAATGTTTTAAGCAATTGAAAAATTAATAGACCTTTCTGGGTTTAGATGATTAGAAGACATTTGTAGAAGACATTTACATTTTTAGAAACATGTATTCATTTCCTATTGTATTCCAGACATCTTGGCGGGTCCTGGAGACCCAGAGATAAGCAAAGCACAATCCCTGCCCTTGGGGAACTTACAGCCTGACTCTCAGATAATTTCGAGGCCCTGGGATAAGTGCTGAAGTGCAGGTATGTAGCCTGATAGAGACATCAAGGTGAACACAGAGGAGGAACAGATCATGAAAAGTGGGTGGTAGAGAGCTAGGAGATTTGTTAATAAAGGGGTGAATCTCATTTTGTTGGTTAATATACACGTTTGAAGCAGTAATTCATCACATGTTGTAAGATGAGTTTCTCAAAAGGAGGAAACATTTAGAGAATAAAGGTGGCTGGGGTTTTGTTCTGACTGATGGAGGGGCTTCCTGTTTTATACCAAATCACTATATTAGTTCAGGAGCAGCTCAGTCAAAAGACATTGGTCCACAATGACACCTGGGTATGTAAAGAGTCATATAAGTTCTTGTAATAAAAACATCAGAGAGCTGTTTTATGACAAGAGTCACAGGTGTGCATTGCACCATCTGCTGGCATAGGGAGAGCATGAGAGGCTTTGCCAAGGGACAGATCAATGTTCTAGCCCTGACAAGCCTTCCTGGCATCCTTCTCAGGGATTTTCAGCTTTTGGACCTTGACTTTTTCCCCTTTTTGACCTAGAGCAATGCAAGAGGTAGTTTAATAAATAATCATGAGGTATCACTTCTAAATTACTGAAAAATCTTTTAAATATCTGCATTTACATAGTTCTTTCCATTTCCTCCAGGAGAACACAGGGGGCTGGTCTATTCCCAATTCTGAATAAAACACAAGACAGTATCTATAAATGATTGGTTCAGCCACCAGAGGACCTCCTGCTCTCCTACATTTCTTTGAATTTGTTCTTAGCTTCAGCTTCTGCCTCTGGCCCCATCCTTCCAGATGTGAGCAGGCCAAATTCTTACTCTGCTTCCACCCCCTTACCCGCACATACACCATAAAAGTGCACCTCACTTTATGCTCTTTCAAACCATCCTTGCTATTGGCTATAGTCTGTGTCCTCGAAATCTCTTCTGTGTCATCCTTGGAGAAAGTTCTGGAAAAGGAGAGCAATACTTGAACTCTCATGGAAAGACAGAGGAATGTTGCTTCTAACTCTCAAGTGTGTGTAACAAGAGGTTAAGATAATGACTAACTTCATTCTCAAAGTTCACTTCTTGGGGGATAATTATCAGATTATTGATAGGTAATTATCAGTAAGGAGAATTACTGACTTTTGACAGAGGATTTTGAGTAAATGCTTCTATTCTTTTTTGTGGGATACTACTCTCTTTATCTTACTGGATGAGAGATAGTTGTGGGTTTTTTCCCCCAAATAATGAATTAGTCTAAAGTATCCCTTTATCTTGAAAATTAGTGAACAATCCTATAAGGACTCATTTGGAATTCGCTGCCTAGCATACTTACTGAAAAACAAAGAAAATACGTAGTTGGAAAGCTAAATTGAGTAACTCCTTGTTTTTAGCAGATTATAAATTTCTTAAAGGCAGGTACAGGGCTACATCTATCTTTGCATCTCACAATTTTTAGCAGAATTTTTTACACCTAGTAGGAGCTGGGTCAATAATAGTTTATCCACTTCACTGGCATATCAAGGCCTAATTACACACACGGATCACATACACGTAGATTATCTGTACAATTAAAACTGGATCCTCCAGGAGACCAAGTGCTTTACTTTGACCAATTTAAATAAAAATCTCAGTCTTGTAAAACATCAAATACAGAATATAATTTAATATTCTCTCATTGATTCATTGTCATAGTATAAAAATCAGTTATTGAGTTGTACTCGTGAGAATGGTGTATTTGTGCTGTTAAAACTTCACCTCCTCCAGGCATATCCACAAGGAGAAATGGCGAACAATGAGATACAAAGAGGAAAAGAGATAAAATGACTCTGTGTCTTCCAGTAAAAGTCATGGAATAGAATACTGCTCAGCATATAGAAACATGCTGTAAGTGTTAGTTGCTATTATAATTATTTAGGCAGCTCCCTTATTAGAATCTTTGAACTGCTAGTATACATTCTCTGCATGGAATATAGAAACTTGAAAAATATACAGCATAAAGAAATCAGAACACTTATAAATTTCTTATGACCATCTATAAAATTCAAAAAATCAACAGTATTCAATTCTCATTGACCTTTTTATGTCCTGCCTCATCTCCCAAAAGAGTACTTTTGTAAGCAACAATAATACGTATTTGCTGGAGAGAGAGTGAGACACAGTGGATGCCTTTGTACTTATTGTGTTACCTTGGGCAAGTTCCTTGACCTTACTGAATTTTAGTTGTCCCATGTGTATAAAGGAGACAGTGACATAGCTATTTGTGAAGTAAGAAATGAGATAATTTGTATAAGTTTTGGAACACTTTATGGGCACTACCAATAGGTAATCATAATACCTTGAATGCCTATTATGTGTCAGGCCTGGTGTTAGCTATTGGTGGTTTTAAAATTAAGTTTGAGGATATAATTTTTGGAGGTGTTCACAGTAGACATACTTTGGATTTGAGATTAGAGAATTATGTAGCATTATAGTGGCCTCTGAGAGTTAAAGGTCAAAATAAGATGAGATTTCAGGTGTGGAAGAGAAATCACACCATTGGAGAGAATCATAGTGTGTATGGTTTATTTTTAAGAATTAATTATGTGATCCCATATAAGCCAATTCAGCAGCACCCATTGGCATACATGTGCGTATCTTATGTACAGTTTTAATACTTTTAGAAATATTGCAAAATTTGGAGCAGTGATGAGATGGCAGGTATTAGAGAGGTGATTAAGAAGAGCTAACAATGGCTTAAAACTAAGTGGTGATTCTTAACCTAGGTTTTATCACTACTGCAAAGCATTTTCAACCCTTCCGAAAGGATGTCCTGTGATGTTGTAGGGAGGGTCCTGGAAAGCAGACTCCCAGATAGAGTTAAGTGTGCAGGATGTTTACTAAGGAGAGTTCTTAGGACCAACCCCGCAGAGGGACAGAGAGGAGCAGGACTGGGCAGAGAGGGAAGGTGGGCTGCAGTTCAGGCCGGAGGATGAGGACAGAGGACAGCCTCTGCTGATCCTGCAGAAAGCTCTGCCACTCGAATGACCTTCAGAAAGTCCCACAAAGGGTTGAGATCTCAGGGCTTCCAGTCCGCTCTTGATCAGCTATTGAATTATTGGATGTGGATTATTCTAGGAAAGAGTGTGCATGAGGTAGTGCAGCTCTCTGCAGAAGAGACAGTTCTACAAGAGGTAACAAGAACTTGAAGGGAGAATTGTGTCCACCAAGTGAAATCTACCAGAAGGGTAAAAAAAATTAACAAAGATTGCATATTCTCTCTTATATGTGGGAGCTAAAAATTTTGATCACATGGAGATAGAGAGTAAAAAGGTAGATAATACAGACTGGGAAGGGTGAGTGGGATGGGGGAGAAAGGATGAAGAGAAGTAAATCAAAGGGTAGAAACATACAGCAAGATAGAAGGAGTGGATTCAATGTTTGATAACAGAGTAGGGTGACTATACTTAACAAAAAGATATTGTACTCAGGCAATGGACACCCTAAATACTCTGACTCTATCACTATGCATTGTATACATGTAACAGCATTTCTCATGTACCCTATAAATTTGTACAAATTAAAAAAAATAACAACAGAAACTTCATGATGCCCCAGAGCAAATGTATCTAAATGGTCACCCCAGAATTGAATTAAAATTGTGTATATCTGCTAGGGAGAAAAGGCTTCACTCGATGTGGGTCAGTTTTTTCAAAAAAAGCTATGATCTATAAGGTTTTTAAACCCCTCACATTCTCCCTGGAAATAATAAGCAATCACCTACAAATCAGAGTTTCTCCCACCTGGACAGAAGCCCAGTTTGGGAGCATAGTTCTTGCATCTGACAATGATTTAATTCCCAGACAAATTTTTATACTTTGAACTTTTTATCATGGAAATTTTTTAAATGTGCACAAAATGGAGATAATTGTGTAACAAACCCCCATGTATGCATCATGGAACGTCAGCATTTTGCCTTTCTTGTTCCAGAGAAATTTTTAATAGCACAAAGCACAGCCTCCCGTGTTGATGGGAGACAGATCTGGAGGGATGTGTCCTCGGAGCGGGGTGAGATTTCACAATGTTTGAAGTTAGGAACATCTCTTAATAGCACTGACGTGAGTGCAGTTGAAGCTGTCAGAGCCACGGTTCTGGGAAGTGGCATGCTCACCCCCACAGTCCTCCGGTGTAATGCTGGGCCATATACTCGCATTTCCACTGTCCCAGCTTGCCTGCTGGGCCGTGAGAACTGGATTTGGACCTGGAATGCGTGCTGATGCCTGAGGCTATCTTAATGCTTCATGGCACTCAAGAAGGCCATACTCGGCGTCTCAAAAAAGGTGCAGGGCATTTAACGTATTTGTTTTAGTTTTGTAATTATGCTGTGTAACCTAGGATCCTCTTGGAAATTGTTGCACATGAAAGTGAACTGTCCAGTCGTCCACGTTCTTGGCAAATTTTCAGCCCACTATAAAACGAAAATCAAAATTACTGTTTAAGAAAGGAGTATCTTCAAAATATCTTGCAGACAGTATCTAAAGCAGTGTTTGAAATCTAATAGAACCCTGTGACTTGAACATCTAAACTATTTTTTAAAGTTTGATTTTGTTTTTAATTGACGCATACATATTTATGGGGTATAATGTGGTATTCGACACATGTATTGTGTGATGATCAAATCAGAGTAATTAGCATATCCTTCACCTCAAATATTTGTCATTTCTTTGTGGTGAGAACATTAAAAATCCTCTCTTCTCGCTATTTGGAAATATGCAATACAATATTGTTAACTATAGTTATCCTATAGAGCAACTTCTAGAACAGAACTTTTTCTTCCTGAGTGTAACTTCGTACCTGTTGACCAGACTCTCTCCATCATCCCTCCCACGATCCCTGGACTCTGGTAACTGCTTCTACCATTTCTGATTCCCTGCAACTTCAAGGCCCCAGGTGGCTCTGCCTGAGCGTTCACGATGACGTTCCATTCCTGTTCAGCTATGCCTCTATCCTCAGTGGAAAGAGCCCCGGCATTCCTAGGAGTGAATCAGCAGTCCGCTCTCCCCCCTTCAAATTGAGCAGGAATTTGTTGGTTGTTTGGCTCCGGAGCAGGTGGCGGCGGGGGCTGTGGCGGTTGCGTTTCCTCTTTGAGGTGGGGGCTCAGCTGTTTCCTTGGTCACGCGCCCCGGGTAAGTGCCTGGAGGAGGCAGAAGGCCAAGAATACAGCTGAGACTTGGGCTGCCGCCAACTCCCAGCAGCTGCTGCTCTGTTCTCTGAGCTGGAACCAACTCCAGGCTGCTATGTGGCCTGATCTGGCATTCAGGGAGGGGCTTCAGAGGAGTGTCACTTGCATACTCTGAGTGACTTAGCCCACCTGCTATTTTGTGTGTGTGTTAACCTAATTCAAGTGAGACTTCTCCAACATTCAAATTACATGAAAAATTTTAGGTCACTGAAAGAAACAAACTTCGCTCCTTTGGAGGCTAATGAATTTGCAGATCTTAAAGGAATGATTTTAAAAGTTAAAGCTGAGTGGACCACCCTAACTCAGAATACATAAGTTTAACATAAGTGTGCCTTGGTTTATATTTATGTCTGTCTACATATGCACAAAAGCAACTTGGAAAGAATACAGGACTAGAAGAACCGAGTCCTAGGTTTTATGTGGCCTTTATGTAGATAAGTATAAAGGACAACACCATTGCCCTTGGCCTAAGCCTTTTTTTTTTTTTAAATAAGATAACAAGATCATAAACAGCCTAAGCTTTTTTTAATATGATAACAAGATCATAAAACTTTCATGAAATTATGAGAGCTTGTTTTTGAAGTAAAAATTTAAAGTAAGTGGAAAGTTCTGAGCAAAGTGCTATACATGGACACTCTAAAAATATCTGCAGAATCAAAATGTGTACTTAGATAACACACACATACAGCCATGTATCTAGTTCTACATTGCAGTAGGTAATAGGTCTTTGCAAATGACTTTACCACTGAGTTGTTTTGTATAGTGTAAACATTCATTAGGAGGCAAGAGGTTATATCAAACATTCAGGATTTAGTCATTTCCTATATTTGAGAAATAAGAAAAGAATTCACTGGGTAAATATTGCATTCGTTCATGAAACCATCCTCATTTTCAAAAGCACTGCTGCAGATGAAGAGCTACTTAATGAACCCCATCCCATTTTTTAAAGAGTTAATACAACTTTCCCCTGGAGTCTCCTAGAGGGCAGGGCTGCACTCTAGTCATCATTGTAATGCTTGTTCTTATCAAGGTATTTAGTTAGTGTATGCACAATATGTGGAAGGCAGTAAAATGTATCCTGCTCATTAATGGTTTTCTAAAGGAAACATGATAGGATGTGTGTGTTGTTGTGGTTTCTAAAACACCCAGATCATTGCTCACTGTATGATGGCTCAACTGGTCTGTGCCCGTCTCCTCAGAACCTCAACTCCGACCTTGCGGTTCAAACAATAGTGGTTGAAGTAGGAGCTGATTAAAAGTGGCAAACCTACTTGGGGGATACTCAGTCAAGGAGATTAATAAATAGTATATGCTGAGACTGCTACCAATGAATATCTATGTTGTCACTTATATACCCTTCCCTGAATCTAAACCGACCAAGCAGAAGGGAATTTAATTTCTTTAAATGGAGTTATAGGGTATTCCCACAAACTGTTATTTTTTTCTGATTTTTTTTTTTTTTTTTAACTGGTTTCTTGTAGAAGGAAGCAGGCTTAGAACAAAATATTCCAGTCAGTGGCTCCACACAAAAATATCCCTGAATTCTTAAGAAATTTTAGCCCAAGTCATGTTGCAAAATTATTCTTGACTTTGTTTATAAGGATTTCGAGTTGTTTTGACTTTGATATTTATTCCAAGTACAAAGTATATTTTATGATAATTTAAATGTTTATTTAATAAATCTTGACATTCTTTGGTGTTATTCAACTAGTTTTAAAATTTTTATTAAATTATTTGGTTGTGTGTAGGTGTAGGGTTTTTATTTTAGTTTGTCTTTGACATTAATTTCAAACATGCCTTTGTATAGACTAAATTCCTTTTATTGCACATTTTATTAAATGTACTTCTTCTTAATTTTAGCTTTATTAATAATTTTTCCCTTGTCTTTGCTCTTCTATTTTTTGATTAAATGGGTAATTATATTTCAACCACAAACATGCTTTACAGTGTGATTAACACTGCAAACAGGCATCCAAATTAATTCATTATTTTCTGTCTCTTCTCAGTCTTTATGTTTACTTTTCTGAATATAAAAGTAAACAGGTTTTTTTTTTGAGATTTGGAAAGGTTAGAATAAACACGCAGCCTCAACTAACCTCTGTGGTTCTATCCGCCTGAATTACCACTGGCATCACTATGGCATGCCTTTAGTATTTATTGCCGGGCATGTAGTTAACTATTATCCTCACTCATTTCGAAAGCCTGTGGATAAAATTGAAGTCCCAGAACCAATCTGTCAGAATTTAGGCTCTGCCTCACCCCTAGAGTGAAATATTTGATATGCTTAATGTATCTATGACTCAGCCTCCTCCACTCTAAAATGTGACTCTTTAAGGGCTAGTCCTATTATCCTATATTCTTTAATCAAAATACTGTCAGGCACACAGTGAGTCTCCAATAAGTATATTAAAATTGTTTTAAATTGATACTATTTATATTAACATTTAACTTAATTTTTATTCAAAATCTCAAGCTGTGTCATAGTAAAACTAGTTTTATTTAGCAATGTGATTTGTGGCAGTGATAATGATAATGGGGAACTAATTTAAGAATGAAACCACAGTCATTTTGCATTGTGATTAGGTGTTATAATCTCATGACTAGCTAAATTTATGTTTTAATTCTTTAAATAAGTAATTCATCAAGTTATTATTGAATTTCAAGCATTCTACTAGATGTTTTAGTACAATATTCCTCATTTTAAAATAACTTAGGTGAGAGAGGGATAAGTCACTTACGGATTCTTCTCAAAGAAGCAGCAATCTTTTTGTACTGACCCTTGGAAGTTGGACTCTATTTGTAGCTCTGATCACTTCTTACTATATTTGAGAGAGATGCTAGATTAAAAAAGAGAAAAAGATATATAAGAGTCCTTCTAGTTAATTAAAAGGAAATGTAATCTAGTCTTAAATTGGATCGTAATGCATGACAAGTTAATTTATAATGAAATTTTGCAATGGTATTGATGCAGTATCACTCCAAAATACTGCACTTTGGAAATCAGGAAGTCTTGAAGATCACCTGCAGTGCTTTTTTTCTTGAAGAAGAAGAAGAAGAAGAAGAAGAAGAAGAAGAAGAAGAAGAAGAAGAAGAAGAAGAAGAAGAAGAAGAAGAAGAAGAAGAAAAAGAAAAAGAAACTCATAAAGTAAGTGAGGACACAAATTTCCCTCTTAGGAAATTTGTCCTGAGACAATGTCCCTCCCTCAGAAATTTCTTGCTACTATTTATTGTAAAGTATCATCTCTGACGTTGTTCTTCTCCATTTTGGGAAAATAGTAGTCCTAAATATAAAAATGTAAATTTTTGGAAGTATATATTTTTTAGTAAATTTAAAAAAAATGGAAACCTAAAAAAACAGAGCATTTTTAGTACTTAGATGGGCAGCATTTCTTTTCAGTTGTGCAGCATCACCTTAAGTGTGGCATCTTGGGGAGCCTAGTGGATTGCCATTAGAGCAAATAGTCAATGTGTTCCACTGGCTGGCATGCTATCTTCTCCTTGCTCCTGCTGGAGTCTCTGAAGGGTAGAGTAATCATGGCCTGATCTGGAATTGGCATCTGTGGGTATGCCCAAGCCCCATATGAGTGGTCAGGCCACAGAGTTGCCAGCAGAGAGCTAGTGCTCCCAGAACTGAAAACAGAGTCTACCAGGATATAAGGATGGTTTTGAACCACACAGGATTTTAGATACCTGGGATCTGCCATTTTTACATTTGCAAATTGACAAGAATCAAATTACACAAATTATATGTGCACACACATAAACATTTAAAATTAGGATACTAATAATGCCTGTGAGACTGACTAAAAGTAGTCGTTTATGTAAATATGCTTAGACTTCTTTGGTACTTGGAGATTCAAGTTACTTCTCTTGTCATCAGGCAGATATGTTTTGAGATGCAACAGGATCTCATTGTGTTCTTTACTTTCTTTATATCTCTTTGTCCACTGAAAATATGTAATTTTTGAGGTGTAAAACACATTTTTCTATTTATCAGACTTTATCAAATACAGGGAAATGCTATTCTTAATGTAATACTTGTCTACAATTATGAACAGTCCTCTCTGCTAGGTGCTTGCAATAAAGAATAAATGACCCATTTTGTTTTCACAGTTTTATATTTATTTGTGAAAATTAAATTTTGCTGCAATGTTCATCATATTAATACATTCCTCCAAATATTTCATATTCCACTTTCATATATTTGCAGGAGAGTTTTTGACAGTTGGGCCGGCCGGCCTTCCTTCCTTCCTTCCTTCCCTCCTTCCTTCCTTCCTAATTATCATTATGAGTAAAGAAAGGTAATAATTTCTCCCAGTGCATAAGATTTTTCCCAAATTTTAGGCCTTAGACTTTATTAAGGAGACCGCTCAACAAAAATAGATTCCACTTCTGCCAGTACCTTGCTATATGTTACAAATGCAACTACTGGCTTCTCCTTTCTTACCTATGTTTAAAATCTTGAAGGTTTCACAAATAAGCCCACAGCTCAGAAGCTGAGTATTTCATATTACATGAGATAGACAGACAGTTCATTTCTGTGATATATCAAATCATAATTTTGATTCTTTGCTGGAAAATTTTACCCTGGCAATTCCACATCCGTAGTTTGGATGTACACTCTTGTAAACATTCAAAACCACACTTTGTTATGTTTCCATTCTTTTGTGTAATGCCAGATTTTCAGCCTCCCTTTCAGGAATCAGATTGTTCCATTTGTCATAGGAATGCCACATCCCACTTTTTTTTCAAGTGCAAGGTTAAACATTAGAGACACCCAAGAGGGTGGGTTAACTTCACGTCTTCCTTTCTGAAATGTCAATTTGCACTATGTGCACCAACAGTTTTCTTCTACTGAAGTGTCTGTAAAGTACACTTTAAGACTATTTTGTGTGCCCATAACAACCATGTACAAAACTAATTACCCCTTCCAGGCACTTAGCTTAGGCATTGTAGAATCCATGAATAAAATCCCCAAATCTTCAACTTCATCATCAGGAGACCCCAGGGAGTTTCTGAGCACAATTTAACCCTTTTTCTTCATGAGTTCAGATTGACTGTGTCCCTCCCAAATATCAATAGTTTCTGCCAGTTCCTTCATTTGGTATGGTTTAAGAATCTGCTTTTTCCTCTTTCTTTAGTAACAGGTAATGATAGCAGGTTCTAATAATTCACAGAGATTATATCAGCATTTATTTTTTATAAGATCATTGAAAAGTATTAAATATTTTGAAATATGAAGATTACAAAAAGCAAACACCCAATTTCTTTGACTCTGGTTTGCTAGGATTGAAGGGTCTTATTGTCAGGTTTGTGCAGGGAATGCCCAAGTAGGAGACTCCATCATGCAGAAGATGTTCACCTGAAAATGGTTTTAGTCTTGAATGTAACTGACTCTTTCACTTCTCCTTCAAAGAAGAATGTTTTGTTTAAAAAGAAAAAAAAAAAGGACCATCAGATAAAGTCAGGCTTACAGCAGGCAGGGGTTACGGGGAGGTTGACATCATCGGGCCATGCCAGCCTTTTCGGGTAGAGCATGTTCATGTGATCGTATTCTCACATTCAATGATGATAGGCAGGCCAACCTCGAACTGCAGCCCTTCTCTTACAAATGACCAACCACATGGTCTCTTTCGGTTATTGTCAAACAGGGCATCTGGAGTCCAATCAGCATTGCCACAGATGGCCCCAGAGCCTGAGTGCTGCCTGTGCCTGACACAAACAAACACACACCAATTCAGATGGTTTAAGTGGGAACGTACCTTCCGGCTAAGCCGTGGACACACTGAAAAAAAAAAGAACCGCAGATTCTGCTGCATCAATGTGTTGTAAGGTTCCTGAAAATGTTTTCCTCCCAGGAATGTATTCATTTATCCTTTCAGCAAGCTGGTATCAATAGTGCTCCTGCTCTGCACTAAACAACAGTTGGAAGACACGCTGGCCTGAGGGCTGTCTCTGTCCAAGGAACTTAGAGTCTATGGACGGCATTCTTCATCTGGAACATTTATTCAAAATGCTAGTGTTTAAAGCATGGCCCCAAACACAAGTCACACCCTTGACGGCTTAGAAATAAAGGCTTTGAGACACTCTTTTGCATATTTATTTTCATATACCGTACATTTGTTGTACCAGAGTCTCTGTAAGTCCTCTCTCCGAAGGCACATAGCTCCTTTCACTCTCCTGGCTGCTTTCCTTGTCTCCTAGGGAAAGAGACATCAGATGAAACACTTCTGCAACACTTTCTTCAGCACTTGAGGTCCTGAATATGGACCCTTTTTCTGCACTACATTCACACCCATTCTCAGGTAGTTTGGTTGTTAATCTCTTGCATTTTCCATTTAAACACATCAAAAGATATTTAACCGTGGTGAGGAAAAATTCCAACACAATGTTGCTACCAAAATAAATGCCAATGTCAAATGAATTATTTTATATTTCAAGTTCACCTATTTTCAGAAAGTCTGGGGAGAGTCAGAATTATTTCTTGAACACTTACATTTTTTCTAGCAAATACGTTGATCTCAACACGGCACTTTTTTGTTTTCATGACTGTTTTCAGTGGTGTTAGTATGTAATGTTATGTAACACTATATTAGGAAGTGTAGAGAAAGGAAGAAACAAAACAGGGAGAAAAAACAAAAGACCTCAGCATTTAAGAAGAGGCAGAGCAGGCACATGTGATGAGAATAGATTATCTTCCACTTTGTAATAGGAACACCATTGCACCTGTGTGGCACTTCTTCTTAAGGGGAGAAATGACACTTCGATGAGGAAACTGTTAGAGTAACCACTCGGAGGAAACCTCATGCAACACTGAAAGAAGTCAAGTGTGAAAGAAAGAAAAGACATTGCTTTCATCTAGTTTTTTTGTCACCTGGCAATATAAGTGAGGCCTAGATGTTTGGCCAGTTTAATCATGATCAATCATGCAATTAATGATGCCATCATTTTCTCAGAAGAACTCAGAAAGCACCAAGAGCCTGAAGAAACTCATCCGCATGTGCATCATCAGTTCAAAGTTTCAACACTCTCCTTTTATCTTTAATGAGAATATCTTTTT
The DNA here is from genome assembly GCF_003255815.1 of Theropithecus gelada. Lineage (NCBI taxonomy): Eukaryota > Metazoa > Chordata > Mammalia > Primates > Cercopithecidae > Theropithecus > Theropithecus gelada. The sequence continues at coordinate 182,238,976 of NC_037669.1, forward strand.
GTTTGTCTCTATTTTTCCTTACTTACATTCTTTAGTTTCCTTAAGATAGATTTTCAAAATTAGCTTTCAAGAAGACATTGAGAAACCCCTAAGTTTAATGTCAGCAGTGGAATATGTGTTTATTATATGCTTCAGTCCTCTGGGTTGCTTTGCTCTCAAATCCCTTTGTCTGCTGACTTCTATAATTAATTTCATAGCTGCTTCCCAGCAAGCGCCATCTCTTTCCTTTCCCCGGTATCCTATCCAGAAGGCCACAAAATATTGTGCACAGTAGGAGATCAGTAAATATGCCTAGCTCTCTTTGAATGGATTGGCCCACTATCACAGAGCTTAGCCAGACCAAAACCTCCATGAGATCCAAACATCCAGAAACATGTCCTGGTTTTACTTTCAGGTACCTTCTAGTGACTGTTGGTTTAGTTTAAGAAAAAACGTTATTGCCACATTAGTTTTCATAGGTCTTTGCATGATTAGATATCTTGGCCGTCAGGTGGAGGATGCACAGCAAGGTCACACAGCCATTACTGATTAGAATCCAGGTAGGGCTTTAAGCCTCTTTTCATTCACTGAGTCAACAAATCCTACTATGTGCCAGGCACTATTCTTAGTATTGGGGTTAATATAGAGGTACACAAAATAGGCAAAACCCCCATGATTGTGGAGTTTACATAATAGTGGGAAGATAAACTTTTTACTACTTGGTTCAAATTTTGAGCTTTGTTAAGGAATGATTCATCTGCTTTTTCTAAGACCTGGGGAATCCAGTGATTGAACAAGCCATCAGCCAGCCAACTTAACACTAAAGAGATAGGACAGGCAGAGAGCTTGCTGTCTTCCCTGCTGTAGGCTAGCAATGAATAAATGTATATGATGTGAGGATAAGATGTAATAATCTGTGCAGCAAACTCAGTCAAAAATTACTCCTGTAGTACTCAGTAAAAGGCAGTTGTAATAATATATGTAATTATCTGTGTAGAATTATTAATAGATGTAATAATGTATGTAGAAAACTCAGTCAAAAAATACCCGTGTAGTACTCAATAAAATGTAGTTGTTTCACTGGTGTGGTGGTTGAATCTTGTAGAAAGAGAATGCTATTAAGAGGTTAACACAAAACTATAACTCAGAGCTGCCCTACATAACTGGAAACTCCCTTTGTTCCTGTGTCTTCTGAAATTCCACAAGCTATACTTAGGATGGCAGCATACATCCGTTTCTGCTAATCTCTCTCTGCCCTCTCTCCCTCCCTCTTGGAAGTGAAGTACACCTCCTGTGACCATAGCTTCTGGGATCATAGATCCTTTATGCTCACATTTTGGCTTTTAATTTTGGGGACCTGCCCCCCTTCATTCTTTTGTGCCCTTAGAAAATCCTTTCATTCATTTTGCTGTTAGGGAGGGAGCTGAGGTCATAGATGGGCAATTTAAACTTCTATGTTGATTCCTTTTTAAAAAGTTTGGGAGTGATGATTTTGATAATAATAAATCTGAAAAGGTAATATTAAGGCATGAAATAGTCATTTATGGTACCAAATACAAAGTATTGACATAAAACAAAGATGTCATAGCAATGGAAACATTTTATTTTCCCTAATGTACATATAGGAGTAAACATGACTTTTATAGACATTTCAAAAATCAGACAAAATAACAACTTAGCAATTTTTATTTGCTTTTATTCATTTTACCTAAATGTCTCTTCCTTTTTACTTTCTTTGAGAAAGGTTTTAATAACTCAAACACTTAGCTCCCATTTTGGCACCTCTAACTGCATCACATTTGTTATTTCATTGTTTTTGAAATGACAGATGCTTCTTTCACATCTTGTAGGAATGAAGAAGAAAAGAGTTCATGTCAGATATAATGATTACTATTAAAATTAATATTTCTCCCCACTTATTAAAAATGCCTTTTTTCTTTGTGTTGAATTTTATATTTTTGAATCCTTTAAGCCAGAATTGGAGATATGCACTTTATGAAAAATTATTGTTTCATTAGAGAGTGTCTCCAATAGAAATAACTGAAAATAAATAATGAATTGTTTTCTTGACATCCAGATAAAGAAGAAACTTTTAAATATTTTATTAAATTGAATTGAACTGAATGTAGAATGCAGAATTTCCAGTACCAGTTAGATTAATAATGCCCAAACAAGAGTATCATCATTTCAGAGGATCATTTCCACTTCTCATCCCTGAAATAGTACTGCTTGATATAGGAGATCACAGAACAGTGATACCGAGAGAAATATCTAGGGTAAGTGTGTAACTCACTGAAATTCCTGGAAGATCTGACTACTTAAGAACATTTTTGCCTTAGCAAAGTTATATGGTATCATTATCCACAAGATCCCAACAGAATTATTTATGTACCTGGGAAATTTGTTTCAGTTACACTAGGAATGATGAGGCTATTGCTCAAGTCCGAGATCCTGGCTTGTTGCTTAAAGATTAAGGAGACAGTCTTTTTGAAATGTTACCCATGTTTCAGCACCAGTATGGATTATAATTAGTTGTTCCACATTAAAAAATTATCATTCCTACCTACAAAACCTGGGTACACTTTATCTGGGAATAATGCAGGCGTGTAATTTTCTGTGCGGCTTTTGGAAAGTTGGGCACTATGAATTGTAGGTGTGGAAGGAGGAAATTGGGCATTCTGATAGCTATGAAAAATGGGCGTTAAGGATTTTCAAAAAGAGAAACTGAGCGTAAGATTTAGAAACCCAAATGTGTCCATGTGATTTGGGGGATAAATCCAAGAAAGAGACACACATACCATCATCAGATGATATGCTCAGGTCATTTCTGTGCAGTATTTGTAGGCTTGTTCACAAGGAGAAAAGACAGTGAAAAACAATGTGTGGGTCTCTCTTGCGACGTACTGGGAATTAATTGCATAGATTAGGTAAACTTGCCCTTTATTTCTAATAGAACCATCACTAGAGGAACACAGGTTATTGAAAAGAGCTCTGACATCCAGTCAAAATGACTATGTTTCCTGAACCAACTCTGCTTGTAGATAAGTCTGGTTCTAGATCTTGTCCGAGTCATTGAATTTAATGTCAGTTAGACTAATTTCAAGCTTCTTTGCAGCTCTGTGGTTTTCTGGGTATTTGCACTTTTTTTTTTTTTTAAGTTTGCATCATGCTGGAGGTTGATGACACCACCTTGCATATGGATAAATTATGCCAGACTCTTAATAGAATGATGTTGGAAATGTAAGGTGGCGATTTGTCTGTATGGGTTATGGAAGTTTAGGCCATTTAAAAATCTTTGGACTGGTCTCAATGGTCACACACTCAAACTAAAACTAACCTTGATGCTGTCAGATTCTTGGCTTATTTTCTAACACGGAAGCAGAGCCGTTGGCTTCATTCTCTGTGACATTGATTTTGGTCAAAAATCCCTTCTTATCTGTAGCAAAAATATGCACAAACTGGGCCAGTCTTGTGACAAGGCTGCCCATCAGCTATTGCATTCCATCCAGCTCTCTCATTCAGATTATTGACATCCTGATGTTTGTATTGTAGCAGGACCATATCCAGGGTAAGCTTTGGGAAAAAAAATTATAGAGTTGTCTTTTTCAGTGAAGTATGATGTCTGTTACCCTTTGTTGGCGAAAGCACATTGGCTGTACATGCATTGATTCTAGTGGAGGTGCAGGTGTTCTCTGAACATTGTATTTTCTCTAACCTTTTTATTCTTGCTGTGTCCACACTGGATACATAAATAGCAATGTATGTCACCAGGTACTGCTAAGATGATGGTGATGATGATGATGATGATGATGATGATGATGATAGCATTTAATAGGTACCGGTGTTAGTCAAGTACTGACCATGGAATGTTACATCCAAAGAACTAGTCTGTATACATATGTGTCATCAATTCATCAATATGTCAGAGGAAATTTTGTAAAGCAGAATTCCAATTTCCCATCTTATAGTATGATTTTCTGCCTTTGATCTGTATGTGTGTATATTAATTTGCTTATTTTTTAATTTATATTCAGGAAGAAAAAAATATTTTTAAATGTGAGATTGTGTTAGTTCACCTGAATAACATGTCACAGTGTAGAACATTCTTGCTCAGAGTAGAAGATTAGTAAAGACTTGTTATACAAATAAAGAAATAAAACACTGGCACAAGCCCTTTCTTCAGATGTTTTTATTGACAACAGACCTTCCTTAGTTTTAATGGCGTTCATGATCATTATGGCGTTCATGATTATTATGGTGCTACTCCTGTGCAGAGCTTTGGCATCAGTTCCTTCCACTTTTGGCATTCTGCTAAATGTTGATCTTGGTTATGTTTGATCCAGGTTACCACAGTTAAAAAAGGAAATGTGAGATCCTATATATAACCTTCTACATGTTTATAAAGTGTCAGGCTCTTAGGTTAAAGCTTAAGCAAGGATATTCCTTAAAACATTTATATTCCCCAAAATCTTAACCATTTTTTCTTAAATGTCCCCCTCTGTTCTTCCAATAAAATAGTTTTCTGGCAATTTTGGCATTTTCATGATGGCTCAAGAACCTTACAGAATGCCTGCACATGAGGTTGACCATAAAGAGTTTAATTAAAGGGTAAAGCTCCTGGTTGGGTGTTTCTTATACACTGCTGAACGATTACATTTTGGGAGGGTAATTAGTGTGAAAATTTCTCATTGATATTTTTGGTCACCTTGGGAAAATTTCAGACTTGCTAAAGATATTAGTATGTATGTTCTATTCATGGCATTGTTGTTCTTATTTTTGAAATGATTACATCCCAATTACTTTTTTTCTTGCTTTAAACTTAATTTTAAAGGTTCAAAATCTTTCTTAAACTTTAACAGAATAGTTGTTTTGAGAATGGGTTATATGCTTGGCTTATATAGTATTGCAATATTTATATGTCTTATGTGACAATTTGATAAATCAATAACCACCCCAATATACAAGTGGCTTTCATTTACAGAACCATGCCCAGCTTAAAAAGAAGCAGCAGGCCGGGCGCGGTGGCTCAAGCCTGTAATCCCAGCACTTTGGGAGGCCGAGACGTGCGGATCGCAAGGTCAGGAGATCGAGATCATCCTGGCTAACCCGGTGAAACCCTGTCTCTACTAAAAAATACAAAAACCTAGCCAGGTGTGGTGGCGGGCGCCTATAGTCCCAGCTACTCAGGAAGCTGAGGCAGGAGAATGGCGTGAACCCGGGAGGCGGAGCTTGCAGTGAGCTGAGATCCGGCCACTGCACTCTAGCCTGGGCGACAGAGCAAGACTCCGTCTCCAAAAAAAAAAAAAAAAAAAAAAAAAAAAGAAGAAGAAGTAGCAGTGCATATTGGCAAAACATTTCAATTTCAATAAGTAAATCTTGACTGTGTTGTTTCATCATAAAGTACCCATGCTAATTTGGGTTAATATTAGTCTTTCTCTTGTTAATTTTTTAGCATAAGTATTGTGAAGAAAGTGACTAATACAGTGACACTCTCAACTTATTGATAAAAATTTAACTTTAATTTCCCTTTCATTGGTGAACTAAATTATTGCTGAAATTTGAATCAAATCTGACCTTTCTTTCCCAATTGGCAGCACAGTGATTAATACACACACAACACACACACACACACACACACACAGAGAACATATCTATTTTGACAGTGATGATAAAAGACAGCATATTTGGTGCTTTCATTTTGCCTTTCTTCTCTCTTCCTTTCTTGCTCAAATCCACAATCCAAATCATTACAGTGTTCAACTCTAAAGTAAACTAAAGAAATAAGAAACAGTATGAATATAAAGCGAGATAGCAATTATTTTACTTACTATCTTCATGGTAAATAGTTTACAGCATTGTTGATTAATTTTCTGTAGCTTAATTTGCAAACTATTGACAGCATTTACTAAATGCTACCCACAAAATTATGTTTAAAATAGTATTTCCACAAAAAAAAAGCTACAGTAACTTTTATTTTGTGCATTTGTATATAGTCTCGTCTTTCTCCTTCCATCCTTCAAACTGTGGCAGTTGAAATTTGGCCAGAGTATTTATTAGCTAAATGTTGAAGAAAAGATATTTGTTAAAAATAGTTTGGATTATTTGCAGAAATGAAAGAAATTGAAACAGATCAAGATTAAATGGCAGTGGAAGAGTCCGGTTAGTTTGGTGAACAGAAAGCTGAAGTAAGGTTGATTTCCTGGCACTGCTTTCTCAGCAAAGAGAACAATTTTAATCAGTTACAAAAATATTTGTGATCCATATGTTCCTCTCTGCTCATTCCCATATGCCCATATTCTCTTTTATCTTGGTAGATGATGACTTTATGATTCAGGCATGCAAGAATAATACCTCACTGACTTTAGAGCTTGGTGCTATTTCAAAACGTGTCCTGGTAATTACGCACACACATATATCCAGGCTGTCCCCGCTTTGAGTTAGTTATGTGAATATCAGTTTGTTCTTTCTCTCTTCCTGGAAAGAATTATATCTTGCATCCTCCTACTGAGGCTGGAATAATGCATCTAAGACTTAGTTTTGGAAATTACATTGCTGTTCACCTGCTGAGTGAACTGTACAAATATGAGGGTCTTAAAGAGAAATCAAAAGAGTTGCCGTGATCCTTGGGAACTTCATTCAACTTGGGAAAAGTAAAACAGAATCCAGAATGCATTTCATAACCATCACTGACACTTATGCTAAGACATATTAGATAACAAGCTTCTTAGTTAAATAGATTCTAATTTTTAAAACATGATGATTTCTATTTAATATTATTAGTTATAGTAGCTATTGTGAAACTGATCAAAATTGAAAAATTAAAATTACTATTGATTAGCAATCCAGTTTTGTCGTAAATGCATGTCTAGCTCTCAAAAGCCATATAATTTCCAAAAATGAAAGAAACATAGTTTAAAGTCTGATCATCCATCTTCATAAAACATGAATAAATCCAGAAACTATTGACTGTACAAGTTATTGAATTTTCAACAGTTGTTTTCCCTTTGCACAACAAATGGCTTTGTAACCCAATATGTTATTAATATAGCCACAGTAAAATCCTGTAAGGAACCAGCTGTGCTCATTTAAACTTGGGAGAAGAGGGTAGCAAGGAGGAGGGAGAGAGGGTTTCTAACCTTCAGACTAAATAACTGGGATGCATTTAGTGTTTTCATAGACAGGCATATGTTCGAAGAGGTGTGCATGCTGTTGGATGTAGCCGTCGTGCACCAGAGTAGAGTTATAGGGAAAAGGAAGAGATGCAGCTTGATTTGGGCAAATATTATTAGGAGCCCGTCTCTGTGTTTGCATTCAAGCTGTCTTTGCCGCTGCTCCTGTAGGAGTTGTGAGAAAGAGAAAGTGCACATTATAGCATGGATTGTTTTCAACAGGCTTGAAGTTTGCAAATCTGTTGAATCCCTCTGTCAGTGTTTCTTCGCTGTCAAACAGAATGCCCAGCTGGCAGTGGCAATCCCGATGGGGAGGGAGGGCTGTGGATAGATTGTGTTCACCCTGCAACAAGAATATTAGGCATTCTTCTTCCCAAACTATAAGTGGAGAGAAAAGAGCTTTCTCAGCCATGCCATTATAAAAGTTTTCTTCTTTCTTTCTTTTTTTTTTTTTTTTAACTTTCATAGAGAATGTTTCATTTAATCAAAACCTTTCAGTGCACTTTATTCAGGTAACTTTCGTAAAGAGAGAAACTACAGCATTAAAATATATAATATAATCTGTAATTAAGATAAAGGCTTTGGTTAGAAAAAGGAGGCAAAACTTTTGCTCATAGGTGATCCTGATTCTCATTGGGGCAAACACACAAGCTTGTTTTTTTTTTTTAATTATTTTTTTTTAATACAAAGTGCGAGATTTCACTAAAAAAGGTTAAAATTGAAGTGAGTAATCTTCGGTGCATAATGCAATTGTTAATTTTAGCTCCTTGCGTGGGTGCCGTTCTGACTTGAACAGCCGGCTGTAGCCTTCATTAGAGAAGAAGCAGGCAGTTTGAGACAGGTGGAGCTGGATCAAGCTGTGAACGTGATTTGCTGGAAGCTGGTCATTAGTGTTAGAAACACCGTCTTATTTATTTGATCCTTCACCCTACCATGATTATTGCAATTATTATTATTTACTTTTCATCTTTTTTCAGGTTGACGATGTGTCACACTGTGTAAGGGAATCGCATGGAGATGGGCATTCCGAACTGTTAATGGGGACATGGGACTCCAGTTGTCTCTGATCACTTGTGTGGATTTTCCTGGCGTAGAACGACAGAAGCCGCTAGTAAGTCGCCAAGACCTACAGCAGGAATTCTGCACGAAAGGTAAAGGTCTTGTTGTCTGGCTGTCATCTCATCTGTATTTTAGATTTATTATTATATAAATGTGCCTGCTTGTATCCAGCAGTTCACTGAATGTGACCATGACAGGATCTGTATCAGAGACTCATTTGGCTTGTAGTTTGGAGAATTAGAGCTCAATTTGTTCACTCCATTTTAAATCTGGTCACGGTCTGTTTTTTACTTAAATGCTCTGAAAAATGAGTTAGGACAACAGAAGTCCCCTACCCAATGCACTGAGAAACAAGCTGTTTGCCAGTGGAAAATGGAACTTTTTATTTCATTAACCACACATACTGAGTGTCACTGAAATATAAGAAATCCGTCAGAATGCACTGGATGAAATATCCTAAAACCTCCCAAAACCTGAATGCATTGCTTACTAGTCACTTTACAGACTCAAGCTACCATCCTGTTGGAAAACTTCCTTTTACATTCCCACAATCCTTTGCCGAATAAGCCTGTGTATTTTAAAGATATCATTAGATACCATCTGTTTTGTCATGGTAGATTTTAGCGAAATTTCTGTGGTTTAGATTTTTCTCACGCTTCCTATTTTTAGTTGGAAATAAAGTTACTGAATTAGTAAATGGTAATTGAACACTCTCAAAGGAACATATTAAAACTCTTATTTGTCCAATAATAATTACCATTGTAATGACTGGGAATGGGACAGTCATTGCTTGGGAATTTTTTGTTAAAAAACTAACTTTCTAAGCTACAGCGCCTCTCTCTCCTCCTTCTTTCTCTTTTCTTTCTTCTTCTTCTCTCTTTCCTCCTCCTCCTTCCTCCTCCTCCTCCCTCCTTCTCTTTCTTCTTTTTTTTTTCTTTCTATTTTTCTCACAGCTTAAAAAAAGTGAGGAGGAAGTAAATGCTAAATTATTCATGAGCCTCATTTGACAGCACATCAGAAGGGGAAGTGTCAGGGGTTTTATAAAGGTAGGGAGAAACAAAATAATAACAGATTTTAACTCTGAAAAGCCATTTCCAGTGTCTGTAGTCTATTGTGAGCATGGAGAAGTAGAGTTTAGTTGGGATAGCTTCATTAGAGCTGCCTGCCAAAGACTCCCTTCCACAGGATCTTGTCGCACCAGCAACGGACAGGAGCTTGGGAGAGGGCTTACGTTTTTAATAACGTAGCTGTCAGTTCGAAACCTGGAAATGTTGACCCTGAAAGGTTTATTGCCAAAATTAGATACCATATTTATGTTGAATTGTTACCTTTTCAATAGATTTTTTGCCCTTGCAGACTACCGTATTCCTTATATCTAGGGAAGCATGTCTATGTTTGGAACCTGCAAATAATTTTTCAGTCATCTTAGAGATGCTGCAGAACATCAATACCACATCTTGAGTCAGAAGTCGAGGGTCATTTTTTCAAAAGTTGGAGAAATATCCTCTTTTGTTGCTTCTATTCTAGTGGAGAATCGGGGACTGGTAGTTGTGTGGGAGTTAGGTGTCTCTAAGATTTGTTGACCCATTTTGATGGCAAGGTGTATTCACAAGTGTGTAGAAAGGGGGTGTGGATGGGACAACTGTATCTGCCTCTTGTGCATGCCTTGGGTACTTGATTTCACCTTATTTTTTCCCCCTTTTGTATAAAATTCTCAAAATTGCTCATTTGGATTTGAATATGAAAGGAGAAATGAAATATCTAAAGAATGATAGTAAATACCTTACACTGACTTTATTTTCTGATATCTTAACCTTCTAGGGCATAAAATCTTGTTATTTTAATTTGCACCTGGGAGAATGTCTGAGCAAGGAGACCTGAATCAGGCGATAGCAGAGGAAGGAGGGACTGAGCAGGAGACGGCTACTCCAGAGAACGGCATTGTTAAATCAGAAAGTCTGGATGAAGAGGAGAAACTGGAACTTCAGGTGAGTGAGCATGAAGAGACCCTGACTCTCATACAACTGTGTGCAGATCCCTTCTTTTATTTTCAGAATACTTTAAAGATTTATTTTTTAAAGAGTTTCACTAGTTGTATCATTAGGAAATGCTAGTCTCCTACTTTTTTGATTTTTGTCACTTTTTGTCCTAACCCAACCATGCTCTAAAATGTGTTTTGTGGGGAAAAAGTCATAGGAAAGTATTTATTTTCTGAATTTGCACACAGCATCCCCTTACCAATTTCCAGAACACCTCAAGGTGTACATGGAGGGCTTCTCCCAAGGCAGCTTTAGACTAGCTGAGTTTTAAAAATGAATTTGCTATTCTTTGGAAGGATGAAGACTCAATTTATGGTAAACTAAGAAAAATCAAAGGCAGGTGTTCCTTTGACTTTTGTGGGCATGCTAAGGCTCAAATCTTATTAGCAAACAAGCTAAACCCTAGAATTCCCAGCCAAAGAGAGAATACTAGAAGGAGGAAGAAAGACTGGGAGTGATTAAAGGAAATGAAAAAGTGTTGTGAAACACATCATGGTTTACAAGGGAAAGAGATTTGGTAGAAGGAAAGCAAACTGCACTTACAAAAAGCTTGTAAGTACTGATTTTCTTTTAACTAAACTACAGAAGTGTTAACTCTTTATATACCAACAGTTAACAAAGGCAGATAACTGCATGATGGCCAAAAGACTTCAAAACTGGCTTTTCCTTTTCCCCTTTCCAATAGTTGCTATAAAGAGAAAAGAGCTAAAAGTTAGTCAAAAGATTTTTAAAGCTAGGGAAGGAGGAGTCCTCCCTAATGTTTGTGATGTTCTGTTGCTATTATTATTGACTTCTCTACTGTAGCCAGTAGTGACATTTTTCTCTCTTTCTTTCTCTCTCTCTTGGTTGTTGGTTTACTGTTTGTTTTTGTTTGTTTTATTTTATTTTGTTTTATTTTCTTTCCAACATACAACATACAGAGGCGGCTGGAGGCTCAGAATCAAGAAAGAAGAAAATCCAAGGTAGGCTCCTTAATATTCTAAGTAGACCTGATATCATGGGTATAAATTGCATATTTTATATCAGAGTTAAAAGATTTGCCAGCAGTTCAGATGATTGTGTCCAGATATTGTGGGGGATCCTGGTTGTACTGGTGCTGGCTGTTTCTGATGGGATTGGGTTTATGCATGTCTTACTTTCTGGCACTGTATATTTTAATTAGAGGATGTAGTGTTCAAATACCTGTAAATGTATGTATTTGATCCTGTTTTCGCACGTAGAGATTTGACAGTACTTTACAAAACAAACGACCACTTGTTTTGTTTTTATTTTAAACAAAATTTAGAGTAGATGTTTTATTCTCACTACTTGATTTCTGCCTTGAAGTAAACAGATACTGCTGTTTAGTACATACTCTTCATCCTTTTAACTATCTTCTCAGTCAAATCTCCTGCAAACTTAGTTTTAGTAGAAATTAATTTTGTCATTTTTTCCTCCTGATATTTTCAGGAAATGGCAGCAATTCATTCTTCATATGTTCCCAATGTGACGCACACAATTTACTAAAAGTATTTTTTTAATTTATCTGTTCACATTCCTCTTTACTTCCATCCCCATCAATATAGAGGTATGATGCTTAGAGCCAGTGTAGACAGTACTGATTGGCAGACTTGAAGTTTGGTTTTAAAAATCTCATTTGGGGAAGTCATGTAAATGTGGAGATGATTTGGCAGTATGAGAATGTTTCCTGTTTGTTTCCTTTATTTTCCTTTCCTTCCCTTTTCTTTCCCCCCTCCTAGTCAGGAGCAGGAAAAGGTAAACTGACTCGCAGTCTTGCTGTCTGTGAGGAATCTTCTGCCAGACCAGGAGGTGAAAGTCTTCAGGATCAGGTATATCCCCTTGTCATTATCATTAATTGCATGAACGGGATCCACCTTTGTGTGCATGACTCTTAATTTGGTGTTAAACAGTGTTTTGGGGGAGAAAAATATAATTGAAGAAAATAATTCATTTTTTGGCTTCATCCCTTGCTTATTCAACATTCTAAAATAGTTTAATGGTTTGTCACAGAGTATTACATTTGTTTTTTTCCAGACTCTCTGAAAACTGCAAATGGAAAGGAATTCAAAAGAATTTAGATTAAAAGTTAAATAAAAAGTAGGCACAGTAGTGCTGAATTTCCTCAAAGGCTCTCTTTTGATAAGGCTGAACCAAATATAATCCCAAGTATCCTCTCTCCTTCCTTGTTGGAGATGTCTTACCTCTCAGCTCCCCAAAATGCACTTGCCTATAAGAAATACAATTGTTGGTTCATATGAAACTTAGGAAATAGTGAATAAGGTGCATTGAACTTTGGAGAAATACTTTTATGGCCTTTGGTGGAGATTTCTCAATACTGCAAAAGTTGTCCAGAAATGAATCTGAGCTGATGGTGACTTTAATATTATTAATCTATCACTGCATATTTTTACCCTTATTTTTGCTCCTTACAGCAAGATTAGTAGGTTATAAAAATTTAAATTTCAACAAAATTATTTCGTGACAAAATGGGAAACTTCACATCACACTTATTTTTGTTTGCCTTTTAGGCATCATATTAGCTTTTATAAAAAATGGTCTTGCTGCTGAAATTGTACTTATTTTATCAGAGGCTGGGAGCAGTCAAGACAAAAGTAAAATGGTTTACCTGAGCCCAGGGGAGGGAAAAATTGATTAAGATATCATTATTTTTGTTTGGTTTGGTTTTGCTTTTTTCTTTTTACTTTAATTGAAATACTCTGAATTCCCCTCATGGAAACAGAGAGCATTGAGAGCACTTTCTTTAAAAGGACCAAAAATAAATTCCTAATAGATTTTGTCCTAAGAATGTGTGTTTTTTTTTTTCTAGCATCATTTTCTCAACACGCCACTCATGTCATAAGGCATGGACAGGCTATCTTTCAGTGGCCATTACTGTGTTTCGTACACATGCTTTATTTTACTTGGGCTCTGAGAAACGTGTGGCTTTCTTTCAGCATTTTATTTGTGCTTCTATTTTTAATGGAGATTGAAAAGGGAGAATAATGTGAATATCATGGCTTATATTATTAAATGTTGATTGATGGCTTGTAATGTACCGCACACAATATATGTTAACTCTGCAGAATGACAGACCCTGTAAGAAGTAATGCCCCAGTTGTCCCCCACTCCTAATGCCAGGCAGAGAAGGACAGCCTTTATAGACTTAATCTGCTTTTTGTCCCATTTGAAAAGGTACCAGGAGGAAATTTTTTAAGGGATCATCTGTATCATAGTGCCCACTCTGGACCTAAGTCTAGTGTCTCCATACAATTGGTGCAGAGAAATAAGGTGTAAATGGTGCTTTGTTCCTGCTGGTTCCAAGCTCAGAAACCAAGACTAGCTTTGTAGGAGAGAATGAGAGCCTGCAAGCTTCTCTTTGGATTGGCTGAGGAGTGGTGGGAGCAGGGGGCTGATAGAAAACATCCAGACACACACATATAAGCAAGTGGCCGTGCTACCTTTTTAGAGAATAAAGAAACAGACTTTTGAGTTTATATGCAATGCCTTCATTAGGTACCACCGGCACTTACAAAATGTGCGGACTGAATCCCAGAGAACACTGGCAGAAGTATACAGTGTATGGATTGTATCGCTTCCCCAATGTTTGTAAATCCACAGTATTTGGAAAACTGCCTTCATTTTCCAGTGTGGGAAAAACTCTTGCTACCTGTATTACTTGATCTCAGACCCATATCTGATGGTTCAGTCTGTCCTTAAGTTAAAGGAATTTTGCTTTTCTAATGTTATACTATTTACCTATCAGTGTATTACTGCAACTTGAATCACTCTTTTACTGTTGTTGGATATAAACTTATCCTGTACCAATGTATTTATTAACACTTGTATTTTATTATTGAGCATATCAATAAAAATATTAAAAAATAACAGATTGTTTTTTACCAACTCTATAGCACTTTTGTGTGTTCTTTCAACACCGTAACGTATATGCATAGAAAAGATAATTTTTTTCCTGAGTATAGCATTTGTCAACACATGCCATCAATTTGTACATTTTTTTATGGTGGATATTCTTTAGCCTCTGCTCATGCATTTATAATATATGTCCAACCCTCTATGATTTTAGATTCATACATACAGAGGCTGGATGTTTCAGTCAGTTTTGAAGAAGCGATGAGATCACCTTCATGGCCTGGGAGCCCTTAGTTTCCCTTGAAGATTAACTGTCAAACTGAATCTTCCCCACCCCAGCCATGTCTTCTGGACCAGAAATGTCCCAGTGATTTCTTTAGCAAGTAGAAGCAAATCCTATCCCTAGAACCTTCCTGAACCTTTGCATATGAAGACATTTCTGTCCCAAACTGCAATAAATGACTCTATAATCAAATTACACTCAGTTTTTACAAAATTTATATATTTACATCCCCAGGGAAAACATGTTGAAGTTGGAAAACTCAGCTAAGATATCTATGATGAAAGTATGTTTTATTTCATCATTTATATTGTGTGACTTTATAAGCATAGTGAAACAGGGAGTTCACAATGGAGCCCCTTCCAAAAAAGAATCTTAGCTTTGGAGAACTTTTCTTTATGTTTGTTAGCTTGGCTAGGTTTACTGAGAACCATTAAGAATCCCAAATTATGAGGGTACAAGCATCAATTTAGTCACATGTCATGTGAGCATTAGTTTAATTTTCAGTGAGAGACATTATTAGTCATTGGGATTATTTTTTTCCTACATCATAAATTTTAATGTCACTAGTGGAAGAAAGCTTTGCCATCAAATGATCTCTTACATAAGAATAAGTGGGCTTAACGTTGGTTAATTTGTCATAGTTTTAATCATAGCATAGGTTTTTCATAAAACTGAAAAACATGATTTGGCTCATTCTTCTTCAAAACGGTGAACGTACTATCAATCAAATGGCTGATACATGTGAGTTAATGCAAAATAATCTATTTTCAGTGCAAAATAGATAAGAATAAAAATGGATCCAGTCCCAATGCTATAAATGGTCAATCTTATATCAAACATCATTTCAAGAGAATATTATATTTTGGAAAGGACTAACTGATGTTAAAATAAAATAATATTAAATATATATTATTTATGAAAAATACGATTTTACTTCCTACCTTTTCTAAAAGGCAATGCTTATTGTAACTATACATTATAATGATTTATTAATGGTATTTATAAACAATTATAATAAGTTTATGCCTAGAATTCCTGCAATTATGTAGTCTGCTTTTCATTGTAGTAGAAATCATTGTTGACCTGGGTCTAGAATCGAGTTTTTATTGCAAATTCGGTAATAGAGGCTTTCTTTATGTCTGTTCTATTTGTAATTATGATTCCTAGTATATGTCTGTCTTTGTGCCAATTTCCCCTTATAAGGAATTATAGAATAGAACTACAGAGTCCTTCTTTTTTTTTTTTTTTTAAATACAATGGCTGTGATGCGAGCTTACCAATAAAGAAATTTTTTCTAGGTGTTTAAAAATAAACCCGTAGAAAAAAAATAAGTATTGTGATCTATAGGAATTCAGCTTGGTTAAGGTTAATATTCATGAGGCAAAGTTTTAGTACTAGATGTTCCTTATGACCTCCCATTGACTCCTGAAGATTAAGTCATTTTAAAGGGCAATTAATTTTCTGACAGGTTTGATTTTTACCATTTAAGAAAAAAAATCTGCACCTGGTTTTCATTTTTCTATACTTCATAACCTCTATGCAAAATGGGAGCCAGACAGAGATTATTAAACCTGGCCCTAAATTATTATATTTTTTCCCCAACAGGAATCAATTCATTTACAGCTTTCCAGTTTTTCCAGCCTGCAAGAGGAGGATAAATCTAGGAAAGATGACTCTGAAAGAGAAAAAGAAAAGGATAAAAACAAAGATAAAACCTCTGAAAAACCCAAGATCAGAATGTTATCAAAAGGTGAATGTGAAAATGTTTCCTTAACTTACTCAATTTGGGCACACACGTAATCACAGAACATATTCTAGATTTCAAATGCATATTCACCTCCCACCAAACCCTGCATATAATTCTATACGTGTACGTATCTGTGTGTGTGTAAAAAATGTGAACTTGATTTTCTTTCTGTTTATAGTGTCATTACTTGTGTTGCTAGACAGGTTATTTTTAGGATCACATATTTCTTTGGATTCACATTTTAATCTTCTGTTTTCAGTGACAAGCTTGTACAAGGAATAAATATAAATCTTCCCTAAATTTAGGTTTCTTGGATCGATTAACTTGGATTGGTGAACAGTAATGATACCCAGTTTGATACTCTCATGTTTATCTTAAAAGGCAGAGAGTGGATTAGCAATTCTCAGTTCATAAGTGATATGGTCCCCAAAGTACAGAAGTATACGTCAGTGTAATACATGATTCACATTTTATCTGGCACAGAATTTAGTCTCTGCACGCATCTACTATCACATAATGTTTATTTAAGAAATACGCACTTCTACTTCAATAAATCACTGTCCGAAAAAGTCATACCTTTACAAACTGAAAACCTACAATCCAAACGGTCCAAATTTTTGCCATACCATTGTACAAAAACAAAACTAAGTTGAAATGAAGATTACCATGAGTAAACAGTCTTGCCGTAGACTTAAACAAACAAACAAACAAACTGGGCAGCTGGGAAATAATAGAACATCTGGTCAACTGAGGAATGACAACCGCCTCTAACAGTTATGTGTTCTATAACCATACATCTACTTATAATTGTTTTTTCTGCTGAGGAATATCTAAAATCCAAGGTGTATATGACAGTCAAGAAGTTCAGGTTTCTAAAACAGTTTTAGAAATTAAGCTTTGGACAGCATTAGGATATGTAAAAGTCTTGGGAATATTTAGTGTCCTGTATTTTGTACTGATTAATAGGTAGTCTCATTAGAGAACATTCTTTTTTTTTTTTTTTTTCCGCTTTCTTTAAGAGAAAAAGGGTTCCATGGGATCTCAAATCTTGAGAGCTCTCTCTTAGGTAGGAGTTCTGTCATGTGGGGTTTGTGCCCTTGCAATTTACAATGCAGGATGAACACATGATATTTGACTCCACCTCTCCCCCATACCCAGACTGTGCCCACTTCCCCTTGTATGACTTTTGGATCTTCCCATAGTCAGGATTTATTTGGGTGTTTTCAATCCCTGAATCTAATTTTCATCCTGATGTTATATTGCCAGGTTGCTAGTTTTGAAACATGTATTTTTATACCAACAGCTTCACCTAAAATTTATCTGAGCAGGGGGGAAGCAGGATAGGTTGGGGAAACCTTTTCCACCCCACCTTTCCACCATCATTCCCGACAACTCTGTCCTGCTATTTGTTTCAGATTGCAGCCAAGAATACACGGATTCTACAGGCATAGACTTACACGAGTTTCTGATTAACACATTAAAGAATAATTCCAGGTAAATTATTAAATAAGCCTCTTATTTTTAGAAGGATCAAATAGAATATTACAATCAAAGTTATTAATCCAACACTTCTAAGAAAGCCATTGTAAAATGCAGATACCTTCCCTGATGTCTTAAACTATGTCCTGCATTTTTTTTCTGCTAATGGTTTGCATGTTTACTTTTTATGGAGAGTCTTAGTAACTGGGTAGTTACCCAATTAATAAATTGTAGTTTAACAGTTCTGCTTTTGGGATCACAAAGAGATACTGGCTGGGGGAAAAATAGTGAAAAAAAATTATTGTTGTCAAATAAGCCAATTATGTTTTAATGCAGCTGTGTATTCATTTACAGTCAATACTTGGGCTTTGATTTGTTCCAGTTTCCTATTTATTTGAAATATACTACTTATTTGATGTGTTTTTTGATCCTAGTACTTTGCATGTCATAATTAACATTAAGACTACAAAATTTAGATATTTCAATATACTTCACAAAGGAATACTCTTAAATAATGAAATAATTTGTAATGAATGAAATGGAATAATATGTAAATGGTCAGCATATTCCGAAGAAGAATTAGGTATAAGTTTGTAGCATCATACATTAATCTTTTCCATACATTTAATGAATTCTTTAGGTTTTTGGAAATCGGACATACATAAAACCTTTTACATTTAACATTTATTTTGCAGGGACAGGATGATACTTTTGAAAATGGAGCAGGAAATTATCGATTTCATTGCTGACAACAAGTACGTTAAACTGCAATGCTGGTTAATTTGATGATGTATCCTAGTTTGGTACTGGAGTTAAATTATCCACTCTGGAAAGACGTAGGGATAGATAAAACATTGTTTAATATGTTCCTTGATTTGTTAATGGAGACTTTATTGGAGTTAGGAACTATATGCTGATGAGAATTGTTGCTTGGACCCTGTGTGCTTCTGCTTGTTAAATTCCTGACAAAATGGCTATAAACAGTGGGCCACTGATTAGCATAGAGTAGCTGTAACAAGAAGAGACCCTTTTCATTTTTATTATAGTTTTTTAATGGGCTCCAGCTGGCTGCAGTCAGTTATGCCTGAAAATAATTGTGCTGCTTCAGTGTAAACCGTGTAATGACACATCTCCATATAGACATCTGCGATCATGTATTATGTCACATCATTTGTCCTGTGATAAGGTATCATGGACTAAAATGCAATACTGTCCAACAGACATGACATTCTATTTGGCAAGAGAAATGTGCAACAATGAAACAAAGATGCTTCTTATAGCATAATCAATAAATCTGTAATAAGTAGAAACTTTTTCTGGAAATTAGGACCTTAAGTGATGCCAGAAATGCAATAGGCTTAGTGGTTTAGATAGAAGAGAGATAGTTTTGTGTGTATACTTGTAAAATGTACTATGGGCAAAAAATGAAAATGCTGATTCCACTTTTTCTTGAATTATATTCCAGTAATCATTATAAAAAGTTCCCTCAGATGTCATCGTATCAGAGGATGCTTGTCCATCGAGTGGCAGCTTATTTTGGATTGGATCACAATGTGGATCAAACAGGAAAATCTGTTATCATCAACAAGACCAGCAGCACCAGAATGTAAGCCCCATCACTGTACTTATTTAGCGTTTTCTTCTTCTCCTATGGATTCATTTATAAGATCACAGTATAAAATTCACAGTACATGACATTTAAAATGTGCAATGTTATTTATCTCTTGCTCTTATCAGAAGTAGTGTGGCATTTATCTGTAGATGATTATCTGAGAACCAAGAAAGTTTATAAAATTCAGAAAATAAAGTGGATTTATTTCCTGCTCTTTTACATAGTTCCTGAAACATAATTCTCTTTCTTCCATCAGTACTCTGTGAAATTACAAACAAAGCTGTGAAAAATTTTATGTCAAAATATAACTTAAATTAAAAACAACAGATATTTTTAAATGACCATGACATACACAGAATAATTGTTATTTTCTTTCTTCTTTCTTCTGCTTTTTAGACATCTATCTAACCTAGAGGCAGAAGTCCTGCCTCTAAAACCCAATTCTACTTACTAGTTGTGTGACTTGGAGCAAGTCATTTAACATCTGCCATCTCCATTTTTTCACCTGTAAAATGAGAGTTTTGAGCTACATGAAACATCTAAGACTTAATTCTAAAAAGAGAATGACAAGTTTTTTCCCTTTAAAGTAATTGTTTGTTTTTATCTTAATACCTATTCATTGTTTCTTTGAGTCACCAGAAGCATAATAACATGAGTAGTCATTTGCTTTGAAGCTTGGAGCTGTTTTTCTTGAACCTATATATCTGTTGAGTACAGTACAAGCCACTTCTATAACAAAAGGCATATTAAACTAAAAAAACGGCCCACAGAAAGCATCCATTTTTATAATTTTCTTTTTTCACAATGTGCTTGGTAAACTGTAAATTGCGTGCTCTTTAGGAATGTTAGTGAAGGGAGCTTTTGTGTCAAGCAGAGTATCATGGTTACAATACTCTATATTTTCTGCTCACCAGAGTTTGGGACAAGTGGGGATGGAGATGAGGCTCTTTCTCAATTCAAGCATCAGTTTGTGCTCAGCAGAGGTCAGGGGAAAGTCATAGTGAAGAGAGCACAAACTGGGTGATCTGGGACCAAGCATGGCTATTATTATTATCTCAGGGACAGTGAGCACTCCACTTCTGTGGGCTTCAAATTACTTATATATCTGCAGGATAGTTTGAACAGAATCATGTTTAAGGGTCCTTGAAGTTTCAGAACCATTCAGTCCTGTAGTTGCATTCTACTGTGTTAGCAAAACACATTTTAAAAGTTATCAGCTTCCTATTTTACCTGATTGTTTACACATGTGCCTCATATTTGAATAGTAGTAAAAATTAAAGATAACTTTTAAAATCCTTTATATCTTCCCTCTCCATCAAATACTCTTTGTTGTTGTTATAGTTGTGTTGTTGTTTCTTATTCTTCATTTTTTAAATGGCTTTTAGATATCATAATGCAGGGACATGCTGATTGCAAAATAGAAAAGCAGTTGACTACTTCCTTTTGATTTTTTCCTTCTTCTTTGTCTATAAAGTCAGAGCAAACACGGCAAACTCCATAGTTCAAGTATATTCAATATGATACAGTTTCAACTGGTGGATAGTAGATTTATTTTTAATTCACACCAATTTTGCAATCACATAGTCATAAATACTAGTCCATATGTTTTAGACATGTTCCCTTGGAGAATGGCTTTGAGAAAAAAGCATTATATCAAGACTCCTGGTCAACTTTGAGCGCTGGTTCTAAACCTGATCTGCCCAGTATGGTAGCCAAATATGGCTATTTACATTTCGATTCACATTTATTAAATTTATATAAAATTTAAACTTTAAAATTCAGTTCCTCTATCAGGTGAGCCATATTTCAAGCAGCTATTGGATAGAGCAGATGTGGAACACTGATATGATTTTAGAACTTTCTATTGATCAGCTCTTTTTAAATCTTTGTGTTTCCTGCAAGTTCCAAATACCACTGGAGAACATAATTTCTCCTTTTTTTTTTTTTTTTTTTTTTTGAGACGGAGTCTCGCTCTGTAGCCCAGGCTGGAGTGCAGTGGCCGGATCTCAGCTCACTGCAAGCTCCGCCTCCCGGGTTTACGCCATTCTCCTGCCTCAGCCTTCCCGAGTAGCTGGGACTACAAGCGCCCGCCACTGCGCCCGGCTAGTTTTTTGTATTTTTTAGTAGAGACGGGATTTCACCATGTTAGCCAGGATGGTCTCGATCTCCTGACCTCGTGATCCGCCCGTCTCGGCCTCCCAAAGTGCTGGGATTACAGGCTTGAGCCACCGCGCCCGGCCGATTTCTCCTTTAAAACTTTTATTTTCTAGGTAGTAGGTATCATATTACTAGAATTTTTCACTTCTGGAAGAGTGCCAGCTTTTTTATTATTATTATTATTAATGGCCATTTAAAAATAGACTCCATATGTTTACACCTTTAGGAAGAGTTAGAAATAAGTGTGTGCAGAGAACACCCTCTTGAAGGTACAGTTGCTACAACAGGAAGACCAGGACTCAGCCTCTGGCTAACTCCTTACTCTTATACACTACCATTTAGACACCCCTTCATGAGTCAAAGCAAATCATGCCTAAATAAAAAACGCAAGTAACTGTATGTCATGGACTTTTAAGGTATTTACTGAAGTATTGAGCTCAACAATGTTCAATTCATAGCTGTCAAGTTCTACTGTTCTATTCTAACTACACTGACCATCCTCTATTTGAGTGGCTCTTGAGGGATGGTGGTGGCTCATCCTCTATTTGAGTAGTTCTTGAGGCGGGGGTGGATAACTGATGTATTTTAGCACACGGAAAAAGAGGATGAATTAAATTTCTGTATCCAAATAGGAACAAATCACAGTTTTCAGAACCTGAGTCATTGTCATCAATTTTAGTCAAAAGAAGTGTTGTTTTGTGGAAAATTATGTTCGATTTTAAAAGTCTGTTGCCATGCTCTTTGGGGTTGAAGTTCAAAATCGGACATTATACCCAAAACATTCTATTCAAGTTCTAGGTGTCTTGGTTTTTTGGTGTTGTGAAAAATTTCAGAATTGTCTTATCAGGGCAATCAACATGTGTTGGTCAGGAGAACCATATTAATTTCAAACTATTTCTGGATTGAAATGTCTTCATTTATTTAAAGGAGAGAATACTGAGATGAGAGTTCCATGTGAGTTTTGTGTTTGGGGAATACTTTCTCAATGTCTAGAGTTTTAATGCTACTCCAATGTAAACACATGAAATGCATATTTTAATGACACTGTAGCCTGAGAGAAATGCAGAAAAATGTGGATTGAGGGTATTTTTGTTTACTAAAAGGTAGAGGTAAAAAAAACTTCCTTTTATATTTTTCTTCTTTAGTGACACTTCAATACTACTCTGACGTTTTTCTTCTTCAGTGACACTTCAATACTACCCTGACATTGATGTTTAAATAATTGTAACTATTTCAGCTCCTTATTGGTTAGAATTTATTTCCCAGAATTCTGATTTTCTAGGTAATAGGCAGTTGAAGTAACTATAGAATGTGACTTGAGAAGGTTAGGTTTTTCATGGAGAAGAAAGAATTTCACATGAAGTTCAAAATATTAAGATCATAACAATATACTCTGTGAGGATTACATATGTGTGTGTACTGCACTGACTTCTAGTATTTTCAATAATATACCCAGATATAATCTATCTGCTCTTTTACGATGAAAAAACTTATCTCGGGATATACTTCTGTTTGTTAAATATCATCCCTTACTTATACTAACATTGCCTACTGCTTATTCATTTCACCACTTTACGTCTTGTAATAATATACGTTACATGAGGTAAATGTATATTATTACATTTAATACAAAAAAAACCTTTACAATATAATAATTAAAACTTCATTTTACAGAAGAAGAAAATTAGGCACAAACTAGGTTTTAGTTTGGGGCTTACAGAGAAGCAATGGTTAGCATGACTGGGACCTAAACCAATGTGTCTAATATCAAAAAGATGTTTTTAAATAATCTTATTCTCTTAAAACAAAAATACCCAGAAAATATTGAGCAGAGTCCTCAAGAAGAGTCCCTGGATTGGTTGAAAATTGTAATCCTTTTAAGTCCTTTGTTGTCTGATAGAAAACAGTGATTGATAGATAAGATATTTTTGAAGATTAACTCAGTGGTATCATTAAGTAACGGAACCTCCCTACAACTTGATAGGTCTTGCTAGATTTGCTGTGCTGATTACTGCCACAAGATGTGATTTTTCGAAGGAATTCATATATATATTAATTATATCTAAATATATATTTAGATATGCATAATATGATATATATTTATGTAATATATAAAGTTTAAATAAACATAAAGTTTAAATAAATATAAAAATTTAAGCTTTACTCCATTTCACGCTTTTATTCTAAGAATGAAAAAGCTACATTTATTAATTATGTTCGTAAGGGGGTGAACCTATTTATTTTGTTATTACAAAATTACTGCCACAGCAATCTGATTGTTCAACTCCATGGATTTGTGCCACATCTACAAGAGCATTAGGTGCAGTGAGAAGCAATGAGACAAGATGGAAAGATAGTTGAAGTAAAGTCAACTGTCTATAGAGATTTTACATTAATACGTTCCAGGTTTCTGTAAATCTTACCTGATAAGAGCAGAGATGTTATGTTTTTGCAGTCATGTAATATACACAGACAAAACTTTCCAGATACTGAAAACACTTCCAGCAACTACAACTCACCAACAACAGACTTCAGTGTCGGTGATCACACAAAAAATTACGAGATAGGATTCTTGTCCTCAAACGTTTTACGCTATGGTTATAGATGGAGGAAGAACTTCAGAATCTCAGTCTTCCTAAAACTTGAAACATGTAGTGCAACTCTTTGTAGATCCAAAGTAGACACGTAACAGGTATCTAGAGAATCGCTCCACAATTGAAGGAACACTGTATCAAATATCCAGCAGAACGTATATAGCAGATTCACTGGGGACTACCTGCCCATCCATTTCATGGTTCAAATAGGCATTTAGGAAGACTTTTAGAAAGGGTAAGACTTAAACAAACGTCGTGAGGAGGGGGATACATGGCAAACTGGAGTATGGGCTATAAACGAACATGAGATAATAATATCTACATTTTTGGAGCATTTACTAAGAGCTGGACATTTTGTTGAGACGGTTGTGTTAGGTTCTCACAGCCACCTAATGAAAAGGATTTTTTAAAATTATTTTTCTAACTTTACTGAAGAAATACGTACCGAAGGAAAATTAGTGAATTGTCTAAAGTCACACTGCTGCACAGTGGCAGCAGGATGCTAATTCAGGATATTTGGCCTCAAATCCAGGAGACTTTAAAATATTGCTGTACTGGCTGGAGGCAAATATGGAGACAATGATATTGTCAATGACAGTGGAAGGCTACATAAGATTGAATAGAATCTTGAAGGCGGGCAGCTCTTAGAGCTTTAGAACATGAGACTTGATGTGCATAACATGATACTTTCGAAAGGCAGGTCTGGTATTGACTAATGGGATATATTCAAGAGGAAATGACCAAGAGTA
Organism: Theropithecus gelada; assembly: GCF_003255815.1. Classification (NCBI taxonomy): domain Eukaryota; kingdom Metazoa; phylum Chordata; class Mammalia; order Primates; family Cercopithecidae; genus Theropithecus; species Theropithecus gelada. The sequence continues at coordinate 182,263,713 of NC_037669.1, forward strand.
TAAAGACTTGGGTGAGTGCTGCTGTCACCAAGGCATGGGGCTGGAGTTAAGAATAACATTTATGAGAAGTAGGAAGTAATATTTGTGTTCATTTGGGAAACAGTTCAAGGTGGTACTGTCACCTGAGCAAACTGATGCACTTTAGAGAATTAGTAAAGGAAGTCACCTTTCCTCCACAGCACTGCATTTTTGTTGTTGCTCAGAGCTAACCAGAGTAAGAACAGATTTGTGTATGTGACCAGTAGCCTCCAACCACACCTTTTGGTCTACAAATTGGGTCTTAACAGCTGGGACTCCTCTAACATATGGAGTCTCTGAGCTGAGAGGCCCTCCATGTTGTGTTCCTTCACCTTTAGTTAGTTCCTTCACCTTTAGTTAGTTCCTGTCTTCTATCCCATTGTAGATTGCCAGAAATATGTTTTGCCCTGACACTTTTTATTTTTTGATGGAATTTTTTGTCAGCTGTCAGGTTAGGTGATGATGATGAATGAGACCCTTGCTAGGGTGAAGGTATTAGGGTCCATGTTATTTTGATATTATAAATTATAATTATAATGTATTTACTCCACATAATGTTACATTTTTTATATTTAGGATTTACGCTAAAAATATGAATAGTGATCTTATCAAAATATTTTAAATGCCACAAATATATGTGTCTTTCTATGTAAGAAATTTTACCCTTCTTTTTCTCTCACTTTCTGATCTTCAGTTTCTCTCTCTTTTACTCATTTTCTGTGTTTGGCAAAAAGCAGTTTATTGTTGTTCTGTTAGATATATTTTTAACCTTCCTCTTCATCCCAGAGAAAGGATGCACACTTAGAGAGTGCCATTGGAGATTAGAAACCATCCTCTTGCACAAGTGTTTTCCAAAAAGCCAAGATCAGCCACAGGCAATGAGAATCCCATGTATATCTGAATGTTTTTGCATATGTCAGAGGAACTGTTTAACTCATCCCAGATAATTTTCATGTTAAAAGATTGTCATCTCTTGAACATTTTTTCTCTTGTCTTTCACATCCACCCACTGTCATTGCCTCAAATCCCCTGCTCTGACAGTGCAGAGCAAAGAAAGGAAACAGCAAATCCACTGAAAGAGAGTGGATACAGGCCCTAGAAACTATGAAACAAAAATAGTGACCCAAAGGCATTGGTTTGAGGCTATACCTTAAGTGCCCAAGGACATAGCCAGTGATCCTGAGAAGTGTGAGCCTGGGTATTTTGCCTCGAGTGGTGAGTGGTGGGTAGTGACCATGGCAGTTCGTTTGTTGTATGTTCCAGAAAGGATGACTAACTGAGTTGGCTGTTTAGTAAATCATAAAAGCCATGAAACTCATTCTAGAACTAAATAAAGCTTCTCTATAGATAGAGCAATGGAGACCAATTGATTTTATTAAGAACCCCTGAAGTGATGGATAGTTATTACTACATCAGCAAGAAGGATCATGGGACTTTCCACTTTCTCAGTGGGTAGACCCAGACAACAGTGGATAGCAGTATGCCAAGGTCACAGAACGTCTACTGTGCTTAGTTTTCTGAAGAGGCTAAAGCTGAAAATGAGAACCCTTGGTGTTTGGCCCTTAAGCATTTCACTCCCTGCAGGTGATTAAGTACATTTATAACAAAACAAAATAAAGCAAAACATGCTTTTCCTTCCATGTTTATTATATTTATCTTCCTTTGGCTGGGAATGTGCGTGGCTCTGAATAAACTGAGCAGCATCCTGATGTGGATGCTCCCTTAATCATCCCTGAAGAAGACCAAGCATCAATTTATTTAAGTGCCTCTTAAAAATCTATGAGTGGTTGGTTGGCATCCTGTCATTTCTAAACATGGTAAATTTACTCTGCAGTTTTTACAGGAATGACAGTGAAAAATCATCTGACTAGTTGCCAAAGATCAGAAAACCTAAGAATCACATTGTTCTCAGGAAAACTATGAAACTACTTGCTGAGCAAGACACTTCGTTTTTTAATCTATACTCAGGCTCAAAATGAGACTTATTTGTTCACACTGGTCAAACTCCATGTCATTTTCTTCAAATATTATATTTTCTCCAAATTATTATTCTCAAATACCTCAGAGAATATAAGATTCTGTATATGACATAGGTAAATACCAGAAATATACCATAAGAAGGAACATAAGTTTGTGGTATTACTTTCCCTATTTGAAATTATTTATGGGCCTTTGTGTGTGAATGTATAATTAACTATTTTGGAAATGAAACATGTATATATATTCTATAACATAGTGTACTTCATATAACATTTTTATAGAGATTATCTGTGGAGTCATGATATGTTTAATAATTTTATTTATTTATTTATCTATTTTGCTCATGACATCCTAGGTAGATAAAGCTAAGCCATTTTACAGGAGAGAAAACTGAGATCCATCTCTGATCTTATCTAGTCAATTCACAGAAGACCAAGATCAAAATTCAGTGCTACTGTCACTCAGCCATGACTCCTGTCCTAAAGTTAGGGAAAGAGGAATTAGCATTAATAGGCTTAATACTCTCAAACAATGATGAAAAGTAAAGAGAAGTAAACCAAGTACTGTTCTTTAACTCGTACCTATTGATTCACTTATAAAAATTCAAATTTGCATTTTATTGCCTTTAAAATTGAGCAGAGAACCAAATTAAACAACATCAGTACTAAGACAGATGACAAAATCATGATGCCAAAAAAAAAAAAAGTCTCCAGAATCACCAGACACACTGGATTCATAATTGCCTTGGCATACTTAGAAGTGACACAAAACTCTGTTTCATGTTCTTAAATTATGTCAGATGAAAATAATTTCTCAAGTGTTCAGTACTGTGCTTTGAACATAAGAAGTATAGGCTATAGCACATGTTAATTCTTTTCATGGTTTATTTGAGGAGCCATGACAATTTTGATCAAAACTGTGTGTGTGTATGTGTGTGAATACAATAGTGTGTAACTACAAGAGTGTCTGTGTGTGTAAATACATATTGTGTATCATACAGTTTAGAAGTTAAAAGTTCATCATATACATACCTACTGCATATAGTATTGTCCTAAATGTATAATAGTTTTGGAAGAATCAAGATTATTGTGACTCAGTTTCCTCAATCTGCATCTTTGCTTGCTATAGGCAGCAGAATTATGCCCAGTACCTGAGGGTTTCCTTGTTTCTTATAAATCCTCCTGTAGGGCTGACAGTCATTTTTGCACTTATAGTTTTGGAAGTCTTAGAGAATACTTGTAGGTGAGAGTCTGGTTACGTAGAATGAATATAATAATAATAATAATATGTTTTAATGTTCAGTACAACTCTTCAAACAATAAATTGGAATCTATCAAGAGCAGAGCACATTTATGTAACACATTTTATCCCACAACCTGACTTCTTCCAATGTACAGTCCTTCAGGTACCACAGAATTCTCAGAGGAGCTTAGCCTTTAACTTCCCAATCTTTACTTCCCGCCTTCTGGACTTCAAGCCAGGAAAATGAAAAATATATACATATAGCTTTTATTTACACATACCAAAAATATTTGGCAATTCCCTATCAAGTAAACTACACTAGTAACTGTGCCTTCACTGGGATTGAAATACTGTATTTGCATATGGGCTTCAATGGAATACTTTTTTATACAACATCACAACATATAAACGAAAAGCCTTTTGTCTCAAAAAACAACAACAACAATTATATTGAACAGTTTCCAAAGAAAACATCACTTCCAGAAAAATATGACTACCATATTTGGAAAAACACAGATCAATCCATTATTTGAGTATTATAATACAGATTATATCAATCCTACTTAAGGTTAACGCTAAGGAAAATTTTGAATCAATAATCATTGTTTTGCCTTTAGATTTTTTCTACTCAAAAAAATATGAACAGTGTAACAATAGTTTATAAAATTCATTAAGTGCATTACTAGTGCCTAGCACTGGGCTTGGTAGCTTACTTGCATTATTGTGCATCTATGTAATCCTCCCAAGCAAGTTAAGTGTTATATTTTCTATTGTTTTTACAAGAAACCAAACAACAGTGCTCTCCCTCCGGGAGGTTAAGTATGTTGTGAAAAGTCGCACAGTGAGCTGCAGAGCTGAACAGACATAACCGTTTTTAGGCTTGCTTCTCAGTGTTATGTCTGTATTCTTGAAACTATTTTAGTTATTGAAACTATTGCTATTTCAAATACAGTATGCTAGTTCATGTCCATTTCATATAAAGAAATTAGGTTATGTATTAAAATTCAATGGTTGTTTTCAGGGAGTGGAACTTTGAGCCATTGTATGTGTTAATGCTACTATCATTCAGTGTTATTATAGCACTGAAATGGAAGGGTGGAGAATTTAAAGAAAAAAAAAGGTACACCAATAATCTAGCCCTGACTTTATTCAGTTTATTACCACTGATAAGAAAAGCCTGAGATTAGAAAACTTTCAAGAAATTAGTATCCTGGAGCCGAAGAAGAAATCACTCATCATCAATTCAGTGTTGGAAGTGAATTCAGCATGCAAAGTGTTGTGCTCTTCTGTCAAAGTAGCACCAGAGAGAAGTACATGATCAAATATATTGAACCAAATATCACATTTGTAGATTAACATTAGATTATTTGTTTATAGGTTTACTTAGAAGATACCACTGGAGTTTTTGAAAATTTTATTTTATTTTTTTATTATACTTTAAGTTCTAGGGTACATGTCTAGGGGTGGAGGGCTGGGAGAGGAAGAGCATTAGGAAAAATACCTAATATAAATGATGAGTTGATGGGTGCAGCAAGCCAACATGGCACATGTATACCTATGTAACAAACCTGCATGCTGTGTACATGTACCCTAGAGTTTTTGAAAATTTAAGTAGCCTAAAATTGTCCTAGGCTAATCCTAAATCTTAATCATGATTGAGATTGATGATGAATCAATCAATGGTTGCTATTTGGTGGAATCATCAATTTTAGGCTAATCCAAAACATTTCAACATTTCAAGTTTTACATAGTGGCCAATCTGTAAAATGATCCCCATGTAAAACTTGAAATGTTTTGATAAGTTCAAGAACCTAGGCATATATTTGATGTTATCCTCATATTTTAAAATATATGTGCACAGTATTTCATAGATAATTCATATAAGATCATCCACATATCATTTAGAAGAATTGGCATTCTATAAAGTAATTTTTCTATTGTAGACATAATTTTTCGTTTGTGGAAATTCTAAATGTATAGGTAAATTTGAAGAAATAAGTCTGTTTTGCTAAGCTAAGTATATCTATCTGACGTGTGTGACTCTTATGTGCTGTTGCCAACACCACGCTTAATATAGATAATCAAGCTCACAAACCTAGTATATAATATACCAGGTCTTAATTGCATGTGATTACTTTCCCTTTTTAAAACTTCATGTTTTCCCCTTTTTTTCTTATCCTTATAATCTTTTTCTATAATATCATTATTTAGTCTTCTCCTATAGATAAGAAAAAAGAGATCTTCAGAGTGGACAGCATTATTTAGTTATTATCCTTATATTATTAGTAGTAAATGGATGTTTTTATACGTACAGATCCAAAAGGACATAGTAATAAAAAGAGTGAGTGGCAGGGTAGGAGTGGTTTACATATACTAGAAGGCCTTAGAAGCAGGAAGCGTAATTAAATCTGGTATTTTTGGCCGGGCGCTGTGGCTCACGCCTGTAATCCCAGCACTTTGGGAGGCCGAGGTGGGAGGATCACGAGGTGAGGAGATCGAGACCATCCTGGTCAACACGGTGAAACCCCGTCTCTACTAAAAATACAAAAAATTAGCCGGGCGCGGTGGCGGGTGCCTGTAGTCCCAGCTACTCGGGAGGCTGAGGCAGGAGAATGGCGTGAACCCGGGAGGCGGAGCTTGCAGTGAGCCGAGATTGCGCCACTGCACTCCAGCCTGGGCGATAGAGAGAGACTCCGTCTCAAAAAAAAAAAAAAAAAAAAAAAAAAAAAAAATCTGGTATTTTTAAAAGTAGCAGTGCAGTGGAACAATTGAGAATTGGTTTGACAAAACAAAATATCTAATGCCTATTTTAGGTGATTGTAATAATATGTGCTATGAAAGAATATTTTCTAAATATCCAAAGTATGTGAATATTTTAATTATCTATTATCCAGTAATTGGGCGCAAACCACTACTAAGTTGTTGAATTGTTTTTCTATCTTTTTAAGCTAATAATTTTCATCATTTTGTTGTTATAAAATAATTATTATTTTCATAATCACAAGTATATAAAAGGTTTAAAGTAAAATTTCTTGTTATCCCACCATGAGACATACTTACTCCTAGCATTATTATTCTTATATATTATAGTTTCAACATAAATATGATCAAATCATATCTACATTTTTAATTGCTTTTCTGTGTTACTCAATATTATTGGATATAATTTTAAAGAGTCACATATCATACATTACATACCTTAAATTGCTTACCTAATCTACTATAGATTTTCGCTATTTTGCTGTTGTGAATGATAGAACTCTGCATTCATTTATTATTTTCTTTGGATTCATTATTTAAAATGGAACCACTTTGTCAAGACAAAATATTTAAAAATGTTTAAGTCTCCAAATCCACATAGCCAAATTGTTTGTCAGAGCAGAGGTGCCAGTGTAAGAGATGTCTTACAAATGCATGTTGTTTTTAAATGTTGTGCTTAATGTTGTTGTTCGTCAAAAGTCTTATGTTAAAGGAGAGTTAAAGAGTTGGTTTGCATGCCTCTGCTTATATATACAGTACACTATAGAAGCAGAGAAGAATAAAATGAATTTTCCAAGGGTGTTACAAAATTTGGAACAAGAGTTTGAAATATGCTAATAAAGAACATTGGCTACTTAGCACTGCACATATTAAGTTTATAAGGTATAATAGTCTCATTTAAAAGAAAACGAAGTGGTATGAAATGACAAACTGATAATGCAAATTGTGAGATACACTTATTTAAAAAGAAGAGCATAAGACTTTCCTATGTTCAATAAAATACATCCAAAATGTACATATTTTAATTGAAAATGTTTGAAATATTAAGGGAACAGTGTCATTAGATTTCTCTAATTTGTTTGATTATTAAAATGCTTTTGATAGGTGTCTTACACCATAAACATAGTTTATACTGTTGTGCATAGAAACTTTTATTTGTTGAGATATGCATGCATACTGATAACCACCTTTCAGTTACTTAGGGTGAAATTCAAGACTTCTCTCTATGACTCTACATATTCAGTAGAATTAAATTCTTCATTTATATTTGGAAAATAAGGGAAGGATTAAGGTTAACTATTTGGAAGAAAAGTAATAAATCCGGTCTTAAGAACCTGGCAGTAAGGTAAATTATTAAAATACTTCAAGATAAGAAAGATTAAAAACAATAATAATAATAGGTACTCATCTATTTCAAGCTTCGAGGGGAAAAAAAACTAAAATTGGAACTGAATGACTAGAAGACAAGAGTTTGATTATCTTCACTCAGCCACACTGTTTCTCAATTCATGAACTGTGCCTAATTAAGGAACAATGAATAATTAATTCTGACTTTTCAAAGGTTTCATTGGAGTTGCCAAGAAATTGACCAGAAATGCCAGTGCTATTCACTACACATGAACAATAAGTTTCACAGTAGTTATGTGCTACAAATTGTGGAAAAACATATTTTACCTTCAGTAGAAGAAAGTATTTTTCACCTAGAATGAGCATTACATTTATTTTCCATGCTTTTTTGATGATAATATAGAGAAAGATAGAAATAATACCATATGTACTAAAATCTACCAGAAAAAGAAGTTAGGCATGAATGATGCCGGGCTGTAAAATATATAGTAAAGTCTAGTCATCATTGATTTGATAAATACCACAACCTTTTGCAGTTTTGAGAATGTTTTCATCTAATTACATTCACATATTAATACATTAAAAGTTACCCATTACCATTTTAAATAAAGGTCTACAATACATTGTTTTAGTTCTATTCATTTTATTGCTTAGAAATAATATTGCTATGGTGGTAAATTAACTGTGAAAGGGAGTTGAGTTTTCAAAGCTACAATATAATGGTACATTACCAGTAATTTTTAGTCTAATCACTTGCAATACTTCAGGTATATGCCTCAGTTTGCATAAGTTTAAACTGCAAATTTGCTCTTTAGTGCTATAATCATAAACAATTCTCTATCAAATCAACCTAGAAAAATTTTATTAGATTCACTTGATTTTTTAAGCAAATTTCTAATAGTTACTCTATGATCATTAAATATTTCTGGAAAAATATAAAAGGATTAATAATTTGAACTATTACATTTCAATATTTGAAAAAATCCTAAGGGGTTTGAAATGCAGTTATTAAGGATGCATCTTGCATAATTTGTGTCAGTGGGAAATATTTTTGCTCTAAATAATATTTACATTATTAATTAGAATAAGCCTTTTGATTACTTTTTAGTTATGTTGTAGATGCATTTTTTTCTAAATATATAAAAAGCAAATAAATGACTACCACAAAGAAATGGAAATGATATTTTTAAAATAATGTTTAAATAGCTGTTTTAAAGTTACAATGACACTTGAAACTGAGAAGTTCCCAAACTAAGAAAGCCAAAATTTTCATTTTCACTTTCATGTCTTCCCAAGAGACACTCTCTGATTTAAAACAAACAAAAACATTTGTTTTTGTAACGTGATTAATTTTGGTCAATATAAATAGAAACATAAATCTGATCTTTAAAGATCTTACTAATGTTCTAAATTTGAATGTATACTCCTACTAACCAAATTCTCTTCTGATGTATAATTATAGGATTTAAAATTTTATATCTTATTAAGTGACTTTTTTGTCTGTCCCTGAATTATAGTGATTTATGAATAGCTGTGGTAAATGTTCATTTGTTTATACATTGGTTAATTTATTTATTCAGCCAAATGCCTCTCAGGTACCAGGCATGGTTCTAGGCACTAAGACTTAAGTATTTAAAAAAGACAAGGTCTGTACTGAGATGAAACTTAAATTCTGATTCTGGTTAGTATGCTGAAATCTCACTTTAATGCTTTTCAACCTCAATAAGTCAATCTATAACAAATTCACTTTATGCTCATGAATCAGAAAGTTCACATTCTGAGATCATTTTATTTGTAAATGGACAATTACAGACTATTATAAACAAATACAAACAAAATTTCTGTAAATTTAGAAGTTAGTAAATCATTTCACTTAGCTGGAGTTTATCAGATTACAGAGCTTAGGGATATTAGAAGACACCAAAATAGTATTGATACAATCAACATCTGTATTTAAGTCAGCATCCTAATTTCACTTACTATGGGAAAAAAAATGTGTAACAACATATAAGTATTGGTTGAAAATGTTGGAATGCTTTAAAAAAATCTAGAGAATTGCTAGTGTTTACAGGGACCTGCAAGTCTACACTGTAATATCTTTACAGTGTAATAAGAAATTGAAGTGTCTTTTGACTATGCTACACTGAAACATGTTTAATTTATCTACTGTAAATGGCCTTTTCATTGTAAAGTACAAGTTTACTTCTCTAGAATAGTAATTTCAATATGTCGTATTAGCACTTTCAGGTTTTTGGTTACATTTTAAGTTTGGTGGAAAACATTTACATTGAAAACTAGGATAATTTGTTGGAGGATTTTGGTTCTTTATTTTTGAGTTTGAGGGTCTTCAGCCCACTGTGTACAATACAGAGGAACAAAACTGAGTCCCTGGAAGGATGTGACCAGGCTGTGTGATGCCTGTGGCTTACTGGGCAAATGCATAAACGTGAAATCAAAAGAAGCATGGAGGGATGGTTTCCTTGTCTTTAAAAGAGGCAAAAAATATTTGCTTCTGCACCGAACTTTTATTGTAAGGATTGAATAAGATATTGACACCATGTTCCAAAAATTATACTCAGTTTACAAAACTCTAACGGATACTATTCCAGTTTTTTGCTATTGTCTGCTCATCAATATTATTACAATTTATGTACACATATTTAAGGAAAGAAAGAATGCTTCTCATCAAGATTTGAATTATACATTTAAACTTCTTTATTTTCAAAGTGCTATTTGCTTATTTTGGAGCTAGGAGTAAATGATAAGTTTCTCTTAATTACTGGTCACTCACATTACACAACAGACTCTGTGAGTGGCTTCCTAATGACTCAAAGCATAATGAACCCAGCAGTGACAGAAAACCTTCTAGGCTTCAGAAGTAATACATCAGATATGACAGAGACCCTTTAATGAGAGTCATAAATTTTAACAGTCTAAGTCAGAAGCAAACGTTTTAGCACTTCCTCTGTGGATGAACCCAAGTCCAGATCATTCACTGAGTTCTGTGGTCTGCAATGACAACTGTGGGAAATTAACAAGGAAATGGAGCCCTTTCCTTTAATAATACCAAATGATTAAGAGGACCTAAAAAAAATCAATTGACTAATCAATAGTGTGTAACTGCTTGAAGCATTTTCCCCATGCTAATCAGCCATTAAGTTGTTTAAACTAAATACCTCCAGTTTCTCCAATTACTGAACTGATTTACAAGACATGGTCAAGAGTGTCAGAGTTTACTGGAGTCAGATTCCAGAGCGTTTGTTATTGGAGGAGACAGAAAATAGTTTTTAAGTGATCCTCTCTTGCTGTACGGTCCAAAGACTCTTAAAAGGGAAGGTGTGATAGAAGACATTCTGTCGGTTTCCAGACATTGGTGAATTAATGTGTTACTGTCAAGTTCTAAACATGTATATTTGTTTGAGAATATGGTCAGGAAGTTATTTGAATTCAGGAATAATAGAAGTCAAAAGAACTAAAGAAAACATCTATACAATATATACAGGAAGGCCTTTAAATTTTTTTCTCAATTTCAGCCATGATGAGCAGCATGTAGCAAACAAGACCCCAAATTCAAAACAACAAAAAGTATTCTAACAACATGTGAAGTGACATATCATTACCTACCTGTATATTGCCAGCAACTCTAATATCAAAACCACTTGTAAACTTTTAAGTTAAATGACACTGTGGGGGAAGAACAACACTAAGAAATAACTTTAAACAAGGGGAAAAAACTTTTTTATTGATATGTTTTACTTTGCTGGCAGACCAGAGCAAAGGTTTTGTGAACATTTAAAAGATGAAAAAGGTGAAGAATCCCAGAAGCGGTTTATCTTGAAGCGAGATAACTCTAGTATTGATAAAGAAGACAATCAGGTTGGTTCTCAAGTTTGAGAGTGGCTGACATTGTTGTTTTTGAAGGTGGGCTGACTGATGTTCTTGTCGTCCCTCTGTTGTCCCTGCCTTCCCTGCAATCCTCCCCTGCCTCTGATACCACTGTCCTATCTCCAACCTCCTTCTCCTCCTTGCCTCCCCCTTTGGCATTCAATGGGTAGCAAAAAAAAAAAAAAAAAAAAAAATGTCCTGGTTGCTTTAGCAATGGCTCTGTGTTGGGCTGCATGGGTGGTGCTTGGCGCAGTTTCTGCTGCATGTCTGGGGGGGTCGGGATGCCACAGGCTCCGAGCTGTGGAGTAAAGCTTTGTCAGTCGCATTTCCAGATGTCTGTGTAACTATGGCAGTCGTTCCACTCCCTACAGCTTTGTCCTTCAGTTGTGCACAAATTGAGCTGGATTATCAATACGGACCGATGATCAACCGGTGTAGCTGTAAAGAACAAACCTTGTTATGGTGAGGACAGGTGGATTTTGCAACTATCCTAAAATAAGTCTTCACAGAAAAGAATTGAGTTCATGTTTTAGTCTTTTATCCCCTCTCCTTCCCATGTTTTATGGTCCATGTAAATTGTCTGCTTGTTTTGCATGAAGTGTAGCAGAACTTGATCCTCGTGTATTTTGCTTGTGACAAAACATTATGTTGTTCTAGAGTAGCCTTATTTGTGGTACCTGGACAGGAGTAAAGAGGCTTTACTAAATCTCTTCTTTAGATGGGGGCTGTGGGATCCAGGGTGACTAGAAGAAAGCTAAGTAAATGGCAAAAAAAAAAAAAAAAAAAAATCCCACAAATTTTTAAATGATAGTAACAATAGAAAGTCATATAAATGCCATTACAATTATACTTTGTGTCTCTGACAATCAAAATAGATTTTTTTGAAAATGACTTTGCTTTAGAATTTTTAAAGGTAAGACAATGTGCATCTCAAGTTACCATTTTAATCACTCTCAGTGAGTCATTCAGCCAGTATGTGCATCTCTGACGCACTTTTTGAAAACTTGTTCATCATTTGTATCTCGTTTCCTCCCACTACCACCAAGCTCCACCATGGCTCCTGTTGACTATGAAACACGTGCCTGTGTCATGTTTAGTGGGTGTCTGTTGAGTGGATGGATGGATGTGGTTAGTGCAGAGCAGTTTGTGAGGAATGGAAAGAATAGATGGAAGGAGACTTAAGATTCAGGAAGTAGTTCAGAAAATAGGATAAAGAACAGTCCTCATGCTGGGTTCTTTGAAGCATTACTTTAGAGTTCTTGGTATTGACTCTTGTCAACAAACAGGTTTTTAAATTTTAGCCTGTAAACCTGGGGTCATTCATTCTATGCTAAATGCAATTCGTAGGATCAGTCACTGAATGAATAACACAAAATAGAATGTGAAGTGATAGTGTCCACATCTTCCTTTCTCTTCATTACTTTCTTTGCTCACTTGCTTTTTCTCCAGTCCCCAAGCTTTCAAAATGATTTCTTCCCTCAGCCACTTTGAACTAGCCACTTCCTCTTTTTTCACCGGCATTCTGCCTCCTTCTGAGGTGTCAGAACCACACAGGTAAGCAAGAGAGACAGAGTCCATCAGTGATGAGCCACCATGTATGTGAATTGGCTGAATACCTGAGGCACAGTGAGGTGAACTCATTTTGGAAACACCTGTGCTATTGCATCCAGTGAAGAACCAACCAGCAGCAGCAAACACCTCTCACTACTGCATGTCATGCACACACTTGGTACATGCACCCAACACAGCCTCCTCAGGGAACAGAGAGAATGAGACTTTTCAGGCTCCATTTGTTTAAGTGAACATTTATTATTCTTAGCTGACAGTTGCTTAACCACAGATTTCTAACAACGCAACTTGGATAACCCTCCTGATTTCTTTTTTCTGTTCAGCAAAACAGAATGCATCCATTTAGAGATGACAGACGAAGTAAATCAATTGAAGAGAGAGAAGAGGAATATCAGAGAGTGAGGGAGAGAATATTTGCACACGATGTGAGTAGTTGTTTTAATTGCCTCTTTAGTGCACTCCTTCCATCAGCAGTAAGGCTTCCTCATTCCCCAGACAGCGAGGTGGCAGGAATAAAAAGCCTGGAGCCAAAGAACAAATCAAACCGAAGAAAACTAGAGGTGATTTTGGAAAAGGATCTGGTTCAGGGAAGTGATAGAAACCTAGCCAAGGGTTTGGGCATGTTCTTAGGACATGACTGGTGGGGACACATAGAGAGGTATGATTTTGGTCAGTGATACAGACCTTAAGTACAGAGAGCGGTTGTCAGATTTGAAGAAATGCCTTCACCTCCACATTAGCCAACAGATTACCTACCTAGGGTTGTTTTCTTTTTAATAACAACATTGTACAGGGGAAAGAATTACAAAGAAGAAAGAATCTGTTGATCTCACACACACATCCATATACAACGAGTGTTTTCTGGGTTCTTAGCAAATATGGACATTTCATTACACTAAAGTTAGATTGTTTCTCCTCAATTCCAAATCAGATCTGTGATCAGTTTGTCAAGGGAATAATCATAAAACAAATCCCAACAACAATAAAAAAGGTTGGAATTTTTTATCTTTACCCGCTATGGTCAAGATAAAATGCAATTAATTAAACATTAAAAGGTAAAAAAAAAAAAAAATAGAGGCTGGATTTAAACGCAAGGAAAAGGGCAAGCAACTGCCATAGCGTTTTCATTCCATGCAATCATTTAGCAACCTCCTCAAATGATGTGGGTTCTTCACCCTGCCTAAGTAGAAGTGTGAGCTCCTTGGTAAGACTCCGTGGCCAACGCTGCAAGCTTTGCTGAGTCTGGTGGAATATCTGATCTCCTGCTATGATCTGCTTCTGGAGGCCACACAAAGCCAGCCCAGAGAAGTAGGCTTCAGTGCTTGACTTGGAGGAAGACTGTTGTCCTGAAAAGTTTCAGGCCAAAGCCAGTTTCTCTGATCTTCCAGCTGGTGCTGGTTCCTTTAATATGAAAGTGCAGGGGAGATTCAACCTCCTCCACCACTGCACTTCTTTCACGTTTATATCCCACCCCGCCACAACCCCCGCCACCTTTCCTGAACACACTGAAATAGAATTTTGATGATTGGATAATCCAGCTAAGAGCTCTGAAATTAGGAGAGTGAGAGAGTGAGGGAGATGGAAGTTACCATAGTTGGAGGTCTGGATGCAATTTTGGAAGACTCTGCATATGGGTAGGCTACTTAGACTTTTATTATGGTCAGAATTTTAGATAATGCAAAACACAGCCTGACATATGGTGGGCCTTTAATTGTGTTTGGTGGATACAAGAATGAAGTTATGAGAGGATCTATTCCAGTCATAATAGGATAAGGATGCCTACAGTGGCCTGGGAAGTAGCATTTGCCTGTCTGAAGACCTTCATAGAGCTTCATAGAGATAATTTTTTTTTGAAAGCTAATTCATTTTTTATTCTTATTCTCTCTCTCCTGCTCTTTCTCCTCAAACACACACACACACGCACGAACACACACACACACACACACACACACACACACACATACATTTTCCCTCACCCTCTGGTCCTGGCAGGTCAAGTAATTTATGAATGAGTTATGTTGAAAAGAAAATACAAACCCCACCTAAAATGCACAAACAATATTATGCTCTTTTTAAAGTTGTGTCACATTGCTAGACACTTGACAGCTAGGTGACAGAAAGTCTGTCACTGATGCCTGTCTGTGATGAAGATGACGCCTGTGCTGCTTATTTCATTTGCCAACTCTCAGGTCCAAAGAGAGGTCACAGGGAGACAGGGTCTGCATGACTTTCTTTATACATTGCATTTCCCTACAACCTTGTTAACGAGATTAACAGCTGGGGATCTGGGTTGAACATTTTAGGCAAGTGTTGCTATTTGAAGCATCTGTGCCCACATGCTGTATCAACAGTTTTTAAAAAATAAAAGCACATGTAAATGTGAGAAAGCTTAAATGTCAAGCTATTGCCATAGCTTTTTTAATCCATGAAATCATTTGGCAACCTTCTTTAAAATGCTGTGGCTTCTTCTCTCTGTAGGAATGGAGGTGTGAGCCCCTTTGGTAGCCTCTCTAGTGGCCAGCTTTTCTGGCTTTACTAATTTGAGTGGAGGACCAGCCTGTTTCTAGCATGCCTTTTAACTTGATATCGTAGGGCAGGGGTTTAAATTGGCATCAGATACCCAGACTATACTTATAGAAGGGCTTGAAGGATTCAATGAAATCCCAGACATCATTTGCAAATCATGTTCATGAACATGTGTGCATTTTTTAAAGAAATGGTCCCTATTATATATCATATTCTTACAAGTTTCCATAACCCTTAAAAGGTTAAGACCCTTTCTCTTAGAGGGCAAGAAACAACCAGTGTCTTTCTCTCTATCTGTATAGTTCTGCTAGAGATATGTATTCATACCACTGGTATTTTCTATGTGTTAGCGATTTATTGTCTTATAACAAAAAATTCCAAAATTTGGCAGCTGAAAACAAACAAAAAACACTCACAGTTTTTATGGGTCAGGAGTCTGGGAGTGGTTTAGCTGGGCGATTCTAGCTCAAAGTCTTACTGAGGTTGCAGTTAAGCTGTCAACTGAGGCTGCAGTCACCTGAAGGATTGATCAAGTGGTTATCTGCTTTCAAACTCTCTTACATGATTATTGGAAGGCCTCAATTCTTCACTGGCTATAGGCTGGAGATCTCAGTTCCTTACAATGTAGGCTTCGATAGGCTGTTTGGTGTCTTCATGACATGGCAACTAGCTTCCCCTGAGGAAAGTGATTTAAGAGAGAAAGAGAGAGAGAGCCCAAGATGGAAGCCACAGCCTTTTATAACCTAATCTTGGAAATGATATGTCTCCCCAGCTATGTTGTCTTGGACACTCAGATCCACCTTGGAACAATGTGGGAAGTACCACACAAGGTTGTGAATATCAAATGGCAGGGATCATTGGGGGTGACTCTGTTTAAAGAAACTATTACTATATCCTCTATTGACACAAACATAAAGCCAGCACACTTTAGGGGACCTTCATCTAGTACTTCCAGATCCCCAAATGATCATTACCAGTGCCCAAATGGCTGAGGCACAAGATCATTCTTTCATAAGATGATAATTACAGTATATTAAATCAATTAGAGAACAAATGCAAAGAATCCAGCATAAGGAAACTATGTTACAGAACTCTAATCTTTTTCATAGCTGGTCTTTAGTTTAGTTTCTTCATAATTTGAAAACAGAGCTAACAAAGCAGCTCTCCTTGGCAATTATTATTTAAGTAGTGGAGTTATTCAAACAGGTTCAAATATTGCTTAAATGTATTGTTTTGCTACTTGAAGTAAAAGTAGAGAGTTCAGAAATACTTCCTAGTATTTACAATTTAGCAACAGTCAAATTTATTCTAATATCAGAGACATTCTTGAATAATGTCCAAATATATCTTGGTGTCTAAGGGGCGTGTGTTTGCGTGCGTGGTGTGTGTGTATGTGTGTGACAGAGAGTGATTGAGACAGAGAGAGAGAGAGAGTACTTTTGTATGCAGGCACATAAAATATGTGAGTTGCTTTGGGGATTTTCCAGAAACAAATTCAAATCCACTTTGAGAATTTTGACATCTTGAGATAAGACACATTTCTTCATTATTTGAGAACTAAATAGTTGTAAGTCAAAACAACAATTTAGAATTTAGTACCCAAATAATAAATGTATTTTTTGTAGTCAGTATATTTGAAATGTTCTTTATTCCTTTGGCAAAACTTTATATTTAGGCTTATTTTATGGTTAATTCTATGCAATGTAACTGACTTTGGAAAGGTTAAATTGATAAAGTAATACACTTGAGAAGGTATGTTTTGCCTGGAGGCTAATTTCTGAAGGATATTTGTGTATAAATAGGGATTCAGTGAAGAGTTCATCTGTGGTCCTCCTAGCATATGCTGGGACTCCTCTTCAGTGGGAATGGGTGATAAGGGCATGTGGTGCCACCAGAGTTGAGGGTGGGATGTGGGAGAGAACTCTATAACCCATTAAGCAAAATCATTTTTCTTCTTTTAAAAAGAAGCAAGCCTTTTATATCCAAAAATGCATATAAGTGACAGCTTTGAATGTTGCACTTAATTACTGTGACAATTTTATCTTTCTCTGCTATTAAAATTTGCAAGTTATTAATACTACTTTTAAAAAAGTTTATTTTCATCAGCTACTGAATCACAGCCCATAACCATATCTATCTTATTTATGAAAATGTAGTTGAGGGGATAATGAGATAATTTTTAAGAAACTTTCCAAAGAAATCAGAAAAATACTGGAGATGTTATTGGGCAAGGTATTTTTTATTTAAAAAAAAAAATTTTGAGACAGGGTCTCTGTTGCTTGGAGTACAGTGGCATGATCTCGGCTCACTGCAACCTCTAGCTCCTGGGCTCAAGTGATTCTCTCACCTCAGTCTACCAATAGCTGGAACCACAGGTGTGCACCACCATGCCCTGCTAATTTTTGTATTTTTTGTAAAGACAGGGTTTCGCCATGTTGCCCAGGTTGGTCTCGAACGCCTGAGCTCAGGCGATCTGCCTGCCTTGGCCTCCCAAAGTGCTGAGATTATAAGTGTGAGCCACCACTTTGGCATGGGCAAGGTATCTTTGACTTACTTGTATCTTACTTTTTAATACAGAGTTTGGGGTTCTTAACTTTTCCCCTGATGCTATTACATTGAGTCTGAAGAGGTCACTATGTCTTTAATTAACTCCTTCAGAGAAATAGAGTCTCAATAATTCCAATATCCAGACAAAACATTATAAACACAATCAACTGGTTTCCAATTATGAGAGCTGAAAAGTGGCAACGTATAAACTCATAATGTATATCTGAGCTAACCTCACTTTCTTTTACATACCTTACTTGACTCCAGCCAATAGTAAAACCAAATTAAAGGAAATAAAAGAAGTCAGGACATTTAGTGTACTGTAAAGAGCCCTTCATAGGAATGCCAATGGCACATCATTTTTCCTTGTTTCCCTTTCATATATAAACGTCAAGATTTTTAAAAAGATATTTTCCAAAAAGCTTTATCTTTTAATTGTCTCTTTTTGCTTTTTCTTAAATGAGGTTTTTGCACACTTGAAATTCAGGATGCATGTTAAGCGCAGAAAGGTTAAAGCATAAACTATTCTAGAGACACCTTCACTGAAATGCTCATAACACTCAGGAAACCCCATGTCTAAATCTAGCCCTTTGACTTAATGGAAGGAAATTATTTCTCTAGCAAAATGAAAATAGAAACCAATATTCTGCTTGCCTCTCAGAAGTGGTTACATTAGCAGAATCTTTTAAGTCAATAATTGGTTATTGAAAGGTTATTATTACTTCTTTAGCTTTATTTTATCTTAAAATTGACCTGTTAAGTTTCTGTTTATCCCTTTAACAGGTCATTTATTCATCATTTGGAAAATCTACATATATAGCAGGATGTGTATTTATTTATGTTTAGAAACTCAAGTACTTTGGAAATGGTTTTGTGTTACTTCCTAAATACAGTCACCCTATTATAGGATCACACCACCATATCTTGTCTAGACTTCTCTTTTCTATTTGTTTAAATTTAATTTGATCCACCTTTCCTCAGCATGTAATAGTAATGGAATTTTATCCTCCCTACATTGTGCATAAACACAAAATAGAAGAGAAATGAATGTTCGGTGAATAGAAGCTAAGAAGAAAGTCATTGATTTTCTATGTGAAAAACTGGGAAATATTAGATGGAGCTTGATTTTTTTTAATTAGCTTGTCTTCTGGCCTTCCCCTCTTACTTAAGATTAATAATTGATGGCATTTCTTCAATTATGAGAGTCTTGCAGTCAATCTCTTTATTTCGTGAGAGTTTATCATTACCAGGTAATAATTTCAGGATTGTAGCTTTATGGCTCTCCCATTCTTAGGTGGATCGTATGGAGTTTGCATGCTCTGCTTTGATTTGAACCCTTTCCCTTGGCTTTTGTTGGTTGGTGGCTGCAACTCTGCAGCTCCAGAAGAAACCACTAGCTCAGAATCCGACGGCCACACGTTTCTCCAGCGGTTTCATTCACATCTCTCTTCTTCCGACCTCCATGCCGAACAGACTAAACCTAAAATCCGGAGACGCCCTGAAGGAAAAATACCCTATGCGGCATGAGAATTGCTTACTTTTCTAATCCTAACCTACCTTTTTCCTTTTTTATTTCTATCTTTTGTACCTATTTTTCTTAATTCTTTTCCCCTATGAGGGGCAAATTAGTTTTAAAATCAGGCAAGTATTTGGGATCCCTCAGCATATCCAGAACGTCTGATCCAATGCCTTTTTTTATTTTTCAGTCAGTTTGCTCCCAGGAAAGCCTTTTTGTGGAAAACAGGTAAAGTAAAATTTACTTTTCCATGTCTTTAGAGGAACAACGTCTGTCATGTGTGTTCTGTATATTCATAAATATATATCCCATATATAAGTGTGTGCTTGAATATATGTATTAGCAAATACATATATCTATGCGTACACACATATATATTCACACGTGTATGTTATTTAACACATCTAAAAATTATCTAATTTGGAAAAAATTTTCCCTCAGTTAATTCCAAACAGAATTGTAAAAATTTTTCTCATTTAAAGTCTCAATTTCTGGTCCTTGCAAAGGTAAACTTCCTATTACCTTCACCAGGCATTAAGAATAATAAATATTGAGACATCACAGGAACTTGCAGTTTCATTGGCTTATTTAGCAGTCCACTGGAAGCATGCATATATTTGGTATTGTTGGCCACTTCCTGTGCCCTATTTATAGCTATACAAGTAACAATAGGAATAATATTCTTTCCAGTTTTTTTATTCTAAACAATCTATTCATCTTCATAAAAGACTTGACCTTGAAAATCTTATCTAAACTGGCCTAGATTTAGCAGTGTACCTGGCATAGGAGTTAGTAGGGGGAGGTAGTTGTAAAATAAATGGGTTATAACATTTAAAGAAAATCTTGGAGATAAGAGCAAAATTTTTCAAACTTAATATATACGCTTCAAAAATCATTCTAAATTGACATATATATTAAAATATCCCATTGATTTAATTGCAGATACTCAGGGCAAATTAAGGAATCCACATTAACTGCACTAATCACATTTAAGAGGCATCAAAATGGGCAACTTGATTGGAAAATATGGTGTCTATAAATAAAGTGGTGGTTAATTTTATTTCAGGGGTTTGCTTAATGGGTATTCCTATACCATTGATTAAATGGATACTGATTAAATGCCAGTACTCAGAGAAATTTAAACTGGGCATTAAAGATGATTGGCTTAAAAAATTCCATCATTCATATTTGCAGTTGGAAATCTTCAAGTAAGGTGACTAAACCCCTTAATAGAATAATCTCTTTTAGAAGAGGAGATAAAATTGAGAAACACATAAAAGGGATTCACAGAAAACTTCAAAGTCCATATATATTTAGACAAATATTCCCTGTTTACATTAAAACCAATCATCTATAAGCATTGACATCTTGCCGGTGATTCTAAAGGATTCCAAAAATACTCTATCTTTGCCAAAAAGATTAAGTGAGCATTTACAATTCAGATTCATGGGAAACCTTATCCTCTAGTCTCCTAGCCAATGATTTTCACTATCTTCCTCCCTAATCTTATCCATTTACATTTGAGTATCCCTTATATTATATTGGATTATATTCAACGTTACAATAATTGGTCACATATATATGTATTGCATATGTTAACAGGTCTTGATGGTCCTGGAAACCAAAAATCGAATTAAGTGACTTCCCTCCAAAAATAAATACATTTCTTGGATACCGACCTCTGGAATGCCAGTATTTCATTATCCCAAAATATAAAGAATAGTTTTAATATATTACTCTAAAAAACACTACTAATATATGTAATTAAATATCTATATCAATCTCTTATCTCCTTTTCTATTCCCTCTACTTCCTCTTTCCTTCCTTTCCCCTGCCTAGCATCAATGTCTTAATCCTAGGGTAGAGATCTTAATCCTATCAAACTGCCATTAATTTATTATGGCAAAATTCAATATTGTGTAAATAAATCTTTGTATGGGATTGATTTGTGCTATAGTAGAGTACACATCCATTTAACACAAGGCATTTAGTACCCTTAGGTTTTATATCATAAAAATCATGTTTTTCATTTCCAGTAGGCTCTTGGAAGACAGTAACATATGCAATGAGACCTATAAGAAAAGACAGCTCTTTCGGTTGGTATGGTTTACTTTCTTAAACTGTGTTTTTTTCAGATTATGTGGTAGAATCAATGTTAAATATTAGTGTACTTGTGTAAAATATATCTGTTTATTTTTAAAAGTCCAGTTATTTCTTTGTAAATCTTATTACATAGCTAGTAGGGAAGTCATACTGAGTAGTATGAGATATGCGACTGGCAATCTATCACTTTGTCTGCAATTCATTAGGGTTCTTCTAGTTTTCTGCTTTTCCGGGGCTAACTTTGGTAGCACACTGTTTTAATTTCCCCAAATTCACTTTAGTAAATTACTCTGAGTTAAATTTTCCCTAACAGATTGCAATTGTACGTACATTCTCAACACTGGAAAATAAATCAATGATAGCCCTATTTGGGTAACTAACTTTTAATTTTATCTGTTATAATATTTCAAACAGCATGTTTTCAAGAGTGAATTTTATTTCTAAAGAAAGATATGAGGTTCCTTCCAATTATAATGATCTACTTAAATTAAAATCTCTGTGGGCTAAGGGGAAAGGATGATAATTTTTTTTAAGTTCTATACTAGACTAGAAGCTCTATGAAAGCAGAGGGACCATACCCATTTTCTCACTGCTCTATTCAATGTATATCTGACATTGACATCCATTGTAGAGCAAAGTGTACACAATACTATAAGTATACTCAGTATCCACTATATATATTTAATGTGTTAATGTGTTTACGAATGTTAGGATTTACCTCCATTGTAGGAATTATTACAAGAACAACAACAACAAAAACTCTTACCCGCTTGAAAGAAAATACTAAGAAAAGTAGATGAATGTTGAAAGAGTGCGTTTTTGCAATAAGTCTGGACTTTAGAACTCATTATGAGTAAAGTTAATTTATCCTATACTTCGATTGAAACAAAAAACAGAAGCTTCTTTTTGGACTTCCCTCACTTTTCTAGATTGAACTATGAAGTTTATGAAATCTTCCTTATGTATCATTAGACAATGAATTTTCTTTTTCACACTTGAAGATTTAAGAAAATAACTTTGCACTTCTTTTGAAAACTCAGAGAAAAGCTAAAATTTACCATTACTCCTGTGCTCACACACTTTGACCTAGTTTGTTTAGGCCAATATAGATAAAACATGGGTTCTTGTCCCCTAAAGGCCAATTAGTTTTACATAATCCCAAATCTGTCCCCAAGCTAGATCTACCATATACTCAGGTTAGCCATCCCAAATATGGATTTCATCACTCATCCAAATCACCAAGCACAGAAACTCAGAAAGGTAACTTAGCACAAAGTCATTCACACAATTGTAAAAGCAATTCAAGATGTACATCATCCTTAACCTGTGCAAAAAAGATACATTTAGACATGAAAAATAAATATTTTCAGTTGTGTTAATCAGCACAGAAGCAGAGCTTAAAAGATATGCTTTATAACTACCTTGGGATGAAATTCTAGTTACTTACAAGAGGGCCAGCTCCAATGACCAGATATCTCATTACTACCGTCTTCCTGGATTCCAGTAGGCGAGGACCAAGACTGGGCTTAGGAGAGAAGGGAAGACACCTGTGCATGTGGTTTTCTACAATGCCTATGATCCCACACCCAAACAGATTTGGAATTCAATACGGGATCTCACTTCACCGCTGTTAAGATGAAAGTGCAGTATAAAATAGAGACGTACAAAATATATTTTAATGTATAAATACCTAGGAATCATAAATTAGAATTAAACATTATTTTTGAATCTCATTAATGCTAACTCCCTAAAGGAGCAACTTAAATTTTCATTTTTAAATGCACAGATTATGGCTTAGGACAGTGATTTGAGCTAGTGAGGTACAGGCAGAGAAGTTAAAGAAATCTTAGGTTGCCTTATTGAGCAGGCTATGTGGCATAAGTCTAAAGGAGCTTCTCATAGCTCTAAAAAAAAGCTCTACAAGGGAGAAGGGTATAGACTAAAACACACTAACTTGAACCCAGAAATAGTGGTGACTGCCTTCTTTACCCAAAAGGCTCAATCACACGGGTATTTACAGGAAGTCTGGATTCCTGCCATGGAAGTGCAGAGTTCATGGCTAAAGAGATAATTGAAGCAGAATTAGTAATGAGAACAAGGGATCACCCTCATATGGAGAGCTTCCATCTCATGCATCTTGTACTCTGAGGCTAAGCACCACTCCCAAATCATCAAGCCAGTGTTTTCCTATAATAAATATTTTAAATTAGCTGCAAATGAGATTATTGTCACATTTCTGGTGCATTCACAGTTGCTAAATAATGATTTTGCTAGAGTTTGTAAAAGACAGTTTGACATAATCATGATTATGGGAGAAGAATGAAGTTGAATTTGGAGATTTAAAGAGAAGACAATCAGAAATGGAACACCAAGCCATTGAAAAGGCTATTCATTTCTCCGCTCTATCTCGCATGGCTTTCTTGAATTTCAAAGGAGTTTAAGAGGTAAAGCCACCTGGTCATTGGTGAAGGTCTGGTCGTTCATACCTACAACTTGGTTTTCATCAAGTGGTTCTTATTTCTAAAACCAGTCATCCCTGTGGTACTGAGAACAGAGAGAATGTTTGTAAAATACTAATAGAGGACGGCAGGGCACTGAGTATTTTCATCTAACCTTCCACTCGAAAGTGCTTTTTGTTTTGTGAAAATTCTGTACCTCTTCCTCCCTTTGCTTTACAAAGTTCCTGTCACAAATCAATTATTTCATTTTTATTTCTTGGATCCATTTACCTTCTTATGTTTGGCTGAAATAAAAGAAAAAGTTGAGTGAGTAAATTTAAAGCAACCCTTAAATTTTTCTTTGTAGTCTGTACAATTTTGTCAGTGAGTATTTCAATCACATGTGTGCACTTCAAACATCTCAACAGCACATTATTGTCTTTAAAATATTTTTCAATGAAGCTACCAATGACATCTGAGAGATTTGAATCAAGGCTTAAATATGCCACATTGCGAATATGAATTAGGTGTTATATTTACTGATCGAGATTTATATTCCCTTTACTTATTTATAATCCATTAAAATCTTAAGGTATTTTACTGATGCATTATTTTTATCTTCAAAGAAATCTTTGAATTTATTAACAAAGTTATGCTTTAGACAGATTGGAAACCAATGAAAGTGCAAATTTCATCAATTTTCTCTATAAAGCACATGTAATTTTGCATATTTCTGAGAGATACTCTAAAGTCTTCAAACTTCACTTCTGACTATTGGATCTCTTCCTTTTTCTATTTGAAGTTTGAACAATTGTGTTCTTTCACCTGAGGAGCTTTTTTTGTTATTTCCATTGTTCCCCTTGGAAAGTTTTGTGTCAGTGTATAGTGTTTACACTGTTGTTATTTTCAAAAGTTTTTCTACATGAAAAGAATTAAAGGGTTCTTTCCTCTGACCATGAAGGTTAAACTCTGGGCAAAATTCGTATCATAGGTTAATAGAGTAATTTCCGTGATTTCTACACTATCTGTCAAAGCCTTGGTGATTTCAGGTGTGTATCTCATAAAGCTGGAATATGAATTAACAGCTTCTCTGGATCTGTGTGCATTTTTCCATTGACAATTATTTTGTGCTAAAGAGAGAGAAAAAGTCTCCTTTGGTGGGAGTTACTTTTAGAATCATTGAAGATCACAATTACTTCTGAACATTAATTAATTATTGATTTGAGTCAGGAGAACTTATCCCCCTACTCTCTTTGCAAGAAAAATTAACAATTACATTTTATACCATGTCTTTCTAGTTGTTTCTCCTTCACCGACAGAGGGATCATGTGACATTTCTAGGTTTGGTTTTTCTGTTAGCAACCTGTGTGTTATGTGTGATGTTATCTGTCTATACATCATCAAAGTATTTGTAACACTGGGAGGCAACTGGTTTAATGAAAAGGGTTGGTAGGAAGGGTCTTGTGTGGATGACCTTCCAAGGAAAGCCTTGCTCTGTGCCTACCCACACCATTCACGTAAGGTAATCCTGTCCCTGTGCATCTTTCTGGTGGTCATACTCCAGGGGCAACAGAGATGGCTCGGGGAGAACATCCGGGAGTCGACAGAGCAGCTCAGAAAATGAACTCAAGTGGTCTGACCACCAAAGGGCCTGGAGCAGCACAGACTCCGACAGTTCCAACCGCAATCTAAAGCCCGCCATGACCAAGACGGCGAGTTTTGGGGGCATCACGGTGCTGACCAGGGGTGACAGCACTTCCAGTACCAGGAGTACCGGGAAGCTGTCCAAAGCAGGTAGTTAGTACTGAATGTGTTTATGTCCTGTGGTATTTTTTGGATTCTACACAAGCCATATGGTCACCATTCCCTCTGACTTTCAGTTGACTGATAATGATGATATTAATCACAGGGATAGCTGGAAAGAAGGTACAATTTAAATAGGCTACTGCCTCTTTCCAGTTATGTGCCTAGGTCAAGTTATTAACCTCTCCAAGCTTCAGTTTTCTCATCTATAAAATGTAGGTTATGTAATGCTATTCAAACCCAGCTCAGTAGACTTAGTGTTTGTGTATTTAAGTACTTAAGTTTACTTACCTAATTTAAATTTACTCAGTAAACTTAAGTTTAAATTGCATTATTTATATAAAAATGATTACCGTGGCACCTGCATTACAGTAACTACCTAGCAAAAGTTTGCTATTGCTTTTAAATTTAATAATATTAATTATTCCTTAAAAACACACTGTACAATAATTATAATATTAATAGCTTTTGTTCTTGCATTGGAAGGCTGTTAGTACGATCCTGGGCCTATTTTTTTTAACCATCCTGTGCTTCTGTTTTCTTCACTTGATAAATAGAAATAATAATAGTACCTATATTGTAGAAATATTATGAAGACTAAAAGAGTCAGTATACACAAGGCAACTTGAATAATGTCTGACAAGTTATAAGCTCCCAATAAACTCTATCCTTATTCATTTTTATTATTGCCATTTAATATTTGCACCCCTGCTTTGCAGATAAGACAGGTGAGTGTCAGAAAGGTTTAGAATTTCCAAGTTACCAGGTGCTTGTATCTTTTTTTCCAAGCGAAGCAAATAACGTGATTCTGAAGTAGGTTGTTCAAGTTTGCATGAACAGTCTTTGGAAGGTGAGTGATAATGAGAGATCTAGGAGAGCCATTAACTTGAAACAACTTTAAACTGATGGAAACATACACCACAATGCTTACATGAGTCTGCAAAATGCCCTCATGGTCTGCCACTTCTAGCTCTTCTGTCTCCCAAAGATTATTCTCTATTGTTTTTGAATTATTTTCAAATGTTCACAATTAAAATACTTCCTAAAATCTCAGGAAGGTGACAAATGACCGTTCACTGGCACTCCATGAGCTGAAGTTTGTGATTTTAGTATGTAATTGTTTTTGCTTTGTTTTGGTTCTGTCCTAGAAAATCAAATACCCTGACACTCTCTTGGGTGGGGGGGTTGAGAGTTGTGATTCCGTCGTATGCTCTGGGTGACAGATTGTACAGGTGGAGCATTCAGGATCCTGAAGTGACAGGTGAGTGGGAGGCCAAGGCAGGAGTGGGATGAAGAATGGAGAACCCCAGTTAGAGTTTAGACACGGGCTGCCCTGGACTGTGGATATTTTCCCAATTAAACTTTACACTTATGTTAGGTCCTAGGGGTTCCCCACCTCCATGCAAAATCTGGGTTCATTTGCTGATGGTTTGACATAATTAGGTTGTTGACAAATTCCTCCTAAAAATTATCGCACATTTTTCTATATAAGGAGAAAGATAACAGCATTTAGTTACAGTCACTACATAATACACACACCCTGATTCTCAGAAAGATTCAGATGGGTTCACACTGCCTCTCTGCAATTTTTATTCACTAATTGGTGAGTTCTTGATTTCTTACTCTAATTAATTGCTCTCATATTCCACTATTGTAGCAACTGAAGTAAAGAAAATCCACTGTGGTACACTTGAGCTCTTGTAAACTAAGATAGGTTTAATAGTTTTAAATTTCCTTAAGATGCGAAAACCAAGTACTTTAAATGGTGCACTTAAAAATTCCAGCACACCAAGAGAGCTCTTAAAATTTTTAAATTAATAGTCATTCTCCATGCACCAACCCCCAATCACTTCCAAAGCAAAGCTCTTTGGAAACATTTAAAACACTTCAAAAATGTTAAAATGCCATGTTCTTTGAAGAATGATTAGAGATTGTAAGTGCTTCAGATTTTTTGTTCTTTTAATCTAAGTGTCTCCATTTGAAAACTTGTCAAAGTGCAGGCATGGAAAGGGAATAAAAACTTAAAGAAGATCAAGGTAGGATGTCAAAACAAACTTACAATTTCCCAAGATGGATTTATGAAGCAAAGCTGTCAGTTTTGCTGTCATGGAGCTTCAGAAGAGCACCAGTTTTCAGTTTTCTACCTAATTGTTCACAGTGGAATTGCAAACTTTTTTATGACCTTTTAGAAACCAAGTCTGGAGTTGTGACATTTAAGTTACTCTTCTCCTCTTCTGAGAACATAGATTCTAGCTTTAAATAGAAAATAATGAGACTTTTTCCATGTTGGAAACACGTTTTCCTACATTTTGGAAGGAAGCATATTACCGAAGTATGAATGTACAAGCACATTCTCTTGAGGCCTGAGCTGTCCACCAGATGCCCAGCATACATTTCTGGAGGCAGATGATGTGATTGTATCCTCCTTACCGAAAGCACTTGAATGATACCTGCGCGGCAACCTCAGCTGTTTTTTGTTAACAGCAATGTGGTTGAGAAATAAGAGTATGACATCTGTTGCTTACCACATTGGCCTAGCTATACTGTCACTATTGTTCCCCAATCTGGATCTTCAAAGCAGGGTTTCTCAACTTTAGCTCCATCAGAATCACCCAAAGGATTGGTTAAATCCCAGATTGCAACACTCACCCACAGAGTTTCTGAGCCTGAAGGTCTAGGATGGGGCCTGAGAATTTGCATTTCCAACAAGTTCCCAGTTGATGCCAATGCTGCTTGCCTGGGAACCACACTTCAAAAACAACTGCTCTAGAGAAATGAAATGTTCTTTTTTTGTTTGTTTTAATGATTTTAGGTGGTCTGGCTTGTTGTTTTCTGGATGCAGGGCTATTCCTGCTATTGTCACATTCCTTGCCTACATCCTGGAGTATTTTTTGATCCAATGCAAGACACCCCGTGTTTCTACCACTTCCTTTTCTTTGTCTTTATCTTTATTACTACATTAATACATCCTGGACATTCTCTTCCTTCTTGTAATTTTGGAAGCTTTAGATTATTCTACTGAACACTGACCCCCTGAATCTGGAAATATTTTCTTGAATTATATAATTCAGAAATAAAACTTGTATGATTTGTGGTCCTCGTAAAAGAAAAAATGCAGAAGATATTGCAGGCAAAAGAGAATTTATTCATTATTATTGCAACAGGGATCAAGACTATGATCTTTCTCTTTAGAGAGAGAACTGAGCCCCACTGAATCAAAAAGCAGGAGAGTCTTCAAGCACTGGGGTGAGCTAGTGGCAAAATTTTGGAGGACATTATAGAGGAAATCGGGGGATGTGATTAGGCTATATGTGCTTGCTAATTGGTGCTGTGGAAGTTAGGCTCCTATCCTCCCACAGAAATTGAGAGATAGGGGCTCTATTTTTCATGACGATTAGATTTCTTTTTTTTTTTTTTTTTTTTTTTTTTGGTGTCATCAGGTTTTACTGTCAACTACAAACCTTACCCAGCCAGAAACCTTCGTATTTTAGATGGTAGGAAAGACATTCCTCATTTAGGCAAGTAGGGTTCTCATTCAACCCTTTTCTGCTGTTTTTAGAACCTTCTGCTACCATATCCACCACTTCCACCACCAGATCCATAACCACCACCATAGGGACTGCCCGAGCTTCTTCCACCAAAACTGCCCCCTTTCATGGGTCCATAATTTGACTGCTGTTGTCCACTATAATTTCCAAAATCATTATAGTTCCCACCACCACCATAGTTACCGCCAAAATTTCCTCCTTCATTGTAACCATCATATCCTCCACCACCGCCACCATATCCACCACCTTGGTTTCCATATCCTGGTCCACCACCACCATAGCCCCCTCTACTACTATAACCAGGACCACCGCCATAGTTGCCACCATCACCTCCAAATCCATTATATCCACCATCACCTCCTCCATAACTACCTCTGCTACCACCACCTCCACCACCATAGCCTCCTCTTCCACCAAAGTTTCCACCACGGCCAAAATTACCTCCACCACCTCCAAAGTTTCCTCCACGACCCATAAAATTGCCAGATCCACCTCCACGACCTCTCTGTGATCCAGCAGACTGCATCTCTTGTTTAGAAAGGGCCTTTTTCACTTCACAATTATGCCCATTAATAGTGTGGTATTTCTGAACAACAATTTTATCAACTGTATCATGATCATCAAAAGTTACAAAAGCAAATCCTCTCTTTTTTCCACTCTGCCTGTCTTCCATAACTTCTATGGTTTCAATTTTGCCATACTTTTCGAAGTAGTCTCTCAAATTATATTCTTCTGTATCTTCTTTAATACCACCAACAAAAATTTTCTTCACTGTTAGATGGGCACCAGGCTTTACAGAATCCTCTCTAGAAACAGCTCTCTTTGGTTCCACTACACGCCCATCAACCTTGTGTGGTCGAGCACACATTGCTGCATCCACCTCTTCAACACAAGAATAAGTCACAAAACCAAAGCCCCTGGAACGTTTTGTTTGGGGGTCTCTCATTACCACACAATCTGTGAGTGTGCCCCATTTCTCAAAATGTTCTCTTAAACTATCATCTGTAGTTTCAAAGCTCAGACCACCAATAAACAGTTTTCTCAACTGCTCTGGTTCCTTTGGATCATGGCCCTCCATTTTGAGACCGGACTCGCCTCTTCCAACTCGAGTTCAATATCGACGATTAGATTTCAAACGGATGGCTCCCAGGTACTTAAGAAGGACCTTCATGGATTGTAAAAGTGGCTAGAGGCTAGGAGATTTACATCTCAAAGGGGCATACATGCTGTAAGGATAGGGAGGTGAGGAGCCTCTAGTCTAGAAGAAACCAATGAAAAGTTTGGTCAAGCTGAGGGGAACATTAAGGTCATCTTCCTTACCATTGCTCACCATTTAGTCTGGTACCTTATATTTTACAAAAGGGTATGTTGAGGTCTAAATTAGCCACTTCCTGAAGAAAGCACAGCTAGTAAGTGGCAGAACTGGAATTAAAACCCAGTATCCTTCCTCCATGGGAATGTTTCCTCTGCTCCAAGGGAATCTGCCTATGTGCTTCCCCTTCTGCCCTGTCCTTTCCTGGTTTTTCATTTTGTTTTGCCTTGTGATCTCCTTTTCTATCTTTTGTCATGTTTCCCAGTTTCTGTTTTTCTCTTGAGAGTTCACCTGAGTCTCTCACCCAGCCACTCGGATATCTTCTTTTTTCTCCTCCCTGTGTCTACCCATTAGGGTTCAGCTTCAGTTTCTGAGCTTTCCACTGTGAGTAGCATGGAATTTTCATCTAGTATCTCCTAGAACTTCGCACAGGCTTGGTCAGGGCCCTGGCCCCCCTCTGGGCCTTGCTTAAATGATAAGAAGATGAACATGACCTATAGGCTTAGAGAACCATCTGTGGAGTCAAGTTGCCTGGGTTTGAGCGCAGATTCTACCACACACTGAGCTTTGGGAAATTTATTTAACATATCTGAAGATCAGTTCTCATCTTCAAAGTGAGGCTGCTGTAAAAATTAGCTTAGACAACTCATGTAGAGAAAGTAGCACAGTGCTTGTCACATAGGCATACTGTATAAATATTTATCATGGTTATCATTAAACCTCTGAAAAAAGGAAACCAGAAATACTTTTCACTCTCAGGCATTCTAAATCTTAAAAGTTCTCAAATGTCAATTTCATTTTTTTAAAAATCTTTGAACACTTCTAATCCTGTGCCTTTTACTAGCATTTGTGTTTTATCACAGAACAACACCGGCTATGTGTGGAATATGACTCTCCCTGGCCTTGGTGATTGATATTCAAAGCCAATCAGAATGGCTAGTTACTAAATCCTGGCTGTATGTTGATTGCTGAGTCATCCTTTTGAAGACGTTTGACTTTATTTTCATCTTTGCACATGCAGAGAATTTAAGCCAAATTTAGGTTTCCTTCCTTTCACCTGTGAAATCATTTACATAGTCTTCTCATTTCTCCTGTTGACGCTGTTTCTTTTCCCCCAGGTAAGGGAAGGGTATACTATTGTAAATCAGTGATTAATGGCCATTCTTCTAAAGCCAAAATTAAATTACTCTTTGGATTGGATTGTGACACTTCAGTCTGTCTGCATCAACCCATCCTTCCTAACACACACACCCATGCCATCACTAGCTTACAGTTCAAATCTGAGTTAGGACGTGCTCCCTTGGCCCCAACTATTTTTCGGTGCCTAGCCCCTCAATCTGGAGATGAGCTGACTCATGTTTGTATAACATTAAATCCCTGGGTACAGGAGGTTTTGTTGAATTATTTATGTTGTTGCTGTTGACTCTAGTGTCAAATGTGTAATGTAGCATCAAATTATACATAGCAGGTCCATAAACACACACTACAGTCTGCATTGGGAATATGACCACAGAGTCATAATTTCAGTGATACAGCCTCAAAACTATTATTAGCATTTTCAATATTGTTTTTACATTTTTTACTTTTTCTCCCCATGCCTTATTCAGAGCCCCATCAGCACTCTAAACCACTTCAATGGAGCATCCTGAATTGACATAAAGCTATCGTTAGTAATAAGCAAGTCATGGGGAAAGCAGAGAAGATGCCCAACTGAGAACACTTGTGACAGGTCATGGTATATGCATATGTACAATTTCAAGAGGTAATGTGGGGTCGTGGTTAAAGCTTGAGCTACAGATCAGTCTGCATAGATCAAATTCCAGCTCTGCCATTATCTAGCTATATGAGCTGACCTGAGTTACCTAACTTCCTTATGCGTCAGTTTCCTTATCTGTAGAGACAGTATTAGTTATTATTTAAGTGTTTATTCAAGTGCTTACACATACTAAGTTGTCAATAAATATTATCGTTCTCCTAAAAATTATCATGCTCTCCAACTGCCCCTCTTCTCTGCACTTACATATTATGTTCCTATCACTTATTTTAAAAGAACTCCAGTTTAATTTAAGGGCATATTTTAGAATCTTGAAAAGTGTGTTAGTGATGGATTATATATTTTGACTTTAACGATACATAAGAACATATTTTTAATAACATAATTAATGGTGTAGGCTGATGATTTAATCAACTTCGTGTACTACATTCTTGCAACCTATGATATTACCCAAGTAATCTATTAGTTTGAATTTGCAGTAATATAAATTTTACTTAGTGCATTTTCTCTTGGCTGCTCTGGTTAATACCTAGTGCCCAGGAGAGCTGTGGTTAAGGATACTAGGGCTGCTTGTCTCTTGCTGTAGTGAAATGCCAGTGAGTGCCCAGTGGATATATTGGGATATGTTTCTACTTTTGTCCATAATGGTGAGACAGAAGAGATTGTTAGATTCACCTTAGGGGCTTCTGCACACTGTTCCTGTTACCCATGCATTTGAAAATTCGGAATCCATAAACATCACAATTATTTTACTATTCTGTGTCATCTAAAGGATATTCAGTCATTATAAGGCCAAGCCCTCTTTGGTCCACCTTTTAGCCATATTAATAAGACTTCTTCAAATACGTAAAATTCAGTACAATATCATTAACACTTAAATATATTACATTAATAATAATACCCACCATCTATTTGATTCCTTGCTTTTCTTTCTTTCTCTCTTTCTCTCCTTCTCTCCTTCTCACTTTCTCTCTTTCTCTCTCTCTTTCTTTCTTTCTTTTTGACGGAGTCTTGCTCTGTCACCCAGGCTGGAGTGAAGTGGCACCATCTCAGCTCACTGCAACCCCCGCCTCCCAGGTTCAAGCGACTCTCTTGCCTCAGCCTCCTGAGTAGCTGGGACTACAGGCGCATGCTACCACGCCTGGCTAATTTTTTGTGTTTTTAGTAGAGATGGGGTTTCGCCATGTTGGCCAGGCGGGTCTCGATCTCCTGCCCTTGTGATCCACCCGCCTCAGCCTCCCAAAGTGCTGGGATTACAGGCGTGAGCCACCGCGCCTGGCCCGTCTTTTTTGGTTGTTTGTTTAAATCGTTAATATCTGAAGTTTCAGCTTTACACACAAAAACAATAACATTCAATGGTTTAAAGTTGCCCCTGGTCAGATGGTTAGAAAAAGTCAGAGTCCTGATTCATCTGTCTCTGCCTGACACTCAATCACATTCTCCTAAAGCATGCCACTCCTTAAAAGAGATCCTATTTGATTTTGAAATGTGTTTGCTCTTATACACTATGCTCCCAGGTCTTCTACTCACACATGAAGGTAACATATTATTTATGACTAGGCCCCTTCAGACTTCAGCTGTGTAGGTGTCAGAGAACCAGTACTTCAGAACCATGCACACAAACTTCATATCTCAAGGCTCTTCCTTAAGGTGCAGTATCTTTAACCTCCATCCCAGTCATTCTATTCATATTATTTCAGCTTAGTAAGACATTTCCATGGTACTAATTACTTGGGGATATACGACGGAGTTTTCAGGTACTGAGTTCAGAGCTTTAGGGTACCCTTTACCAGTTTATCACCCTAGTAGTTTGTGAAAAGGCTGAGAGAGAAAGTTCTCATTCTTAATTCTTCTTTTCCCAGAAAATTGACACATCTGAAAAATATGTAGCAAATATTTCAGTAAAATATGAGGCCAAAATATGGGAGGGGCATTAGTTAATCTCGTCCTACAGCATGAGTCTCGAATTCTTTAATAATACGTCACAGAAAAGTGAGCAGTTAGACTCAGATTGGTGCTTTCTCTCATCTCTGTATGTTGAATGATTTCTTGATTGTATCCCTATGCCAGGTTCTGAGTCTTCCAGCAGTGCAGGCTCCTCAGGATCGCTGTCCCGCACCCATCCACCTCTCCAGAGCACACCTCTAGTCTCAGGCGTGGCAGCTGGCTCTCCAGGCTGTGTGCCTTATCCAGAGAATGGAATAGGGGGCCAGGTTGCTCCCAGCAGCACCAGCTACATCCTCCTTCCACTTGAAGCTGCAACAGGCATCCCGCCTGGAAGCATCCTTCTTAATCCACACACAGGTGAGTTACTACCTGCTTTATCAGGGATACAAGGCTTTCAGAAGTTTGTTCTTACGTTTGATCTCACGAATTTGCTAGCAGGTATTCTGAAAATTCCTGAACAGGAAAGCTAGTTACATGAACTGTTATGAAGCATTTTTGTTTAGAAAGAGCAGATTTATAGCAGTATCTATACCTCCATATTTATATCTTCCTATCAATATTTATATTGATTTGTAGATATAGATACTTCCAGAAGCATCCACTTTTCTTTTTTCTTTTACTACGATGTCTCTCATGCATGCTTAAGAGCTAAGATGAGAGAGAATGGTGTGATGAGTTGGGATATAGTAATTAAAACTTTGTGTTTCTCAGTATAAATCCCCAATTAGCTTGTATTATGTCAAAAGGGTTTTTGCATCCAAGGATATTTCTGGAATTGAAGTATCAATTGAGATATATAGTGACCATTAACTCTAGAAGTTGCTTTTTAACCTTAGAACTTCAGCCAGCTCCTATGAAAGGAATAAGAAACAGTGGTGGTGAAGAGAATACAGAGAGAAAATTCTTGTGTATTTTAGAAATGTCAGGCTTACACTGATTTTGTTGGGTTTTAGAAAATTGTTCATGATTATAGTTTCTTCCACGATGAATGGCCATTGGTTCTTTAATTTTGCATTTTTCTAGTGGGTCAGTTAACTTCCACATTGATTTCAAAAGACTGAG
The DNA here is from genome assembly GCF_003255815.1 of Theropithecus gelada. Classification (NCBI taxonomy): domain Eukaryota; kingdom Metazoa; phylum Chordata; class Mammalia; order Primates; family Cercopithecidae; genus Theropithecus; species Theropithecus gelada. The sequence goes on from NC_037669.1 coordinate 182,299,090, forward strand.
GGCTTTGAGATTCTCACATCAGCAAAAGAACTCGGGAACATCTGCTTATATGCGGGGAAAACTTCTCAACCTGGGGCATTTTTGTCTCTGTCGCCAAAGCCATTTGGCATTATCTGGAGACATTTTGATTATCATGATCTGGGGAGGACAGGGCTGCTATTGGCACCCAGTAGGTAGAGTACAGAAATGCTGCTAAACAGCCCCCAACGCCTAGGACAGACTTCCACAGCAGAAGATTATCTGGAACAAAATGTCGGTGGTACCATGGCTGAAAATCCATGGCTTACAAAGCTTGACATTGACTAGTCACTTCTTAGGACGTCTTTATTAGGGACCGGCAATAAATGGAGTTGTCTTGAAAGAGATCTGAAGTTTGGTTTAGATCATTCCAGACTATTTCTTCAATTAGCTAAACTCGAAAATGCAAAACTGGGTAAGTATCTCATAAAAATGATCTGACTCAATCTTCTCACAAATGTAGTGCTACTAGTAATTAGGAAATTCAGAGAAACATGAGAACTGTAGTAAAATAGTTACTTGAATAATTGCCACATTTTCATAAAACATATGGCACATTCCCAAGTCATGGTGTTTGATTGAGACATATTGAAAATGCTATAAGCTTGAGGGAAGAAAGGCATAATCATTTCATTGAAAACCGTTTGAAAGCTTCAGATTAGATACTTCTAAGGAGGATTTTTAGATTGCTTGTATTTTATCTGGATTATTGTAAGCACTATAAAGAAAATTAAAAGAAAACCAGGATCATATTCTTTACTTTGGACACAAATCAAAGTACTGTCTGACTTTGTTGGCTGAAATTCTTTCACTTTTAATTGAGATAGAGGGCTTGCAGAAAAGAAAACAGTGTAACCACTTGTTTTGAGTGGTTTGTTTTAAGCAAAATTACAGAGTGTTTTGTAAAAGCTCAACAGAGTATTTTTAGGGTACAATGCAGGAATATTATTTCTAATGATAGCATAGTTGTGCATGTGTATGTGTATATTATCATCTATAATCTTGTTTACAGAAAAAAGAAACAGAATATTGTTTGATGCCAAGTCCCAATTCTTATTCATTGGACCGAGTCGTTTAGAGCTGTTATCAAAATATCTCTTTTGTAAAAGGATCCCAACTAAGCAAAAGGATTTAATAACACTGTTGAACAGCTTCTCCATACATATTTTTCTGATCCAACAAATGCTAGATTTAAAATATCCTAAACCAAAAGGAAATGTATGCATATATTGTATACTATTTTTGAGTAGTGAGATGCAAGGTGAATTGTATTTCCTCTTTTCTAGAATATATTTATTCTGTAAATTGAAAATATGCACATGTATGTGTATGTACATATATGTATTATATATAATGCATGTTATATGTATAGGTGTATCTGTAGTATATGTATGTGTGTGTATGTACATGTATCTACCTATCCAATTTCTTATATGACTTTTACTGTTGAAACTAAAGGTTAGCCTCCTCTGGGCGGGAACTCATCTCCTTTTTCTGTCATTGCTGTGAATCTAGAAACTACACCTCTCACCCTTTTTAAAGTACCTTTCTGCCAAGTACACAACAGAAACACTTGGGTGTTAGGAACCAAGATCATACGACTATTTTGCTTCTCATTTGAACTGCTCTTGGGCTCATTTCCTTGTTACCACCACACTTTCAAGTTCCTGTGCAGAGGAGCCATACTTAGTTATTTTATTTTATTTGTCGCTTGCCCAGAATGGATAAAAAAGTCTCAGACACTGTGCCGGTGCTCAATAATTACATCATTATTGCAGGAATATCTCCTACCCATTATATATGTGGGATGGATAACGGAGCAGGTTTTCAGCTAATATCATATATTTGGAATGTGGTTCATGTGCAAAATTATAATTGATAAAACATCTGTTTTAAACAAGAATAAGACAAGTAATAATTTAAAAATACTAAGGTATCTGCCAATCATGTGCCTACTAAATGAAATGAAAATGAAACTTCCTCTGTCAGCACAATTGACTTGGCTCTTACTAAGTACTAAATAGTTGGCACACTGAAATCAACCCCCTCACAGATACCCTTGCAGTTTCCCCAATATAACCATAACTTTTCATTTTGTCTGGCCTCAGACTCAACTTTCAACAGGCTCATTTCTAACTTAGGACCTCTTGCCTGTTCTTTCTTTGCTTTTCAGGCATCTGGATGAGTGAGGTGTCACAGAGGCTGTTTTTCAAAATTTTCCCTGTATAACATTTTCATTCTTGCAAGGCAAGCCTGGAATCTTGGGTTTGGTCTTCCTCTGGTTGTCTTGGACCCAGCCTCCTTTTGGAAATTTTTAGCAGAAAGCTCAGCTTTATGGGCTATTTTACTTCAACTCAGTGCAATCCAGAAATGCCAACAGGCATTGGCATCCCTCAAAAACTTGTTAATGTTCATATATGTTATTTTGATATTTTGCTTGGCCGTTATCTGGTGCAAGTTCAAGACTGTGTTATGTAAGGTCATGTCATTTGCAGGGACTTCACTTTGGGGAGCCTTTTAGAGCTGTTGTCTTTCAAATGCTTCTGATGGACTTCCATAACTCTATACTTTTATTTTTATCAGGACTTCTAGCATCTATTAATCCAAACTTCTTACACTTTTTTTATTAGATGAATCATGAATTTTGTGTTCTGTCTATAAATGTATCTTTGCAAGGTCTAAGTTAATCCTTGTCTACCCGTAATCAGTAGCTCCCTTGTAATTTGACTATCACCTTCTAAAGACTAGGAAAAGAAAATCTCTTTCTCTCACGCCTTCTCTCTCTTTTTAAATAGTTACCCTTCTTGACGGAAGGGTAAATTCAGAAATACTTTTGTATTAAAAACCAAGAGCATGTGATTTCTTCACTTCTTGTGTGAATTGCCCTTAGTCCATTTTCTTGTTACCAATACATGTAGAAGCTTCGTGTGAGGAGGGTCCAGGCTTAGTTATTTTTTATTTGCTTTTTTTTTTTTTTTTTTTTTTTTTTTTTTTTTTTTTGCTTTCCTGAAATTGATAGCAAGGTCTTAGGCACAGTGCAGGTGATCAATAATTACGTTATTATTGAAATAATATCTACTACCCATTATTCATGTTGATGTGGATAGTAGAGCAGTTTTTCACCTAATGTCGTATATTGAAGAGGAATGAGCATTCTGCATTTAATCCTTTTCTCTGTGACTGCTCTGCATTCTGTGCCCTGGCTTATTTCTGTCATTGCACTCTCTTCACCTATGCCAGCACCCATGCCAAGGCCTGCTGAGCGTGCTTGTGCAGTTTCTGACGTGAAAACCTCCTCTAGGCTAACTAGGCCGAGGGCCAGCCAGTCCTTTTTTCCTCTTTAGTCTTCAGCAGCTGTCATTCAAACTAATTGCTTGTATTCAGTGTAATTGCATCTGGATTGGTAGAAATCCTAGAATATAGAGAGGCTGTCATTGCCTGAATTGAAAACCAATCGTCACCTATCCCGAGTCCCTTAGGAAATTGCTTTGTTCTGTTCTCTAGCATCCATCTTCTTTCATGTTTCTCAGTTCTTGCCATCTCTCCTTGGTGAGCATAAAAATCGATCTTTTGTACTCCCTTCTCTTTCCAGAAGAACCTGCCATCTCTCTCTACTTAAGTGAATCCTTAGTGCTTTTTATGTGCAATTATTTAGAAACAGCTCCTTCTTCTAGCCCACTGCATATTAATCATATTTCAAATGGAGCATCTAGAATTTATCAAAAGACACATGAATGTTTTGGGATTATGTTTGAAAATTCTAGTTATGATCAGTTTTTCATACTTCCTTAGTTTTCATTGGGGTAAATCAAAACCATACAGAAATATAGTAAAAAAAATAGTAAAAATCCTTTCTTTTTCCTTTCCATTGTGCATGTACATGTGTATGTGTGTGTGCGCGTGTGTGTGTGTGTGTGTGCACAGCATGAGACTTATTTTGAAATAATTCCAGATGGAGTTGTATGCCTGTCTTTGTGATTTTTTTTTTTAAAGTTAAGTACCTAGAATTTTTGTCTTATCTTTTTAAAATATAGGACAAATGAAACACAGGAAAATTAAAGATTAGAACACTAAATGGGCTGGTAGATTTTGTAATATTGAGCTTTTAAAATTCATTTTTCAAATTGCTGATTTGGGAGGAAAAATGGGTTACAGTTTTGAAGCTAGAGGAGAGCTAGTTTTCAAAAAGAATATTCATTTAAAACAATAAAATGCATCTATGTGATAGGAAAGCAAGTGCCTGGAAAATGAAGAACATAAAAAAAGAGAGAGCAAGACCAAACAGTTGATTTTGTCACTGTTTTGCAAATATAATTCCGGCACGTTTGCTTCCCCATCACAGCACATTATTGTTGGTTATGAAACTGATCAGGATTTAGATATGTTTCTGAATATGCAACATTTAAACTTTCTTGTTACAAACACACAAATATATTTGTACTCAAATTTTGTGCTAATAATGGGGAATACTAACCTCTGGTTACTGTTCCTAAGTGATCTGAAGTCAAGGCTTTTGCTCTCTACCAGTGAGCATGTTGTTTGGCCTTACCACAATCTCAGCATTTTCCTCCCCAACTTGCTCCATTTTACTTTCTTAATTTATTGAACTATACAATATATAGGGGAAGTGCATGACCTGCACACATCTGAAGTCCAGACCTTAATAAATTTTTGCATACGTGAAAATTAGTGTAAACTTCACTCAGAATAAGACCCAGAGTATATCTATTCTTCCTTTCGGTTTCCTCAGTCTCTCCCAGAGGTACTACTATTCTGACTTCTGTTACTGTTGATTAGTTTTCCCTGATCTTGTAGGTAATAAATGAGATTTCACAGTAGATGCCCTTTTGTGACTGATTTCCTTTATTTACAATATTCACTTAGTTAATTAGCTTAGTTCCCATGTTATAACAGTCTGCTCTTGTATGAATATCATATGTACTTTTTTTCACTAGAATATTTCATTTTCTCTGGGTCAGTTTTTAAATTCTTTACCTGTCTTCCTTTTTTTTTTTTTTTTTTTTTTGACAGGGTCTCACTCTGTCACCCAGGCTGGAGTGCAGTGGCATGATCTTGGCTCACTGCAACCTCCCTCCTGGGCTCCAGTGATCCTCCCACCTCAGCCTCCTGTGGAACCACAGGTGTGCATGTCCAGCTAATTTTTTGTATTTTTTTTTAGAGACAAGAGTTTCATCCTGTTGCCCAGGCTAGTCTTGAACTCCTGAGCTCAAATAATCTACCCACTTTGGCCTCCCAAAGTGCTGGGATCATAGGCATGAGCCACCATGCCTGGTCCTTGCTCCCTTTTGTTGCAAATTTTTCTCATGTGACTGAAGATCCTTGGTTGTTCTTTATTTATATTGTTGACGAATAAGGCTGTTGTTCTTTTCTCTGCCATCACACGCTTCTTACCCTGGATAAGAATACTTATGCAAGCCTTGTGTATCAGAACAATGCATGGATTGAGATGCTTTAGAATATGTGCTAGGGCAGAGCTCAGCATGCTGCCTCCACTATCTCCCTTATGCCAAGATAAGGAGGACCTTCCACTGAACTATCGACCCCATCCTGGGAGCCCCATTCTCTCTAGGTATTTTGCTCAGGTTCCTAGAGAATATTTCTGTGACTTCAACTTGTAAACAAATATTCCTACTGTTCCTTTTCCAATAAGGTTACAGGATTTACTGAAAAGGGAAGAGAAGACTCACAAGTAGTTCTATGAACAGTTTGCCAATCCATTTCCCCATGTTCTGATGCTTCTCATTATTTATCTGTCAGTACTGGGTGTTACTTCACCTTGAAACACATCCTTCACCTCATCTGACTTCTCATTCATTGATTAATAATTTTCAGTTACGACACGTTTTTTTTTTCATCATTATCCAGTTGTTCCATGTACTCATTATGTAAAATTGGATAATTCACTTCAGTTATTTGGCATAATGGAAAGTGAATAGACTTTGAAGTCTTACTGACCAGGGTCATTTTCTAGTTCTCTCATTTACTGTTTTTTATATTTCTGAATAAGTTGCTTGGTCCCCCTGAGTCCTAATTTTCTTTAAGGTGGAAATGAGAATACGCATCTGCAGGTTGTTAGGAGAGCTAAGATCATACACGTAAGGTGCCTGTTACTGTGCTTGCCACATGGAAAATCAGTTTGTTCTCTCCTTTACACTCCCACACCCCCTCCTTTACTGCACTTTACTCTTCTCCTTTCAGCTTTGTATTCCCATAATTTTTCCAGGAATGGGACTTCATTTTCTCTTCTGAAAAGCAGAGAAATGATACCTTTCTTCCTCACAGGAATTGTAATGAGGCTCAGATGACGCTGTTTTGTACACTGCAAAATACTCCTCAAAGACAAAGCAATACTATGATGAATAGCAGTATTAATAATAGCAAACCATGCCATCATTTTATAAGGAAAAGAATGTATATTAGCTTTTCCATTACAAGATGATTCTGTGATGTACTACGTTTAGAATCTAAAACCCCGGGTATCCTTGCTTATGTCTATTTCAAGAAATGAGTGAATGGATGTGTTATGTTACATTGTATATTTATTGGAAGAACTGATAATGATTCTGAATTGGTGACAAGGCTTAGTAGCGGCAAAATAAATGTATTGGTAAATAACTTGTGACTGAATGCAGCCGGAGGTGTGTAACTAGAAAGCAGTCGTTACCCTTCAGTGTATGTTATCTCACTAATGGCTGTGAGGTGCAGCGCAGCAAAACATCTAGCTTTGTAAAGATTGCTTCTCCACAGGCCTCTCCACTGGGTACCTCCATCCACAGATACATTTAGCTTTGGCAAAGCTCCCTGAAGGTTGTCGATTTATTTGTCGCTTCTTAAATGGCTATGGGCTCCCACTGTCACCTAGCTTAAGCTATGGGTCACAAACAGTAAGGCCTTCACACTGGTGAAGGTTTTAGGGTCTTACATGTCCACTGCCCTGCCCCTTTACTTTAGGTTACTTTTTGAGTGTCTAACAGAGTGATTCTTTATGTCAAAGGAGAGATTGAGTAGCTTACCTGGACTAAGCTCTGATTCCATTGCAGGCCAGCCCTTTGTGAATCCCGATGGAACTCCTGCAATATACAACCCACCCAGCAGTCAGCAGCCCCTGCGAAGCACCATGGTGGGGCAGTCCCAGCAGCAGCCGCCACAGCAGCAGCCCTCCCCGCAGCCCCAGCAGCAGGTCCAGCCACCACAGCCACAGATGGCAGGCCCTCTGGTCACTCAGGTAAGGGGCTGATTGGAAGGCCGGGAAGGGAAGCACCCTGAGATGAAGGCTGCATAGTCCTCAGAGCAGCACTGAATCAGGGAGAAGGATATATTTTACACTCAAGTCTCAAATAAAACCTGACAGCACAGAGTTCCTTGCAGATTGACAGGATTTTATCTGGATCCTTAAGTTTAGATAGAGGCGAGCGCCCCATCCAGTAACTTGCAAGTTGAAGGCAGGAAAGTAGGGAGAATAAATGATTTTTTCTTAGGTCTAAATGTCCTTTTTTAAATGTATGGAGAAGCCTCTGTCAGAGACTGAACTCTAGGTCTTTGCATCATCTTCCTCCCCCATTCCCATCACAAATCAAATGCTCATGTCTGCAAAGAGTCAATATTGAATTCTTCATCAATGGGAAGAACAGAAATCAGTCAATTTCAAGGAGGACTGGCTGTTCCTACATACTCCTCTTAGAGAGTTGCGGAGTCACCCTCCTTTGCTAGGAAGACACATAGATGTGTCCACAGAAACCCAAAGTATCTCAGGTAGACTGCTAGAGTGAAATTCATTTTAAATTTTTGATGTTACTTATTTGTTTTGGGGCAATATTTTCAGACCCAGAGGATCTAACCAACAATATCAAACGTACATCAGTAATTTCTTAAAGAAATAATCACTAAGTGCAAATGAGCCTCTCTCAAGTATGTCTGGCTCTGGTCTTTCAGAACCTTGACTTTTCTTTGGTGGCTAGTTGTCCCCTCTGGAGCACACTGAACCTCGACAGCCTCTGAAGGACAGTGGTGTACATCTTGTGAGATTTCAACCCCAGTGCTTTTCTGTCACCTGATCGATTTTTTCTTTCCCCCAGTCTGTCCAGGGACTGCAGGCTTCCTCCCAGTCAGTGCAATATCCGGCAGTCTCTTTTCCTCCCCAGCACCTCCTGCCTGTGTCTCCAACGCAGCACTTTCCCATGGTACTGTATTATGTGTATATGACATTTTCCCCTAGGAGAGCATAGTCACTGATTTTAGTACCTTTTTGTGTGCCACTGGCTGACACTGAGTGGGTGCCTGGGCTGACTGTGAGGGGGTATGTGTGAATGTCTCATTTCTGAATATTACAGCCCATCTCTGCAAAACAATGGTTTCCTTTCTGTCATCTTTCTGTCCCATGCTGGGTGCTTCTGTGGTCTGGTACCCTCTTAAGAATATACCAGCTAAGCAGGAACTGAATGCCTTCAGAGTTAGAAATCAGGAACAGAAAGATACAGGAACTTTGCATGATGGTTTGGGAAAGATCTCAAAGCTGGTGTTGGGATGGGAACCATTATCACCCTATGCTCCTGATGTAGGTGTCCCTGGGATTCCAATCTCCCAATTTTCTTTCATGTTTCCCTCAAGTCACTAGGTCACTTTGAACAACAGATTAAAGGATGAGCATTGCTCCTAAATTTCAGATCAGGCCGGTGAACAAATGTAATCCCACCCAGCCTATTGGCGATACTGGTCCTGGCTCCATCTTTGCAGCAGCACTGGGGGTGATGAGTATGGTTGGTTCTGCCTTAGGGGTGTTCTGGAGAGGCAAATTCTGTGGTTTCTGCTGGGAAGACAAGCTGACCCTTCAGGACAGAACATCAAGCCCTCCTTGTGTGCAACACCATCCTGTGGAGCCTGTGCCTTCAGTGGAAAAATAATAATTTGTTTCCATTGCAAGAGAAATATTTGGATCAAAATTGTTGCCATCTCTGACTCTTGGGATGATTAAAACCTGATTTGTCATGTTGAGTTCTCTTGTTATGTTTTGGCTGAAGAATTATTTCATTTTATTTTTTCCAAATTGTACTTCCTGTCTCTCCCACAACTCCAAGAATATGTCCTGTGTGTCTGCCTCAGAGTGCCTCTTTTATTACCAAGCTGATCCTGCAAATTCCCTCATTCGTTTCCATGACTTGCAGCGAGATGACGTGGCAACACAGTTTGGCCAGATGACCCTGAGCCGGCAGTCCTCGGGGGAGACTCCTGAACCCCCATCAGGTCCTGTCTACCCATCCTCCCTTATGCCACAGCCGGCCCAGCAGCACAGCTATGTCATCGCTTCTACAGGCCAGCAGCTTCCTACAGGAGGATTTTCAGGCTCTGGCCCTCCCATCTCCCAGCAGGTCCTCCAGCCCCCTGCCTCACCACAGGGATTTGTGCAACAGCCTCCGCCTGCACAGGTAGGTGTGCTTCCTCATGCCTGTGACCTACAGCTGATTTCTCATGCATTTTGACCTTTATCTTTCTATGTAGAATATAACCAGTTTCAATCCCTCCTCCCTTTCTAGTCTATATTAATATTCCTCACCAACAGGAAGTAGTGTATTTTTTCATGCATCAGTTGTTTGAAGTTATAGGGCTCAGAAAGTGAGTTGAATGAAACTGATCCAAGTGCCCATGAAAACCACAGGGGAATATCCCATTTTCCAGGCTGCTGGTACAGGGACCATAAGAAAGCATTCTCTCCCATGTGATATCCTGCTCAGGGGATTGCCCGGGAAGGAAAAGCCATGGGGAAGGGAAAGGTCTGCACCTGGGGGACTTTCAACACTGTCTTGCTGCTGCTCCAAAACTGTGTGCTTTCCTTTCTTATCAATTCACAAGCATTTTCTGGGGCTAATCTGCTGCTCCAGGCAGGAGCTCCTCTATGAATATAAAGGAGGAAGGTAAGCTGATATCCATGGTCCTTTTCTCTCCCTAAGGGGAAGCACAGCTCACACGTCTCTCACAGGTAGCCATTAATCATATTTAATTGACTTGAGCATGTAAGACACCACAGATCACTGATTTTTACTGTCTTCTCAAAGACTGATTATGTGTTACTGTTCACCACCAAACATCTCTGGTGCTCTCTTGGGTATCCCTTGCAGAATATTAGAAGTGATTACTGTCAAGATATAAAATGCACAGAGGCATTTTCTGGTCCATTTTCAAGGCACACAGATCCCAAGAAAATTCCATCCTAATTATGAAGTATTGCATGGGAAGAGCTGTTTAAAGTGCAGTGTCACCTTCGTATCATTTGTTTCACTGCCTTAACATCTTGAATAAATTATTTTCTTTTCAAGCCACACAAAACCCTCTACCATGAAATAATTGTCACTAAATTGTTCATTTTATTTTGAGTGATTAATTAATAGTTCCTCTTCAGTTGCCTTCTCTGTAATATTTCTTCACAAGTGGGATCTTAAAAGATGTGTAAAATAAGTTTAAGTTACAGGAGGAAGGGCTTCATTAACGTATTCATACTTTTACCAATAAATTAATAACTTCAAACTTAATTATTGGGAAAAAATAATTTAGCTCTTTTGGCCTAAAAAGTATTTAAGTGTCCTTACTAATTTCTGCTGTCAAACAAAATGTAAGCAGAATGTTTAATTAAAGATCTTTAAAGAAATAAATAAATAAATAAAATTTAGCCAGGCTTGGTGGCTCAGACCTTTAACTCCAGCACTTTGGGGGGCTAAAGCAAAAGAACTACTTGAGCCTGGGAGTTTGAGACCAGCCTGGACAGTACAGGGAGACTTCATCTCTGCAAAAAAATTTTAAAAATATAGCTGGGTGTGGTGGCACATTCTTGTGGTCCCACCTATTTAGGAGGCTGAGGTGGGAGAATCGCTTGAGCCTGGGATGTCAAGGCTGCAATGAGCCGTGATGATGTCTCCGCACTCCAGCCTACGAAACAATGCAGGACCCTATCTCAAGAAATGAAATAAATGAATAAATAAATAAATAAGTAAATAAATAAATATTTTAATAGGAAAGTCTTTCTTCACGGAAGGGATTTCAATATTAATCCGCTGCAGAAACAAAAGCAATTCATAACCCCTGTTGTGTCTGTGACAGAGATACTTTCATTCCTTCTTTAATGAGTTTTATGAAAGATAGAAAGAGAGGGAGACAAAACAGGTGTCCATGGTTCATAATCAGTCTAGACATTTAGGAAATTCTTTTTGAAGAATCACAGATAAAGGTATAGGCTATAACCCATTGTAACTTTCAATTTAGTAAAGATTTTAAAATCTGATTACCCAACTATGGAACAATGAAAATAACTTACTTCAGATTCAGCCCACAACAATATGTGGAAATATGTTAAATTTCTGCAGAAAATGAATCTATTTAATAAATGTAAAGTTCGATTTCATCTGACTCATCATGTATGCTTTCTAAATGCCCGCTGGAAAGGTGAAGTGAAAAGCACATGGACGAGACAAAGAGGGATTTGAAGAAGGGAAATGGGAGAAGTGCATATTTTTTATAGTTTCTTCTTTCTTTTCTCTTCGAATCCACTCATTTTTGGATTCTCCATATTTTAACATGATTGGTTGAAAATACACATTTTCATCCTTTGGGGCTATTCTTACTCCTTTCTCCCTTCACCTCTCTCCTTTCAAACCTTTCATACTGATCTTTTAAAAGACTGCCATTAACCTGGCTTTCTTTCCATCCTCTCTGAGAGAGGTTAAGGATAAACCAAGAGCTTATTTGCTTCATCCGGTTGGGGAACATCATTCCTAAGAGCTGACCAAAGTGCCACCTTGGAGTGGTGCTGGATACAAGTAGCCAAATCTCTAGCACAGCTAGCAAAGGTATCACAGAAGCTATGTCTGGAAAAAGAACAATAACAAAACAAACAACAACACAAGTTGGGCTTAAAATTTTTTCCATGCAGTTGTACTTTTATTGTAACCATTAGTGCTCATCACAAACATGCGTAAGTATAAATTCCTTCATCCCTGAGGATATTTTATGTTTCATATCGAACATAAGAAAGGAGATCAAGGAATAGCTATCACATTCAGGAGCTTACATTTAATCAAGACACGGTCTTTTCTAAAGGAGCAAATTGCTATTTCCTAAAAAACACATAAATATAAATGCTGACAAATAAATTAGATGATAGTTGTTTTTATTTTTAATATGGGTAGGCATCTGATGTATTTTGCTAGTCATCTTTAACAGCACCAGAATTTGCCGGAGCATAGCTAAATGCCATTATTACTCCAGAATTATTTGTTTTTTATTGTTATAAGCTGCCTGACAAAAAAAGAGAAGTAGTAAGAGCGAATCACTATAAGCAATGTGTACAATAACTTAGTTACCAGATACTGACCCAAGATTACTTTAGAATCATCCAGCCTCTTGCCCTTGAATATCCATATGTTATGTAGCCACAGTTATAATTCATCATGATTCCATGAAATTACAGAGCTACAGGTTCATACAGATTAAGTTATATTTTGTTCCCACTTTATCCTCAGGCAGTAAAATATGGTACATACGTTTCAACAGCAATATTGAAATAGAAAAGTGTTTCCTATTTGATCTGAGCAAATCAGAAAACAAAATAACCGTGAAAATCACAGTTCTCAAATAATTGGCTTGTAATTTTATTCTATGTATATTACGTTTGTCGGCGGTCTACCGGGATACCTCAGTTGTCGTTTTAGAGAATATGATAGGCAAAATCTCGGAAGCGCAGAGATGGAAAATAATTAACAAGATTAATAAGAAAGTGACCTTAATATAAATGAACTGAGCCAGGCAAAGAAGTCTATCAGATCAGGAAACATTTCATTTGGATCATGATTAAATAGTCAGAATACTTTCATTCCTTCTCAGTCATAAGAAAGTTAAGAAAGTAGCATAAACCATATTTTTTAAATAATATTTCCCCTTTTAGATTGAACAGACTTTTTTGAATAGTGGTATGTACCAATCATTCTGCAATGTGCTTTGAGAGACTGCTATATTTCATAATTGCATTCCCTGCTCCTTTTAGGCTACAGATCAGCAGTTTTCATGTTTCACCCCTGTTTCCATTAGAAAAGCAACTCAAGTTAGATATAATATTTTAAATGTAGTTTTTTGTTTTTGATCATAACTGTTTCACTCTTGTTTCATCTAAAAAACACAAAAGTCTTGTTTTAAAACAACCATTGCAGGATCACGACTAGGTCAGCAATTGAGCAGGATTTATCACAGATGGCTCATCTCTGCTCCATATGGCTGGGGTGACTTGACTAGGGCTACACTCATATGCCTGGAACTGGAGGGTAACCAGTCAATTGGGGGTACCTGTGTTCCCCACATGGCCTCTTTCTGCAGCAGAATAGTCTGAACTTCTTTGTCTTTTGGCTGGGGTCCCTGCCTGCAGATGTGGAAGCTGCAAGTCTTCTTTAGGATCAGACTTGAAAGTCTCAGACGTCATTTCTGCCTCGTGGCATTGGTAAAAGAAAGTCACAGAACCAGCTCAGATTTAAGGTTTGGGAAATGGATTTTGCCTCTTTACGGGAGAAGTAGCAGGCCCATACACATAGGCATAGGAGAAGTTTGTGGTGGCCATCTTCACAACCTACCACAATTATAAGATGAAAACATATTTTATGTTTAAAAATTTACATTATCTACATTCTCATTCTCTGCTTTCTTCCTCCTTTCTTCCACAGATGCCTGTATATTATTATCCATCTGGTCAGTACCCTACCTCAACCACGCAACAGTACCGGCCCATGGCCTCGGTTCAGTACAATGCTCAGAGGAGTCAGCAGATGCCACAGGCAGCACAGCAAACAGGTACTCGGAATCTGTTTCCATTTTCTTCTCAACCCAGTTATTTTTGCTGGTGAATCTTGTACTCTTTGGATGAGTGTCCAAACTTGGCAATTTAAATCAGCACATTTCCTCTACCCAGAGAAGATAACAAAGCATTTGATTGACTCTATGTGGAAAAGTAGTAGGTGCAAGAAGGTGAAGCATATGTCAGACTAGCATCCCTGGCATGCATGCTAAACAGCCTCCATAAATTATTTTTTGATCCTTCTTCTGTCAAAGCAGAAAGTCAACCACATCCGTACCTTTCTAGTTCATACTTTCTTTTAATTTTTTTTTTCTTTTCAATTTGAAGAGAGTGCTTCCCCTGTTCTTAAGGCTAGGGAACCAAATTAGGTTGTTTCAATATCGTGCTAAAAGATACTGCCTTATAGAAGAAGGCTACTGACAATGCAGCGTGTCTCAGTGGAACTCTGACTCCATGGTTCACTTTCATGATGGCCACATGCCTCCTGCCCAGAGCCCGGCAGCCACTGTGCAGTGGGAAGGGGGGCCGATACACTGTACGAGAGTGAGTAGCAGGTCTCACAGTGAACCGGTCTCTTTCCCTACTGTGTCACACTCCTAATGGAATGCCGTTACCCAGAGAGCAGCAGGAACCCGACAGGGCTGAGTGACTTGTGCTAGGGAGAGGTTTGTGTCATTCCTGCTGGCCAAACTGCAAGAAAAACTGCTAATTGTCATGCTGAAGACCGCCTGATGGGGAGACTCTGCCTTCCGTAAGTAGGTCATGTAAAGAGCACGTGCTCCTTGCTGCTGCTCAGAGATGCCTGCTCCGTGATCTGATTTCTGCACTGAATCTATGTTATGCATATGGAATGTATACAGATCCATGTATGTAATATATACACAATGTGTACCATTTTTATAAGCTATGAAAAAAGTGCAGTTCTTGCCAAGGATTAGCACCAATCACGGACACCCGAAGAATACTAATGCTGACACTGCTAGCAGCCTGTCTGATTGGAGAAAGAATTAAATTCCCCTGTATTGTGGATGGCTGCATGTTCTTTGGTTTATCTCATGGCCTAATTAAAGTCTGTGGGAGAAGAATTAGAGAAACCTGTATCTTCCAGCCAGATTTTGTCTTGTTTCAGCACTGTATTAGTTTGGGGAAGAATATATTTGACCTCTGAATTGATTTTAGACTTTTACAGTGTCTTGAGGACACTAAAGGGTTTCAAATAACTATTTATTTTAAGAAAATCACTTGGCAATATTTTCTCTGATTTGGGGAAAATGTTATTATCTTTATCATTTTGGTGGTAACTGTGCTATCAGTTTAGATACCTGCTGTAGAAATGTGCTGCTTGCATTCTGGACTATCTTATTTTATGCTAATGTTAATTAAAGAGTTAATTTACCATCTTGAGTATCCTGGTGTAGAGGCTATGGGGAAGTTTTCTTCTTGGTTTCCAATGCCTTTAGAAGAAGAAAGATGCAGATATCTAATTATAATGATTTTTATTAAGTTTGGTGTCATTGTGTGGCAACTTTAAAAGAGATTATTTCAGTCTTGTGGTAGAGTGTCATCATGCAAAGAAATGCAGTTACAAAATGTGCTGGAATCCACTAAACCCATAAACTCTAGATCTATGGGAGGGGATGAGAAAGTTAGATGAATATGATAACTGGGCAACAGAGTTAGATTTCAAAAGAGTTTAGGTCTCCCCTACTGACTTCTACATTGCTTTTTCTCCTCTTCACTAACTTCATTAGCGATGTCAAAACAAGAGACAATATATGAGACATTTTTTACTCTTTAATAAAACACGATGGGAGAATTTAGGGATGTGGAAACACCCTCCCCCATTCAGTTAGAGACCTAACTGGCTCCAACTACATTCCATGGCAACCTGGTGGCTTTGGTTGGTCACATTCTCCCACATCACCACAAAAATGGCACCCCCAAGGCGAGATAATGACACTGTAATGAGAAGAGTGCACTCTAGAGCAGCATCAAACTCAATAGAGAAGCAAGGCAGTGCCTAGGGTGTCAAGGAAGTGAGTGCCAGGTAATGTGGCCTGTACAGGGTGAGGAGGTGAGAAAAGTGAAATGATCATATACAGTATTGTCCCCAGAAATGATGGCATTAGTATACACATGCAGACTGAGACCTTTGGGCTCTTAGTTTTTGTGACCACCACACTGGATACCTGGTCTAAAATCCCAACACAGTTTCCACCACAGTGATGAATGTACCCACTATTTGGGAAAGCAGATGGTGTTCCCTGACCTTACACAGAATCGCTTCTGCTAATAAAATCCAAGTAACCAGTCCACACAGTGGCTCTTTGAGAGTGCCCAGAGACTCTGAGTCCTACAGCTGGGAGGCCTTTTGTTGAGCCTAGGGAGGCTAATAGAAACTTTCCAAATGGACATGGCAGTCATTTGTGAGAGCAACTCTACGTGGATGGACTATCTCATAGAGGAAAGAGCCTCTTCAGATAACTACACAAGTTATATTTTCTGGAGGAACTAGAAGATAAGCCTTCTCCATCTTTAAGTCAAACTATGGGCTACTATCAGCATGTCACCCTCCCACAGTGATGTTTTGGCTTGTTCTTCCTCCTGCCTCCTGCAGCTGTGTGTCTTGGGATCTGACCCTCTTCCATCTCATCTGATACTGACACCAGATTGTGTCATAACATCCTCAGGTATCATGTGGTTAAATATTAGAGTGAGACAGAATTATGTCAGTTAAAGCTAAATGAGATTTTAATCTGAATTTGCTTCTTGGCACTGTTCTTAACCCTTATTTAATTGCAGTAAAAAGCCTCTCTTCCTTCTCCTACATTCTTGCCAGAATTGCAATCTCTGTCAGTTACTACATCTTTCCTAGGACTTAAAACTCTACACAGTGAATTTTTGTAAAGTGAACTGGACACTACACTGTTGATTAAATAGGACCCCTGAGTTCCCCTGTGGCACAGTAGGGAGACATAAGTTCTTTATCCTGGTGATTTTGTACTCTTCATCCGATCAGCACATGGTAAAAGGCTCTAAACATGTGGAAGAGGAAGCCTATGTTGGTGGTGATTATAAATAAAGAGTACTAATGTTGGGGCCAGGTGTAGTGGCTTACACCTGTAATCTCAGCACTTTGGGAGGCTGAGACAGGTGGAACACCTGAGGTCAGGAGCTCGAGACCAGCCTGACCAACATGGTGAAACCCCATCTCTACTAAAAAAAAAATACAAAAATTAGCCGGGCGTGGTGGCGGGTGCCATAATCCCAACTACTTGGGGAGGCTGAGGCAGGAGAATCGCTTGAACCTGGGAGGCGGAGGTGACAGTGAGCCGAGATCACGCCGTTGCACTCCAAATCCAGCCTGGGCAACAGAGCAAGACTCCATCAAAAAAAAAAAAAAAAAAAAGGAACACTAATGTTGAGAAAGTTTAGAGAAATCAAATGGTAGAGTTGCAAAATGATATTTGGAATTCGTAGCTGTATTTGTGAGAAAAAGAAAAACCTTCCATTTATAAACATCTCCAACAGAAGAATTTGTTTATTGCCAATCTGGCATTATCAGATACCTCCAATAGTGGGGAGACAGTTTTCTTTCTGAGGGAATTATTGATAGCCCAAGTCTGTGTAGAAGAGCAGTTATCAGGACAGGTGCACTGCCTCATCAGCCAGGCATGGTGGTACTTTCCAGTAGTCCCAGAAACTTGGAGGACTACAACATCACCGGGATAAAGAACTTATGTCTCCCTCCTCTGCCTCAGGGGAACTCAGATGTCCTATTTAATCAATAGTATAGTGTCCAGTTCACATTATAAAAATTCATTGTGTAGAGTTTTAAGTCCTGAGGTGAGAGGATTGCTTGAGCCTTGGAGGTTGAGACTGCAGTGAGCCATGATCATGCCATTGCACCCCAGCCTAGATGACAGAGCAAGGTCCTATCAAAAAAGAAAAAGAACGAAAGAATGAAAGAAAGAGGGGGGAGGGAAGGAGGGAAGGAGGAAGGGAGGGAGGGAAAGAAGGAAGGAAGGAAGGAAGGAAGGAAGGAAGGAAGGAAGGAAGGAAGGAAGGAAGGAAGGAAGGAAGGAGAAAGAAAGAAAGAAAGAAAGGGAAGGAGGGAGGAAGAAGAGAGACAGAAAGAAAGTAAAGAAAGAAGGAAGGAAGGAAGGAAGAGAAAGGAAGGAAGAAAAAAGGGAAGGAAGGAAGAGAGAGAGAGAAAGGAAGAAAGAAAGAGGAAAGAAAATCAGTTATCAGGTTATGACTTGTTTATAAAAGGACTATAGTTTTAAAATCATTCTATCTTTGAAAGACTTGGAAGTGAGAATATCTTAACTGAAAACAGAGTTTCTCAATGTTCAGATATTGAAATGAAGTGCTGATGAACAAATGTTTCATTCCTTAATGTTTTAAGTTTATTTCAGTAGTTAGCTATCATGACATTTTTTAGTTAGTACCTGTGTTGCTATAGTTTTATTCTTGTTGAGAAACATATTTAAGGCCAAAAAATATTGGCAATTATCACATCTCCCATTGATTCGGGATGTCTAATGGGCTAGTTTAATCACTACCACAAGTTTACAAGGGAAATATAGCGTTCCTTCTTTACAGATAGGTGAAACTATTCCTCAGTGAAGTAAAATAAATTATCCTGGGTCTCAAGGTTAACTGTGTAGGGAAAAGCACCCCCAGACATGACTGGTTTTAAGCCCATGTGGTAAGCGTTTTATTGGAACACCTTAAACATAGTTACCAGTTTTGCCTTTATATGCTAACATGGATGATCGTATAAAAACTGGCATATGGGAAATAAACCAGCATGCCCATGTTATAGAGGCAGGTAATATTAAGTTAATTGTTCAAGTACACAGGTTGACCTAAAAGCAGAAAATGTAAGAGCCTTTGTCTTCTGCCTCCCTACTGAGCTTGGGGTTCCATATTACTTTGCAGAGCTGGTCAATAACAACAAATGGCAGAGAGCAGCTGAGACATTTACATTCAAATCACACATTAGAAAGGAAAAGAAAACAAAAAAGAGTTTCTCTTAGATGGTTTCCAACTCCAAATTTCCTTTGAAGTTTGACTTAAAAAGAAATATACTTAGCTTCATTCTCAGTTCTCCAAAATCTTGGTCATTCCTAAAGGGAAAAAAAAAAAAAAAAAAGAACTTATGAAGTCCTGTGTGTGTTCTTAAATGGGAATTGGGGGAAGAATTTTGGTTTCGTATCAGAGTAACACTAGCCTCATAAAATGAATAGGAAAGTGTTCCTTCCCTTTCTACTTTTCGAAAGAGATTGTATAAAATTGGTGCTAAATCTTTAAATGTTTGTTAGAATTCTCCAATAAAACCATTTGACCCTGGAGATTTTCAGAAACATTTTTTAACCTTGTTTTTTAAGATAGTCTCTGGAGATTTTAAATTATGAGTTAATTTTTTATGATTATAGTATTCAGATTATGTATTTCATCTTTGTTTAGTTTGGGTAGTTTGTGATCATTAAGGTCTTGGCCCATTTCTTCTAAGTTGCTAAATTTAGGAGTATAAAATTGATAGTTTTATTTCTTTACTATCTTTTCATAGCTTCAGGATATGTTGTGATATCCTGTTTCATTCCTGATACAGATAGTTTTTAACTTCTCTCTTTTCATTTTTGTCAGTCTTGCTAGATTTATCAATTTTATTGATCTTTTCCAAGAACTAGCTCTCTGTTTCATTGATTTTTCTCTATTGTTTTAGCTTCAATTTCACTGATTACTGACTTATCCTTATTATTTTATTATTTTCTTCCTTCTGTTAATTTTAGGTTTATTTTGCTTTTTTTGGTGATTTCTTAAGATAAGAAGATTTTTTATTTGAGATTTTTTCTTTTTTAATGTAAATATTTAATGCTATAAATTTCCCTTTCAGTCTCGCTTTAGCTGTGTCCCACAGATTTTGATATGCTGTATTTTCATTTTCATTCATTTGTATATTTTTAAATTTTCTTTGAAACCTCATCTTTGACCGGTGGATTATTTAGAGGTGTGTTGCTTAATGCCCCAGTGTTTAGGGATTTTCCTTTTGTCTTCCTGTTATTGATTCTTGATTGATTCTATTACAGTTAAATAACATATTCTGTATGATTTCAGTTCTTATAAAATTTTTCAGGTGGTTTTATGACCTAGGAAATAGCCTATTTAGGGGAATGTTCCATAAGCACTTGAAAACACTGGGTATTCCGTAGTTGTTGGGTGGAATATTCTATATATATCAGCCAGATCAGGTTGGTTTCTTTTGTTGTTCAGGTCTTCCATATTTTTTCTGTTTTTATGTTTACAGTTCCATCAGTTGCTGAGAGGGGGACATTCACAACCCCACCATAAAACTTTCTAAAGCCCTGGAATGAATTTCAAGGCAAAAGTTGCCTCCAGTGTCCCTGACATGCAAGGACAGAGGAGGGATTTAGTTTTTCAGACGATGCTATCTTTTAGTTCCTTTTGCAATTGAATAAGAAATATTTCATCACCTAAAAAAATGTTAAGATTTCGTAAAAATAGTCTGGAAGGTAAAAGTCCTGTGAACAGTGAGTGGGCTTTGGGTGAGTTTGAGTTGCTCCTATAAGCTGCTGCCTGCATCTCTCGCTTGCCAGGCTTTCAGCCTTGTGGTTTAATGCCAGTAATGTTACTTTAGGTCTAGGTAGAAGAGTTATGAAGATGACCGTTTACAAAGGACAGTTCAACAATTCTGCCTTCCTAAGAAACCAGGAGGGTCTCTATTCTTGAATGCCGTGAAGATAGAACAGTACGAAATCAAGACAGCTACATAGCAGAGTAAAAAGGGTGAAAAAGATCATGAGGGAACCTTAAGTTAAATTAAACTATAACTGCAGCAAATCATTTGGTATGAATTTTGAAACTGTAGAGATGTGTCTCACCTCTGCTTTAGAAAAGGCCTTTTCTCTTCTACCCTCCCCTACTCCCAACTATCTACTGAATGATTCATTTTGGGTAAAAAACAGTTTCATAGAGCATTTTCCATTAAAATGTTTTACTTTTGAAATTACAGTTCAGGAGGAAGCCATGAAAAAAGAAATCCTAAAAATGCATAGTATTGCAAAACCCCATGCAGCTCTTATGGGGCCTTCTTATGGTGATTGAATGTACCTCTGTTCTGTGTGAGTAAGTAAGTGATGCTCCAATTCTTGCAGTAGTAGAGTTGGAATTTCTCATGGAAGACAATAGTGGAAGTCTTTGAAATTTTTTGGAATGTCTTTACTCACTCTTTTCACTTACATTTAAGATAAACCTCTCTGTGGACTTTCCCTTACAGTCTGCTCAACAGCCAGAATGAGATATGACTACTATGAATATAAATGGAGTTTAAATACTTAATTTTTCTAAATGAGGAAATTGACACTAGAAGGCCAGTCTCCTGTCCAATGCAGTCTCTCTTGTCCGAGCCAGAGAGGGGCTTCTGCTACTTTAGCACTTACAGATTTAATGACAGATACAGATTTCAGAAACTCAGCAAGCTTATTCACAGTCTGACAAAGTCTGACTTGTCAGAGTCTACTCTGCCTATGTGAACTCAAAAGCATCTAATACCTGCAACTTGAAAAGAGAGCACACAAACAAGAGAAAACAATAACTCAGTAATTTGGAAATATGTTATTACCTATCCCCACTCATAAGAAAAGAAGTAGAGATTCTCCAACTCTCAGAGTATGATCTTTTTCTTCCCAGAGAGAGCAGGTGGAAATGAGCCTTTACAACAGCCCTCTTGTTTGTTCAACTAATCGGGGAAGCTAATGATGGATGCAGATAAATCAGGTTGCAATGAACTAAAAATACATGCAAATAAAAGACATAGGAAAGAATGGTGAGGGAAGAGGAAACCTGGTCAGGTCAGGTCCTATTTGTTTTATTTTGCTGACTGACTGTGATAACGGTATCAATCAGGAATCTGCAGGCAGCACTCTGACCTTTTGGATCTAGATGCCATTGAATCAATCCTGTGTTCTACATCTGAGGAAACTATATGTGTTTAAAGAGTTCTTTGGTGAAGAATTGTGAAGTTGGAGGGGGTCAGCCTGTCAGAAATACAAACTTTAAAATAGGCCAGTTTTTGTTTCCCTCTGGAGCAAAAATTCAAAATGCCTTTCAACTCTTTAGTTATAGTTATTCAATTCCCTCTAGCACTTCTGTACACAAATCAACTCTAAGCCTCTGAACATTTGTAAAAACATCTTGCAAATGCTATCCCCAAGCCCTCTCATGGGAGATAAGAAGGTTACTACAACCAGGCTCCTCAAACTTTAATGTGCATGGAAACCCAGATCTTGTTAAAATGCATTTCAATGCAGAAGTTCTGGAGTGTCTTGAGATTCTACATTTTTAGCAAACTCCCAGGTGATGCTGGTGCTTCTGGTCTACTGTTTTGAAAGCAATGCAATACATAGTACATTTTTATTCATGGCCAGTTCATATACAAGCTGTTGCAAAGGGAGGGGACCTACCTAAGTTCATTATTTCATTTTACATTATTTGTATTAGGCACAATTCTAATATTTCATAGTCAACATATCTAATCTTGTGAATTACAGCTAGTATTTAGAATTAATATGCTAATGTTTACAAATCCAAATTTTAAGAAACCATATGAATATAATGTGCTTCCATGGCATAGTGGACACTCATAAATGAATGAATAATGTGTGTACCTATTTTCACTTTGGTATGGCAGGAGGTGAATATGTGTGTGTGTGTAAGAGAGAGAGAGAGAGAGAAAGAAAGAATTTTCATTTTAGCCAGATCTCTTGGTGGTTTATTTTTCCCTTGTGGAAAATATGGTGCTTCAGGTAAAGTTGTGTGAATACTTAAAAGTCTAAAACAGAAATCTCTCAACCATCTAATTCAAGTATAAATAAGAGCAAAACCATGGTTAAATATTATGAAATCAAATAGAATGACAGCCCGACAAATCAATTCATGTCAACATATGAATATACACATTTTGTGTTTCAAAGTTCAAATACCCAAGGAATATGTCTCAGATCTTTTAGGACACTTTCAAGGGTATAGTATGTTTCAATTTTGGTATGCCTATTGATTTGGGAATTTCAACAAATTTAAAATAATAATACTCCCATCAAAACTCATTTCAATTGTTCACATGGCAGGAAATAACTGGACTGTGAAAATGTATCCCTATCACCCTTTGCTCCTGGCAGCTCTTTCCTTCAATCATTTTAGTTTACTCTTGAATGAATAGTAGTGGAATGGACTTAGTGGCATGGCTGGCAGGAAGATATGATTATCTGTGGAACATGTATATTTGAGAAGAGACCAAAGCCACAATTTCTTTTCTGATAGTTCTCCATAGAAATTCAATAAATAGCAGCGTGTTTAGCTTTTTTGTTTCTCCTTTCAGAAGTAATGTTTCTGACATAACAGCGAGCTGTTAGTATTAACAACTCTAAGTAAGAAATAAGGTTATTGCCTCTTTAATGTTGTTCTGAAGCACATTTGGGATGGGGCAAAATGTACCTTAATGGAATCTACAAATTTATTTAACCAAAGCAGTTGAGTAAGTTTGACAGTGAATCCAGTATTTTTCGCTTGACTGATTAATGTAATTGTCAATACAATTGAGAAGGGGTTTTTTTTTCCCCCCCAAATATCTCTTTTCTCATTCTTTGTGCTTCTGCTATTCTTCACCTTGATTTTTTGCTCCTTGAGGTTGGCTGGAGATGGGGAGAAGGAGCATCAAAGCTAAAGAAAGAATGTGGAATACTGGTATGACCAATAGATACATTAATTTATGAACAGTAGGATTTTGTCTTTATACCTTAATTTCCCTTCTCTAAGAGTTGATTATTCTTAAAAAAGATGTATTTTCCTAAAAATTTACATATATTTTAACATTTAGGGTCCATTAATCATTTTATTTTTTTATTTGAGAAAATAGGTATAACTAATAACACTAAGAAGCAATGCAAAAGTTGTTACAATTGACAGCTCTAAGGACATGATTTATAATTTGAGTGTCTGCATTATTATATTTCCAAAAGCAGAGAGGTGAGTTATTAAAGAGTGACACAAGGATTTAATTGATGTCTGTTAACATCAGTGGGAGGAGTCACATGGATAAATCCTTGTGGAACACGCTGTTCTGAAAATATTAGTTTGAAGAAGGTTTCTATGGAAATGTTTATGTGTTTCTTTCATTAATTGGTCTAATTATTCCATTTACAAAAATGAGAATGAGAAATATAACACTGGGATTAAGAGAAAAATTAACATTATTAAGAGCAATAATAAGAATCGTGCTATTTTTAGACCTAAAAATCTTACACATTCCCCAAAATGGTATAGATGGTCAGGTTCTCTCTGTCCCTTAGAAAGTTATAGTAAAAGGAATTTGTTATGCATATTTGCAGTAATTGCGTTAGCACTTTGTATTTTATGTGATTTTTGGTTTTTAAATTTACATTTGTTATGCAGTTAAGTACCACCAGTATTATTAGAATTTCTGCTTTTCTGTAAAGATGGAAAATAAGTCAAATTATAGCATTATCTGTTTTCTTTACTGCACAAAAGAAAATGGAAAGCAGTCGTTTGGCAAAAACAGAAAGAAAAAGGATATTTGGATTAAAGATGGTAAGAAAAGAAAGGTGGCAAGTAAAGCATACACATATACGTTATTGAAAGCTCTAGCATTTCTTTGCAGTTTTTCTAGGAGAGAAACTAAATAAAAAACAAAATAACCCTAAAATTTTCAAACTACTTTCCCAAGAATGTGATTTACCTGATTATTTAACTGAATGAAATCTTGGCCCTCCCTTTTTCTTTTCTCCTCCTTTTGTTTCTTGTTAATTTTTTGAGAGAAGTTTCTGTTCTCAGTTGTCACCTAGATCTGTGAACTACCCTGTTTTTCAGTCCCACTTTTATTCTGAAGCACATTTAAAACAAACGAACAAACAGACCTTTTTCATTGTCTCCACCACCTTCCCAACCCTGTCTGTTTTCTCATTGTATTTTCTATCTTTAACGCTTGACTCTACACAAGTTCTCTGCAACTCTCTTTATACTCTTTCTTTGTTCTTATATTAAATAAAATTTGCACTTCAAACTCAGGATGCTGCTTATGTTATGTTTTAGTTGTCTGCATTTTTCTATTTATCAGTTCTTTTTCTTTCGATTCTGCACATGTCTCTCCATTATGAAATAGGACACTTCATTATTCCAGAGACAGTCTCAATCTAACAGTCAAACAATGAACAAGAATTTCTGGGATTTTTCTCCTTTTCTAGTAAGAGACCACAAAGAATACCATGCTATTTTTGTTCACCTTGGTATCCCTAGAACCAATGTAAATTTGGCCCACAGGATTTGTGACTTCACTTAGCAATTAGTTGTGATAAAAGAGTGAAGAGCATCTTGAGTAGTGTTCTTTTTATCTTGCTTTCCAAATTCAGAGATACAGTGGTACCCATGGGAAAATGGCAAGGCTTTTGGATGGTGTTTAAATTTTTCATTTCCAAGAACTACACGTTTGCTTAAAAACTTTAGTGGTATTCCAACTTTGAATAGAAAGCAGTTTGCAAATTGCTGAACTTATAAGACACTATCTCAGAAATAAGTACCCCTGAAAGATGCTGCTTTTTAAAACTCTCTTCATTCTACAGTCTTTAGACATGACTGCTTACTACAGGGACACAAATGCAAATTCAGCAAAACCAATCAGCATGGGCTCATTTAACTCATTACGTCCGAGTTTGTCTATTCCCCAGACCATCAGCAGAAGATCACAGTGTTAATCACCCCTTCCAGCTCTGAAATACCATGAGCCCTTCTGTCCAGATGAGTGGCACATAAATGTAATGGTCCCACAGCAACAGTCACTGTGACCCAAGAAGGCTACAATACTGTCTATAACTCATTGAATTAGTATAATTCTAAAAGAAAGACTGTGGCGTAGGCCCTCTGTTTAGAGTTTATGCGAGTGACACTCTTATAAGTGGGTTCACTAGTTGGTTCAGTTGTTATAGTATGATTCCATGGCTAAGGCATATTTGCACATCCGTTCATTGGGAGAGTACGTTACCAACGTGCAGTAGCCTTCACATTTACACTCCTGTCCAAAGCCACCAAACCACTAGAGACCTTCCCCCTGCTTTCATTTAGGTGCTATTCACAGTTGTCAGCCAATCCTTCCTGGTGGCAGTGATAATTTTGATGGCCCTTCAGTGACTCCCACCAATCCCTAATCATGAGGAAGATGCTTAATCATGGGAAGATGTCAGCCAACATCATGATTCCCACACTGTTTTCTGAAGGTACCTAGAGACTTGCAATTCTCCCAGAAGCTCTTACTGCCTTGGGGATTGTTTTGTTGTTGTTGTTGTTGTTGTAATAGGTCCAGCGCAATTGCACCCTTTACAAGCCACTGTGTGCCATATTTGTTCTGAGAATAAAAAATAAATGGCAGAAAGAAGGTCCAGATTAAAACCAAAAGCACACCTTGCAGAATGCAGGATATTGCAGTGGAACACACATTTTGAGTATTACAGGAATATGCAGTAAAATCTGTCAAGCTAGCTCCAAGTAGATTTGCATTAATTTTTGTTTCCTAAGGAAAACAACTTATAAACAAATATCACTTTCATTACCCATTGATGCATGGGCAGTGTTAAGTGACTAGTGGTGTGGTATTATGATACAGAGTTCAGAGGGTTTGAAGTGCCTTTTAGTGATTTTTTTTTTTTTTCAGGCAGGGTCTTTCTCTGTCACCCAGGCTAGAGTGCAGTGGCATGAGAACTGCAGCCTTGAACTGCTGGGCTCAAATGAGCCTCCTGCCTTAGCCTGACTAGCTGGGATTACAGGCACCCGCCACCACATCTGGCTAATTAAAAAAAAAAAAAAAAATGTAGAGATACGGTCTTGTTATGTTGCCCAGGCTGGTCTCAAACTCCTGAGTTCAATTGCTCTTCGGCCCTGGTCTGCCAGAATGTTGGGGTTACAGGAGTGAACCAGCACACCCAGATCCCTTCAATGAATCTTGATGAATAATTCAATTTTCTCAAGTTGAGACCTACTAGGTCTACCTGCTAGGAAAGGCTCAGTTTTTGCTGACCTGGACCCGTGGAACTGAGAAGAGTCAAAGAGAGCAATCCAATGACAAAAAAATAAATCCGAGAAAAAACTCCAGCCTAGCTGAAAATTGTAGCAAGAATTAGGAGAAAGAGAAGACAATCCAAGTGGTGGTTTTTTTATGTTTGTTATATTTTCTTTTTATATATAGAACCTTTTAAAAATTGTGAAAACAATGCAGCACATAAAGAAGGCTTTTTAAAAAGACATCAAAACTTCATGCTAACACAACAATGAATTTTTAGTTTTGACTCTTCTTTTTCTGACTTTGAGCCTATGTATATATGCATGTTGAAGATACAAACATGTATTGTGATCATACAGTATCGCAATTTCTTATTTGTTTGGTATTATATTTATTCAAAATTCATTATTTTACACTTGATCCTGATTTCTGTGACAATTTTTTAAAGAAGTAAAACTGTATTTTCAGATTTCACATGTTTTGCATAAAAATTCAGAGCAATCCACAAAACAACTAGTAGAACTAATAAGTTAATTTAACAATGTTGCAGAATAGAGAGATAATATACAGGAATCAACTGTATTTTTAAATACTTTTGGAAAACAAATAGAAAATTTAAAAATTGTATTTATAATAGCAACACAATTTTAATAGTAATAATAATTAATCACAACATTCCTGACCTTGTGGCCCAGGGAGGATTAGATCATTGCCTCATTCATCTGAGAACCACTCCTTGAGCCCTAGACACAAAGCAGTATCTTGTAGAGAAACAACAATTACAACTTGAAGTATTTCTCTATGCAGTCCTTGCTTTCCTGATTCCCTCATCAATAAAGAAGCATATACTTGGGCGGGGAAGGGGACGTGGAACTAAAGCTTTCAAATCTCTCATGTATCTTCTTTAGCTTCCATATTCAACAAATATTTCACAATAAACTTTGGTTTTGCTGCTTTCCTCCCCAAACAAGGACAATGCCATAGACGTTTCAGAGTATTTTTCCACCTTCTGTCAAGGGCTTTTGTCTTTTTAATTTCCCATTGTTGAAAATGACACAATTCAAGGAGCTCACACTCTTTGAGTTGGAGTCTACCTCAAGTGCCTCTCTGAATATGCTACACAAAGGAGATGGTTTCCTTAGCAACAGGAATGTGATGAGGAAAAAAAAAAACATGGAAATATTTGCTCCCTGACTTCTTCCCCAGCGCCCTTCAGCCGTGCTGTTTGCCAGGCTCAGAAATTACAGAAACTACACTTTTGACAAGAATTCAGCTCCTGATTAGTTTAACGATTGTCTATAAGTCCCTTTACAAACCATTTGCTCTATTTTTTAATTAATGAAACCAGTTCAGCTGTGGAATGGTCATTTTCTCATTACTGCCTTTAGCTGATCTTTTCTATATATTTAAGTAAAGTAGAGAAAGGGAAATTGGGTTTTAAAAAGTGTATGTGTGTGTGTGGTGGGTGGGTGTATGAATGTGATTGTCCAGATAGTGGATTTTAAGTGACTGACAGCATTTATTTTTACATTTATTTCCAGTCTCTCAAATTTGCATATAAGGTGTATTTTAAAAGCTGGCAGGAGGCAATGACATGTTTAGGGACCTCTATGAAAAGTAATGTATTAATTTGGCAGTACTTATGTCACACTTATTAAGTGTGCTTCTGAATAAGCCCCCATGAGCTTAATGTGGTTTTCTCTATATATTAAAAATTGGCAAGACAAACATAGGTATATGAACTTACAGACAGAAGAATCTAACTGAGGTCTAAATCCAGGGACATCATTCAGCAATATGGAGATCAATAGATACGATTTTAAGTCCTAAATGCTCACTATGCCTAGGAAGCCAATAAACCCACATCATTTGGGGTCCAAAGCATAACCTTTTCCCAATACAATTTATCCCTCTTTCGTGTATCTTTTCCTTCCTCAGAACAATGACATAACATGCATATATAGTTGTTGATTTCTAAATTATTCTACTGCTGAGCTTGTCAGCTATTGAAGAATGTTTAGTGTGTTGCAGACTTTTTTTTTTTTTTTTTTTTCTGGGTAATTGAGCCACCTGTTCAGCTTAGAACTTTAGGAATCTATGAGTTTGCCAATATATTTACTGTATCTTATTCAGGAAGAAGTTTTCAACATAAGTAGAAAAAAACAAAAGAATTAGTATCTGCCATTTTTCTCCTTTCTTTTTTTTATTTACATTTTTTTCTTTTCCTTTTCCGTGTGTGTGTGTGTGTGTGTGTGTGTGTGTGTGTGTGTGTATGACTTAAACAACTGAAATTTATTTTCCCACAGTTGTGGAGGCTAAAAGTTCATAATTAAAGCATTGGCAGATTTGATTTCTTCTGAAGTCTCTCTCATTGATTTGCCAATGTCTGCCCATTCTTTTTAAACTGAAGAATTTAAGAAAAATATTAATTGTGGAAAACCGATGTGCTATGCCAAAGTGTTCTTATAACGTGGCCAATAAAGAATAATACTTTGGATTATTTTACCACCAGCTATCATTAACCAAAATAGAAACAGTGATCCTGTGTTCTTCCCGTGTGGAGCCACTGGGCTGTTGTAAGAGTTACAGTATACCTTTAAGAACTAGATGACATATATAAAGCATTACATTGTATCTTCATGTGTATTTATAAATGAATCTTAAAACCCTAAAAATGACATGCCAGGGTTTATTCAAGAGGCTGTAAAAATGCTAAAATGACATCCAAAAGCTTTCCTTTTTCCCCCTTGTTGTGGTTTTTGGTTTGTGGAGACAGCATCTGACTGTCAATGATGTGAGTCAGTAATGCCGGCTCTCAGGATCCCAGGGAGCTGTCTTCCTGTCTCTGCTCACACTGGTGGCCCTCAGGGTCTGTGGCATTGTCTTGAAGATTGGATACTTGAATTCTGTCCATTTGCCTAGTGGTGACAGCCAGCACTTGTACGATGACAACTGCCATCTGGCTCTTTCTGCTAGATATGTAGCAGAAGCTTCGGTTGAGTTTGGGGGATTCGAGATTCTCCAGGGAAGGAAGAACCTCTTTGAAATCACCACAGATGGCTTTATTTGAGGAAGCTAACAGGCACAGAAGTAGAAGGAGGAGGCAAAAAAAAAAAAAATCAGCTGAGAATTTGATAGCTGCTGCTCTTAAAAGAATTTAAGATGAACTGCATTGATTGATCAGGACTATATTATGTACATGGAAGAATTTGGAGGGATTGTGAAACCAAACTGAAACTTTACAGATTTGGAAATTAAACAGCCCATCATGGCACTGTGGATACTAGACTTTCCTAAGGAAATGTGTGAATGTGATGTAAATTTGCCATGGGAAAAAATGCATTTTCATGGTTCCTAAATCATGGGTTCTGGAGAGATGTCCCACCCACATTAGGATTGGCAGGGTGTTGAGGGTCTTATAAAAAATGCAGATAAATGAATCTTCCTGAATTTCTGAGGGCTGGGCACCACTTTCCCCAAAAGACTACTCAGTTCTTGTGGGAAGAGTGCATTTCTCCAGTCTCTTTCAAAAAAAACTTTTTGTCCCTGACTGTAACAGATACTAATGCTCAGGCAGATCCGCTTTTCTAAAATGCATTCTCAAGCAATTAATATGCCGTTAATATTTAAGAACCACTGGCCTAAAGCTAATCTACTTTGAGAATTCTTCTGAGTTTTATTTTCTTCTCTATGTTCAAAGGAATCCAAGTTGGCAAGTATGCCACTGAGTTCAAATTGAGGGCAAATTTTCTTCCACATTTTCAAAGGCATCTAGGTAGTCAGGAACACTGTCTGATACAGCACATGTTTACTTTCTCTATATTTAGAGATGCATTTGGAGATGATTAAAACTACAAGGTGGGTGGGTAGGCAAAATTTAGATGTAGGCAAGGTATATGAAAAATTTGACATCTGGCTAGCAGTTTTTGGCTGCTTTTAACACAAAGCTCCTCATAAGACCTCTGTGTCTTCAAGAGGGCATCTTCTTTATACGGTAACCCCACACACAGGAAGACAGGGCTGTTCATTTGGGAACAGTTCTCCTGCACCACCTCTGTCTTGTGCCTTAATGTCTATGGAGGTGACCTGTTGTCAGCAAAGTTTGTGCTTTGCTCTGTTGCTAAAAAAACAAACAAACAAAAACAAAACAAAACAAAAACCTCTGGTTTTAAAGGGCATATTTCAATATTCACAGAGGGAAAAATGATCTGAGTGGAATTAAGCTCCAGTGAGATTCTTTATTATTCAATGGTGAAAAATGAAAGCTAAGATGGGTTCCCAGTATATGGAGACTGGAAGGATTAGCACCTCAGCCACCAGTCATCTTAAAGCTGTGAGCAAAAAAGTTTATGTCGTGAGTTTTGTTTCTACAGATTTAATTTCTAAGTAAAAGCAAAATGCCAACTTTGTGGCCAGACAAATTATTTATTCATTTCAGCAAGTGTTTATTGAGCCCCTACTAGGACAGCAGACGTTCAATGATATCTGAAGACACAGACCTGGCGTCATTCCACACTGAAACCATTGACGTCATCCATCCATGAGTCCATTCAGACTTGCTGTGATTTTTACAACACGTTTAAATAACAAAGAGTTTTTTCCAAACACAGATCCCTCAACATCAAGGTCAAAAACTTTATAATAACTACACAGCCTCTCTCTCTCTCTCTCTCTCTCACACACACACACACACACACACACACACACACACATATGCATATGGAATATATATCATTATTCTTACACGTAAAATTTTCTTTTATCAAGAGTCAATTGTTATTCTTCAAATATTTTCAATTAAAATTGCAGAGATATTCTGTTGTAAAAATATTCTCTTTTGTGCTAGTAAACAAGATTGAACATGTTAAAATGATATTTGTGATTAATATCAGAGAAGTGCTGATATTATTTCTCAGTTTTTACTTATTTGCTTTCTACATAGAATCAATAAAATTGACAACTAGCATTGCCTATATATGCAGGTGTGATACTATTCAGGATACTAGTATATTGGCCCCTCAATATGAAACTCTCAGGTCCTCATATATTTTCTTTTATTATAATTATCTGCTTATTTCTGATAAATATTGGATTCATAGAGGCTAAAAGGCTGGGAAAGGAAAACATTCGTGACTACTTACAACCATTTGATACCAGTTGTGTCAATATAGACCTCACATAGCAGACATGCAGTCAATATTTCTTGAACAAGCAAATGACACACTTTCCTAAAATAACACTAACTATTAGTAAAAATGGTTCTAAAAGGAGAGTTCTAAGAGGATGGTTCCAGTTTATTCTTAATTTGAAGACAGGCATATATTGAGGTTTTATAAAACCCTAATTTAGCAATGTTTTAATGGCTAGAAGTTTAAAACCAGACTCAGACACTAGAACTAAGAAAACGTTAAGACATGATCACACTCTGAGATTATTCAGTTCTAGTTAGGAGGGTCCATTTCTCTGCTGTCCTCAATGCCTTCTTTCACTAAACATTACTGATTCTGATGCCCAGACACACCAGGTCTTCTGAGTGTTAGAAGAATATTTTGGACTTTTAAAATAACATCTGGAGAATTGAGTCAGAGGCTACAATGGGGTACATAAATATACTATCTGACAGTTAAACATGGGGAACTCCTAGACAGAGGTCTAATATTAATAGTTCTGTGTGTCTTTTTAAAAATCTAATTACACAGCTAGGGTTGAGAAAATCCTTCAGAAGTCTCTGATGTAATTTAAATGACACTCTTTGGGTGCATTAAAACACCATTGGTTTTGATTAATAGTTCTCTCACTTCCCTCATTTCTGCCTCTCTTGGGTATCTCCCTTACAACTGGGCTGTTGATAGAAGGTGGAATTTTTACATGGCCTTAAGGTGACACATTAGAAAGTTAATGTCATATTGGGAATTGAAGTCCTGTGAAGACTGCTTGGAACTGCAGTTTGTGCATCTGATAAAGTTATTTAAAAGTCTTGATATGTGTCTAACATTCAACTGTCTCTCATTGACGTGCATCACCAAGGTGTGGAGTTGAGTACAGGCTGACCCTCTGCCATGCTTGTCACCATGCAGTTACACTGTTATGGACAAGAGCTATTATCTAATCCCATGGAACCACATGGAGCTTGAACAGTCACCAGAATGGAACAAAACCCCTGAGAATCCTTTAGCGGCTATCATAAAATTGAATAGATATTACAGAAGTGAATCTGGTGCATTGATCTTGACTTTGAAGGCATAACTGACTTTAGTGGCAGTTTAGATGTCTGGGTAGGCCCTTCCTACAGTACCAGTATAGAAACCATGTGTTAAATTGTATTATTTCCAAAGTTTTCATCACCTTTGAGTATTTGTAGAACTATTCAGAAAAATCTTCATCAACAGTAAAATTTGGCTGATGACTACTTTGTAACTCAAATATGATTTTCAGGCCGGGCATGGTAGCTCATGCCTGTAATCCCAGTACTTTGGGAGGCCAAGGTGGGAGGATCACTTGAGCCCAGGAGTTTGAGACGCCTGGGCAACATAGGGAAATCTCCATATCTCCAAACAAACGAACAAACAAACAAAAGAAATATAATAAATGAAAAAAAAGTACATTTAGAAAGAATAATCTGCTTTATGAAATGAAATTAAATATTAGTATCTGTTCCTGCCTCACAGAAGATTATGGCAGAAGTTTTCACTTTTTTGGTAACCTAAAAATATGAGGTTGATGAAAAATAACATTTAATTTTAACCCCTAAGAAATCTCTTAGAGACACATATCTTGGTCAAGAAGAATTATAACAGTATAATATGGATGCTTTTGCATGATAAATAGTAGCATTTTTAGAAATGTTTACTTTTATATCATGGCTTTGATTTTAAATGCTGACAGCTTGCACTAAAACATTTAAAAGTTGTCAACTACATAAAGTGTGTGGCAAAAGATTTTATGAGGTTTTTTTCCTCCGAGTATTTTATTTTGTTCTCTTCAATGGCTGATGTATGCTCCTGGGCTTCTGAGTTAAATTTGGATTCTTATGTGCTTTCCCTGAGGTGAGATACTGATTTGTGATAGTGACTGGAGATTCAGGGATTGACCTCAGAAAGTGACACACCTGCATACCATACTTCAGGTGACCTTCTTAAGCATCGTTGTCTTTGGTCACAAAGGAGATTACTAAGGACTCAGAATACAGAGCCAAAAGGGAACCCTAGGTAATGTTTTGTGGGGTTTTAGTTTTCTGTTTGCATATACGTATACATTTTGTTTTTCTAACTGGTTCTGGAGAGGTAAATGTAAGGACACCACTTTTACTAAAAAATTATAGTTCTGTCATTTGTATATCATAGAAATACATATGCATAGAGGAATACAGAGAAATTTTAAATTTTTACTGAGTGTGGCAAGGAGTTTAACATTCATTATTCCTAAAGCCTTTTCACTTCACAGGATCTGATTTAATGCTCTATATTCTGTTCATTAAATATGAAGTTACAACATCAGAACTAAAATCATAAGCAATACGTTATGTTCTCATGTACCTACTATTGCTAAAGGACAAAGAAAATTCTACTTAGGTTAAGTATTTTAAATCAAAATTATCTTTTAAGTAATTGAACTTAAATTTATATAGAATTTTTGCAGAAATTATTTCATTTTTCACATATTACTAAACAATATATACACTGATTATATTATTGTTTGTTGTTACCTTAAATATCCTGAGCCTATCCTTCTTTTTCAAGGTTTATATCTGTCAAAATGTCAAATTCTAAGCAGGATTGCCTTGCCCTCATCTTTTCTCTTCTATGGTAATTTGGGTTGAGAGAGTGATAGCAAAGCTTGTTAGAACATGTCTGAGATTGATTCTGAGAGATAGTTAAGAAGCTTAGCTAAGAACAGAAACCAAGGGAGTGGGGTAGCAGGGAAACGCTGTGATGTGTCGTTAACTGGATCCCCTCTTTCACACTGAGTCCTTCAGTTTATTGCGTAAGTGAAGCATCAGTATACTGAAATCAGTCAGCAAGCTTTCTTATCACTTGAGGATAGCTGGGATATAATTTTGCATACGCTATCTTGCCAAGGAACAAAACTCCACCATTCCAAACAAAGAGGTGACATGTAAATGTAAATGAAGACAGAGTGCTTTCAATGCTTCTTAAAATAAATTGAAATGTAAGTAGTTTCTTCCTACTGAGATATAAAATGAGAAAGATAGAAAAGACAAAAATAAGTCTTTTAAAACAGATTAGCCAGAATAACTACTACATATAAATAATTTATTCTACATAATGGAATGGTTAAGCATAAGAACTAAGGAATTTGATTTCCTGAGTTTAAATTTCTGCCTTTTATATCTGCATGACTTTAAACAAAGTAACCACTTTGTGCCTCAGCGTTCTCATATGTAAAATAAAGATGATCTGAGGACTAGTTCATCAAGGATTAAATACGGTAATGCAAGTGAGGGGTATTTAGTGTTTGACACATAGAGAGCAATGACTGATTAATAATGTAGCTCTGGGTACCACATAGAGCCTGTACAAGAAATGAGCACTGATTCTGAAGACTATTCTAAGTACCCCCCTCTATTATTTATGTGGAGTATCCAGTAACCAATGCATTCA
The DNA here is from genome assembly GCF_003255815.1 of Theropithecus gelada. NCBI lineage: Eukaryota > Metazoa > Chordata > Mammalia > Primates > Cercopithecidae > Theropithecus > Theropithecus gelada. Next base: position 182,334,665 of record NC_037669.1, read on the forward strand.
GTGATTTTCCATGGAACTTTAACTCTCTGGATGTTAAATGCTACTCACATGCAACTAGAGTCAGGTTTTTATTCTTTGAAAAAAAAATGGGCATTTTGAATTCTATTCATTTGGTTAAATACAGGCACATGGCTCTTCCAAGTTCCATTCTGAAACTTATTTGTAAATCTTCACAAGTTAGAGTAGTAATGGCACACATACTTAAGGTAATGTTGAATGCAGTATGGAGGTGCCAATCTCTTTATTCATGTAAACAAGAGAAGCTTTGCTACTTAAAACTCACAGAATGAAACAATCAGGTACTAATTTGTTTCTTTGCCTGCCCTAGATGCCACGGTATGTGAGGGATTATCATAGAAAATACATTCTTTCTCGAATTTTGAGCCTTTAGGCATTTGATGTGCCAATTGCCTTCACTTGGTTGTAGTCTGTAATTTATCACTGGAGTGTCCTACCCTGCTCAAATGCGCCCTTTATGGGCAGAGGCAAAGCTAATATACTTTCCAAGTGTATTTGAATTGCTTCAATAAATCACAGCTGCCACTGTAAGCAGTTTTATCATTTGCCAGAACAATAAGTTATCATCTTGCCTTATAGATGCAATGCTTTCCAAGACTTTTATTTGTGTAAATTGTAATACACCATCACCTATTTCTTAAAATGCAATTAAGAAACTCATATTATACATATATATGTGTGTGTATGTGTGTGTGTATGTGTATATGTGTGTGTGTATATATAAACATATTTTAAGGTGCAAGGAAGTAGTCCAAGGAAATGGTGTGAGCTGACCAAGAAACGGGGCACTTTTTATCCTGCTTATTTTATAACAGCAGTTACTATAATGGTGTGAGCATTAAATGCTTGGAATTGGGGTTAAACTTCATTTAGCTCTTTACTGCTCCAGTGTCTCAATGAAACCACTCTGTAAAAAAACAGAACTAAGCACAAATCATTCCTGTTAGGCCTGCCACGCATGAGATGGAGAAACCTGATGTTTTAACATATTGTCCTCCTCTATTGATAACTCTGCAGACAGTCATTTCAATAAATCATGCTGTAGAATCAAATTTTTGCCCATAGTGATCTCTGGGACTTACTTTCAATTTCTTCTTTATTTCACAATGACCAAACCACAAGTCAGAATGCACCTGATTTAAATCCTTTAGACTCCTGAGGATGTAAATGTATTATATGAAGATATCATATCTTAAGTTTCTAATAAGGCAAACATAATCTAACTTTAATACTGTTTCAGTACTCTATTTACCATGATGGACAATAAAGTGTGCTCTTTTCTGTTGGCTTGACTGAAAAACTGCTTGATATTTATAAATTAATTTGCCATCAGTTCTTACATAAGAAAATAATTTTGTTTGTGATTGCCTCAATAGTTCACTCCAAGCAGAGAAAAAAATGTCTATAAAAATGCTAAGTTTTATAATTAGAAACTAATTTATTTGTTTCAAAGCCAAGTGTTTTCCTATGTACATGGCAATATTTGAATTAGCTTTAATTCTTTCTACATTTATTATCAAGAAGGGACTTATATGTCCCATCATGAAATTTCAGACTTTTCCATGTAGCTCTGTCAGTTTGCAATGGTTGTTTATTTTTGTATTACACTACTCGATAGCCATTACTAAGAACTTCATAAACCTCCTCTTCATGCCTGACTACAGGATCTCTAACCCAATGTTTCCAAACATCTAGGTGGTGGTGCCATCATAAAACCCTTGAACAAACAAAACTCACGGCCCACCAGTCCTTAAACATTATTATTCAAATCAGCATGTGAACTCTGCCCTCATCCCCATCATTCAGCTGCACCCATGATTTTCACCTCATCACTCACACTTACACAGTTTCTGGCTCTATCAACAACTTCCTTGCTTGTCTGAGGCCTAACTCAATAAACCCATCCAGCTCCAGGCTCATACCATGGCCCGTGCCCCATGCTTTTCTGTGTGTGTGTGTGTGTGTGTCTGTGTGTTGCATGATGAATGAAGGATGGAGAGGATAGGCTTGAGATGAGGATTCAGATTCTCCACTGTTTTAAGTAGATAGAATTTTGCCTTTCCCCTTCCCATTTCCTCTTTTCCCCAGACCCTCACCTCATTCCCTTTTCTCTTTTAATCCATGAAAGGGAAGTGGTTTCCTGTTCTCCAGGATAGATTCAGTTGGCAAATTCTACTCCAAACAGTAAGTGGAAGGAGGCCTATCATTTGGAAGATTTACTCATTTTTAGAAATATGGAACATTGGCTAACACTGACATACAGAGTCTAAATTCTTTTCTAGAAAACCAATTATATGAGACTATCACTATTTTATAATTATTCATTTAATAAAATAAAAATAACATATTTGATTTATTTTAGCATCACTAATTTCAATAGCAGTGTGTCTTTCAAGAAAAGAAAGATACAATAAAAAGAGCATTACTTCATGTGTGATTGTTTGCTTCTATAAGGAATCCCATTCAAAAATTTGCTATTTACTAAAAATCCCACTTTAGCATGTTGAGTTTTACATTTTTAAGTGCTTAATTAAGCATGACTCACTCTAATTTGTCTTATCACTGAAAGGCCACCTGCACCCTTTTCTAAATCATTACCATAATATAGTGTTATTACTATAATCATTTTATCATTAACTGCTTGCTATTTATTGTCATGTTGGAAGAGTATCCTTTAAACACTAGCATAGCATTTTTAAATCCTAAATTCACTTTACAGGCATAGTTTACTAAAGAATCAGAAATGTTATATGTTACAGATATTAGAAAAGGCTAGTATATGAGAATTTCTTCTTTGGATGTCAACCTATGTTAAGCCTAAGTGGGAGGTAATGGGAAATGATTATCAATAATCCTTGAAGAAATTTTTTTCTCTCTCTTCCTCTCTTTCTCACTCTCTCTCTACACATATGTGTATCTGTATGTGTATGTGTATATATATGATTATATATCCCTATGATTATATACCTATATCTTGAGAAAATAAAAATCATCTGAGACCGAGAAAGTAGAAAGCTGCACAGCCTTTCATCAGGCTGCAATATCAGACACAGATTCTTCCAGGAGAAAAATTAACAGGAAACAACATGCCTGCTAAGAGGCATTGCAGTCGTAGGGTATCATAATAGCCCTTTTATTTGAGTGACTACTGCCCTCTCCACTCTTGCCTGGAAGACCTATGCCATTATAACATAAAGTAGCTGCCTCAATTTACAACCCAAGGGCGGCGCTTCAGACAGACATTTCTGCTCACAGGATTCCACATCTATCTTAGATTTGTGGTTCCAAAGGAAATAGGATCCTGAGTCTGCTATGCAGTCTAGACAGGATGATGATTGCTTGACACAGTCTTGCTTTGCTTTAAGTCTGTCAAAACACTGCTTCATTTGAAAATCATTTAATGGCCCTGAGTTTGCTATCTTTTGTTGCTGAGATACCCTGTGGCTCCTCTGCTTTACTGCCTGCCTCATTGCAAAGAATAATAAATTGTCAGCCTACAGTTTTGATCTTGGTTATCTTAGGTTCACTAGGCTAACACTATCTCTATCTATCCTTCCAAACCCTCTTCATGATAATTTGGAACAAACTTTCTTTGTTCCCTGCATAGAAAAAAACACATTCCAGTAGCTAAACCCATACTATCTTGCTAAGAAACAGAAAAGGCCATTTGATATGGAAACAGTGGTAGTAGAATCATTGCTTAGAAGGGCATATGGTGGTTTGGCGTGATAATGTACAAACAATTTATTGCTAACTACCAAAGTAAGAAGTGTACAACTCTTGTGGGAGTGTGGGAGTATGTAGCCCATGAAGAAGTTTCACAATCCAGCTGACTCCCTACTTAAAGTTGCCATGTTGGTACAGTTAACAGAATACACTGCATTAGCGCAAATCTAAAAGAAACCTAAACTAGAAACTAGTACCAAATACTCATTCAAAAAAAATTTTTTATATTCCCTGGGATGAAATCCAAATCTATTTTATATGAGGCTCTGCTTCCCAGCATAGCCCCAAACTATGCTTCTAAATTATCTTATAGAAAGAACATTTTAGTTCCTTGGATGTCTAAAATTCCTGCTTTTATTCATTTCTTTTTCTTCATCAACTTGTCCTAGGAAAGAGTGGGTTGGTGTTACCAAAGGTAGTTTCTTTCAGGATATATATTGGCAAGATTAGTAAAATGGTTCAACATTCTTAGCCTTGGAACAGTTTGATGCTTTTATAGCTCAGGCTGCCTGTAATCTTCGAAATGTGGCCTTTCATTTCAATGATCTGGAAACTGAGCATTCTAGAATAACATATGGTTCTTTTCACCACAAGCAGAATTTACTGTTTGTAGTCAAACAGTTGCTGCCACATATTTAGAAGACTCTTTAAGAATGGTCTGGAGACACACCCAGCCTTTAGAAATGTGAATGCACTTGACTATGAGTTTTCATTGGTGGTCAGTGATTTTGCCACCTTGTGTGGATTTCACAATTGCTGAGCACTATTTTTGAGCTTGGTAGATAGCCTGCCAGAAGAATTAAACGTAAAGTGCTTAAATTGTAAACAGTAGCCTGCTGAATGTATCCTATGCCACAATTCTTTATGCCCCAATGGACAGTTTGTGTCATTTATGATTTATTCTATAATGAGAGGCTATGTTGAGAATCACTGCAGTAATACATCATTTTGATTAGTAGATGGCTGTTTGGTGTGACAAACAGAATGAATTACTAGTCAATAAGGAGGATCCAGGATTTTCAACGTAAAGCAAGACAATGCTCATCAATATTGGGTAAACATTAAGGACATGAATTGATGGAGCTGGAAGGGTCATCCAGTACTCTCATTTTTAACCTGAAGAAACTGAGGTATAATTGGATATGCACCTTGCTCAAAGCTACAGAGCTCATCTGCTAGTGCCCTGGGGCTCCACTTAGAAATAATTTCTTGGGAGGTCGAGGCGGGCAGATCGTGAGGTCAGGAGATGGAGACTATCCTGGCTAACACAGTGAAACCCCTTCTCTACTAAAAATACAAAAAAAAAATTAGCCAGGCGTGGTGGCGGGCGCCTATAGTCCCAGCTACTTGGGAGGCTGAGGCAGGAGAACGGTGTGAACCCGGGAGGCGGAGCTTGCAGTGAGCGGAGATCGTACCACTGCACTCCAGCCTGGGGGACACAGCGAGACTCCGACTCAAAAAAAAGAAAAAAAGAAATAATTTTTTCTTTCTCTTTTGTCGAGTACTATCTCTCCCTAGGACCTAGAGTCCCACTTGGCCAGCATGGGAAGTCAGAGTGTTGATGGCCACGGTTCTTTCCAGGCTGGCGTTTCCATCAGTTTCCTAACCTCTGGGCACATTGGTGACCATTGCCTCAGACTTGTTGCCTGCAGGTTCCACTCTCTACAGACAAGGTTCCACTCTCTAGAGATGTGAAGTGTTACATAACATCAGAAGATAATGATTTTTTCTCTTTTTTTTTTTTTTAAGCTGGAGTCTCACTCTGTCGCCCAGGCTGGAGTGCGGTGGCGCGATCTCAGCTCACTGCAACCTCCACCTCCTGGGTTCAGGCGATTCTCCTGCCCCGGCTTCCTGGGTAGCTGGGAACAGGCGCCCACCATCATCCCTGGCTAATTTTTGTATTTTTAGTAGAGGCGGGGTTTCAGCATGTTGGCCAGCGTGGTCTTCAATTCCTGACCTCTGGTGATCTGCCTGCCTTGGCCTCCTAAAGTGCTGGGATTACAGGCATGAGCCACCGCACCTGGACAGGAGGTAATGATATTTTATCTATCAACATTTATTCAACAATAATACAATACATTTATTAGGCATCTATTGTGTGCAGGCATCACACTGCATAGAATGTGCAGCGTAAGCAAAGTACGAACAATGAGACAAAGATAAATAATATAGAAGTAGTCTCTTAAGGGAATTATAGTCAAGAAGGAGAGGAAAAGTGACTGAAAATCATGGCGTAATCATGTAACTCAAAGTATTTTTAAAGGCTTTTCGACCATATTATGTGCAGATCAAGAGTTTTATTTTGTTTTTGTTTTTTGTTTGTTTATTCTTAATCATGTTAATGTAGACTGACTTTAAAGACCCTAAGAAAATCTAAATCACATCAGGCAAGATTTATTTTTTTTTAACAACTTAATACCAGATTTGGTTCAGGCTTCATATTATCTTTGTAAGTAGCAAATGTAGCTGTTATTTGAAGCCATTAAAATACTAAATTTGACTGCAGCTGGTTATTGCACCCAGTCAGAAATGTAAAACTGATGAATTTGATAAGTTTCATTTGAAGCATTTGTGGGCATCTGCTGAAGTATGAAGTATCAGTATCAGTTATTCTTGGAAATGGAATGAAAAGAAAGAGTATTTAAATGGGAAACATCTTCCAGAGCTTAAAAAAGTTGTGTCATAATAATATTTACCAAATTGTCCCAGTAAAACAGTTTGGTTTACATTTTAGAATGTTAGACTCAGAAGAAATCTTAAAACAGGTCCAATTTAGCCCAGGCCCCTAGCTTTACAGTCAGATTCATGATAAGGAAACTGCGGCCCAAAGAAGTTAAATAATCTCTTCAGAGCCTTACTACTCAGTAAGACGTTGTGAGCTGATATTCATTTCGCTGAACAATTGGTTGGTGATTAGTTCAGCACTCCTTGGTTCAGCAGTCAGCTATGTTTTCTGCGTTCAGAGATGAGTCAGCATCCTCCTGGTGGACCTCAAAATATCAGATTCTCTACCACATTTCCATTATGCCTTTTTCAACACCAGCATGTTTTTCTTCTGGTTCAGTGAGCTTACTCTACAAGATATAGTCCTCCTCTCTTTTTATTCTACTTTATTTTGGGCAGTCATCTGTGTGGCAATCACAGATTTATTAGTTGCAAATAAATGAAAGAGCTTTGGATGCCTGAAAACAGCTGCACAGGCTTGCCGGGGTTGATGCATTGATGTCAGCCTCCGAGCTCAGGGTGTGTGCCAGAGTCTGGATCAGCTGCTCTTCCAGAATTGCACTCCTGTAACACAGCCTGGCATTATTAGGTTGCAATTATTTTTGCCTACAGCTGGCTATTCTTCATAGCCATTTTACTTTTTATTAAAGTGAGATAAAAAGGATTTTGTGCTTGAAAAGCTGCTATTTTGGCCATATCTTGAGCATAAGCATGGAATTTCTTATCATTCATAGGACTCAAGCAGGGCCTTGAAAATGAGTAGAAAGTGTATCATCTTGAGAATAAAACATATTGTTACAATATAATGCCTTTTTGGTGAACCCTGGAAGTGGCGTACTGTTAGCAGGAAGTGAATTTCTAACTTCAAATAGTTTTTTGAATTATAATTATGAGCAACTTGAGTGCCTTCTGTCTACCAGTTTGCTTAAGGGTATACATCACTTAATCCTCTCCTTTACCAAATGATAATGATATCATTAATTGTGTCACCTTCCCTATTTTACAGATGCTGGAAGTAGAAATTTGGCAGGGGAAGTAACTACCCTAGGATATACAAGGAGTCTGTCTTAAAGACCATGTCTTTACCATAATATATTGCCTCTCATGACTTGATGATTAGGCCTACAAAATCAAACAATAATTATATTTACTTCCTCCCTCAAAATGGTTTTTACCAGTGCTAGAATGTTTGCATCCACTGAGACATCATTAGATGTGTAGTCATAGATAATAGGTATCAAATGGCAGCTCTCTCACCCCTAGGTAAAGTGGTTGTAATCATTTATTTTTAAGCTACTCAACTATGTCCTTCATCATGATCTTGTTAATAATGCCAGGCCGCTAAGGAGTTATAGTTCATGAAATTTCATCATGTAAGCTTTCCAAGGGCCCTCACCTGCTGAAGTACCAACTTTCTTTAATTAAAATTTTATCCTCAAAAGTAACAGCCATATGTGTTTTTTTAGTTAGTTAATAATAAAACTAATTATTGTGCTGCATCTTAGGCTACATCTATTTTAATATGAGTACTCGTAGCTTTGTGTTCTCCGGCATCATTACCAAGGCAACATCAACTAAGCTGATGTTTCTATCAGGAGGTATTGGGGACACATTTTAATCAGACACATTTGTAAGGCAGTGTCTGTGTCCCGCTTTTGCTGCAAGTCATATTGATGGTGAGGTACTAAAGCTTCACTGCTCAGTTAAGTGTTCCTTAAAGTGTAGCTATGGTAAGATAGAGATCATTTACAAAAATGTGCTTACTGACTTGATAACAGCTTAAAAATGATTTCCTATCAGGTGCAGTGGTGTGCACCTATAGTCCCAGCTACTCAGGAGGCTGAGACAGGAGGATTGCTTGGGCCTAGAAGTTTGATGCCAGCCTGGGGAATATAGCAAGACGCTTGTAAGAAAATTTCCTATGTGATAAGAAATGTTTTTAAAATATGGCTGAAAATATTACCATGTGAGAGAAAATTTGTACTTTGGGATGTCATATCAGGAAAACTTTGCTTCTACATTAAATTTACAAAGACCCCTCCAAGCTGTGGGTTGTCCCTCTTGGATCAGTCTTAGATGCCTGAACTTGTCTAAGTGACATTGAATTGCTCTTTATCAATGGATATGCATTCCTTGTGAATTCTTCAAGCCCTCCGTCCCTCTTCTACCACCTTTTAAATACTTAGAATCCTTCTGGAGGAGTGTATTGATAACCAGGCTCCATTTGAATTGTGTTATACTTGGATGATAAAGAATGAGAGTTACTCATCTCTCCTCCTGAATTAAGAGTTTTCAATTCTGGATTTTTGTGACTGGGTTTCTGGGCTTCCAGAAGAAACCAGAGAAATTTTATGAAAATTGCTTTCGTATGTGCCTGGGTACAATTAAGTAGAAAAGAGAAATTTTATGCAAAATAACTTTTGTATGTGCCTGGGTACAGTTAACTAGAAAAGGAGCTCAATACTTTTATTAAATCTTTGATGTGATCCATATTTCTTTATAAATATTAGATGTCAGTACCCTTGATCAATAATTTTTCTTAGTAGTGCCCCGTTCTTCCCGTTTCGAAGACTAGTGAGGAAACTAAGCAGTAGTTCCTAAACTGAGGACTCAAGTTTTCTGGGAATTTCTGCTGTTAAAGATAGTAAGTAAAATATGTCAATTTAAATAAGATTAATACAAATTAATATAACCATTCTATCCCACCCACCCCACTCCCCAAAGAAAGAATTTTGGAGATGCTCTCTGAGTGACTGGTGGTGGAAATTTGATGAGGGAGCATGCCACAACATTCATTCATTTCTATAGGCACTGTTTTGAACCTAATTAGATGCCAAGCTGTTTTAAATAGTTTTAATTCCTTGCTTTACATTGTTTAACTTACATGCATAGTGAACCATTGGTTAAAGACAAAGAAAACAAGAAACAAATGCTGCAATGCAATTTATCAAGAGCGCAGAATGAATCCCATTTTTCTAAGTTCATTTCAACAAAACCTTCACTATGTTTATAAAAGTGTGTATCATATACATACACATGAAAATACAGTGTATGTGCATATGTGTGTAAATGTAAATATGTATATGCATGTGAGTGTAATACATATGTGTGTGTATGTATGTATTTACTGTACAATTTACCATCTGAACCCATACACATTTGAGAGGGAAAAAGAGGGCTATTAAAAAATAAACTAGAGCTACAACCATTAACAGACATATCTGGTCGTCCCATATAAAACTGGAAAATTTGCCTTTTATTAAAAAAAGATAGGCGTCAGAAAGTTGGATTGGATTTTAATCTTCATTTTATGCAATATATGTTACAATGTATATTAAATATAAGCTACTGATTAAAAATAAATAAGCAAATGAATTCCAAAATATATAGAGAGAAAATAGTGACATTTATATCTCATTTGCTTGTTTTTGAAAGAATAAAGGCTATCTATATTCTGTAATTTGTTTTTCTATGGTTAGTGCTTGCAGTGAGCAGCATAAGTGCTTTTGTCTTGTTGATCAATTAGAAACAAAACACAAAGATCAAAACCAGCCAGTTGACTTTATAAATGCATAAAGTGTAATATTTTCAGACATTGTTTGGATGTTTTGTCTATTTTGGTACTTTAACATGTCTTTAATTTAATGTCCATTTTACTATTTATTCAGTCCCTAAAGCCCAACATTTCAAAAAAAGTCTGTTTATAAATCATAGTTTTACATAGATAAGTAGAAAATAAATTAAACCTCATTTATCATTTATTAAATAGGGAATAGTAAAATTGTTCCATGTGTGTTGAGAATATTATTAAACATTGCATTTTAAAGAATATTAGAATATTATTAATAATATGTTAATTGAAATATTATGCTTTCTTTAAAAAATCACTTGCTCAATCTTTTATTGCACAAAAAAATTATAAAATGGTTACATTAGAAACACTGGGAAAGTGGAAGTTTCTCTATTCCTCTGCAAGGGACTCAGATGTGTTAGGGATTGAGAAGCACTGTAATAGTCTAACAAGTTAGAAGACAAGCCTTCATGAGAACAGCTGGCCAGGGAAAGCAGAGGAAGGGTGGGCAACATTTTGTCTCTTATCTTTGATGCAATGACGCGGAGCTGCACTTATTAAGTCACCGGAAAAAAGATGGAAAGGTACCTGCATGAATCCAGACTGCACTCAGCACCCTTTTGCTCTAGGATGGCTTTGGGTGAAAGGGAGCTCTCCTTTGATGGCGAGAAAATGTAGCCTATTGTAGGAAGTGTAAGCATAGCTTTGATTAGGAGACAAAAGACACAGTGGAACTGGGCTTATTCCTTATATGAGAACAAGAAGGAGACCTCAATTTTCTCTGAATACTTGGTGACACGCATGGAGTAGAGCTTCTAACTAAGGAATACAGCAGCCTGGCTGTCCTGAAATTACAACCCAGAAATCACTGCTCTACCAGGAATGGGAGTCTGGGCCCAAGTGCCTTTCTAGGTGGTTCCTGTCTGGATATCTGCTCCCCAGTTACAACCAGCTTGACCTTCCACTCTCTGCTGTATGGAGAGGTTGGCCTACCATCATTTTCACAGCTGCTTCTGCCACTTTTGCTACTAGGGATTAAAATTTCTCTATAATCCAAAGGCCGAAAAGAGCATTCATTGCCTGACCCATGGTCTCTTCCATGTGGCTAGCACATAATGAGTGTACCTTGGCTCTTGTGGAGATTTAGAGTATGGAAGCCCTGGAAGGAGCAGTTCCAGGAATAGTGTGTGTGTGCGTTTGTTTTTACAGATCTGTCTTGGTACTACCAACACCCAGTTTGTTCTACATCTATGGTATAATCCTGGAGAGAGTGAAAATACCCCTATTTACTGAGCACCATTTAGTGGAAACTAATGCTAACTACTACACAGTAAATGCCATGTGCTGAGCAAGTCACATTATGTGACATCTACCTGACCTTCACAAAAGCCCTGGGAAGGTGGCAATTAACTTACTCCCAGTTAATAAGCAGGAAAAGTGAAGCTCAAAGATATCAGGCAACTTCCCAGAGTCACAGAGTCAGTGGTCAGAAGAACTAGCATGGAGCTTGTGAGTTTCCCATTAGAAAGCAAAAATTCCTTAGATTTAAACCAGAAAACTTTTAGTCTCATTTAAATATCACTTCATACTATTCACCTTGAAGGTGATTGCTTTAAATATTTGAACAAATTATGGCTAAATGTACTAAACTTGAGACTAATTTCTAGTATAGAATTTTCTAAACCAAATGTGTTGTCAGAATTGTAAGGACCAGTTAAGGTCATTGTAGAAATAAACTAGATCCTCCTTTTTTCTTTTTCATTTCCCTGAAATAGTCTTCACCCATTGTTATCTATTTGATCTCAGTCATCTGGTTCTGCAGCCAGAGAAGGAAAATGTCAAATTCAACAAAATGAGTAGTACTGCTTGAGTTGAATCATAATTTAACTTTTTTTTTTTTTTGGCTCTACAAGATATTTAAACAGTAACATTGCTTAATAATACTTTCTAAGTTATTATCAATTCCCTACAAACGTTGCCATTTCCTCCAAATGGAAAGGCAAGCATTAGGACCATGAGTCAAACACTCTACCCTAATATCTAATGACATATAAATTTGAGAGTTAACATTTACTTTAATTGCTGAAGCAGTCATGCTAAGTGCATCGTCTGACATATTACCAGGTGTTTAAAAGGGTAATTTCTGAGGGGAAAAAAGTCTCTAAAACCAAGAGACAGTATTCCACTAAAAGCATTATTCATCTCTTTTAAAAAATCTTCAGTTAAATAGATTGCCTCAGTAGTTTGGGAAATGGTCCCTGACATAGAAACATATTTCTGTAATCTTTGAAGGGAAGGGGAGTGCTGGTTATTCTCTGTTTCCTCCCAACACATAGCCATTCTCTATCCATCTCTCCTGACCCCATAAGCTGCATCCGTCAGGTTCCTTTGCCCCCTGGCTTCCACCTGGGTTTTGCTAATGGAAAGCATCAGCTGCCAGAGATCAAAGGTCAGAGGGAGAGAGAGCAGGTAGAGGGACAGCCAGCGAGTAGTCTTCTCACCATTCCCTTTTCACCTTGGGATGCAGCTGGTTCTGGCAGGCAGCCCCTCCTCTCTGCTCTTGCTAACTGCTCCTAACACTGGTTTCTCCCCTAAGACCTACAGACAAGGGGAGAAAACAGTTCCCTACTGTTATTAGGCTCTGATGTCTTCCTCACTTGTTGATCCCTCAGCTTACCTACTCATTTGGCAGTACTCCCTTTGTTAAAACCTCATCAATTGAATCATTTCAATGGAATTCCATTGCTTGACAGGACTCTGAGGAGATGGGGGAAAAGTCACTAAAATACCTGTGTCCTAATTCTGGCACTTTTAAACCGTATGGTCTTAAATGATCTACACAGTTCCTCAAGCTTCACTTTTATCTTCTGTAAAGTGAGAATAATAATGATACCCACTTCACAAAGCACTGCGCCCTGTGAGTACAATAGGGTGAACCAGGAAGTGTGACTATATTAGTTTGAATAAAGAAAGGAGACTGCTTGCTTTCCTCTTTGAGTTAGTGTAAGTGTGGTCTATACTAATCCACTATATGACCTCCTTGAAATGTCGCCTATTGGTAATTAACTACTAATATGTATTTCTAAATTTTGGGATAGAATGATAGAATTGAGCTGATATTTTTAAAAGAGATGGTTTGATTCCATTTTTTGCAACTCATACATTACTTGAACCTCCAAAACTTATATTGTCTTTCTCCCTAATGGCTTACTCTGTGTTATCTTAGAAAAGTTTGTTGGTAGCTCCTGGGGGCAAATTAGGTAAGTCCAATTCACTTATAAAAGATGTATTCTCCAGGTTCCTAGTAAGGACACAATAGCAGCAGAACTGGCACATGTAGGGGAAGAAAATGGCTTTTTCTCCCAATTATGAAGCACTTGTGGACTATTACCAACAAAACAGAATACAGTTCCTCAGTGTGAGCAGTCAGGAAGCAAAGCTATTTCTTGTAACCTAGTCAGTGACATTTGGAGGAAGCATCGTGGCATGTATGTTGGGGAAGTTAGTTACCAAAAACTGGGATTTTGTCCCTGATTATGAGAAATTCTGTGTATGATCCTGAACAAGTAGCTGTCTTAGTCCCGTAAACCTCAGCAGCAGCATCCAGAGTTTCTTGTGCCAGGGTATCGCCACATCCATTGTTCATACTCAAGATAAATGAATGTAGGCTTAGTGAGGGTCAAAAGAAAATGGGGTGCTGTGGTTAGAAAAGCAAGAAATACCGCCTCAAGGAGGAGTAGGTGAGATGCAGTCTCTTGTTTGCTTTTCTTTTAGGTGAAATGTTAAGGCATATTCATAAAGGAGCAAACTCACATTTACATCCTAAAAAACATCAGGCTACAAGAATCTCATCTTGTTTTCCAAATGCCTCATCCAGTTTGAGAATGCCAAACATAATCTGTTTCAGATGGCTTTTTCCCTCCCTTTTCTCACTCCTCTTTTTAGTCCCTTTCTGTATTCCCTCCTCCTTTCCCTTTCTGGACCTGTCATTGCCCCATCCCACCATCAAGAAGTAGAATTTAAAAACTGTGCTGTTAGAAGGAACCTCTTTCCCATCCCCCTGCCCAGAGGCAAAGGGAATAAGAGAAAGTAGTTACTGTCTGTCCAGATTTCTTTTAATACTATTGTGATAATGATAAATCATTTCCCTCTGCACTGGCAAGGCTTTGGACTCTGTGTTCTGTATACATCGCTTCTTCATTCATTTTCTTCAAGATTTTATTTGCTAGCTTATTTTCTACTTACGTGCCATTGCAAGATACTTGTGGAGTGGCTGGAATAGGACAGTTTTTTAAATTAGCATCATTAATGAATGTTCTTGAGGCGCTGAATGTGAAATACAGGGCTAAGCAAACATGTATAAGATATGCTTCTTTTCCCAGAGGATTGCAACCTACCTAAGAAGCAGGAGCTAAGTAAGTAATAAAATGTGATTCAAGGTCATAAAGTGGGGAGTGCAAAGAATGAGGCATGGGCAGTAGCATATATTGGTTATTGACAGAGGCTCAACCACTGGTGAGCCTCTTGTATGTCCTACAAGAGAGATCTTAGCCTATCCTCACAGCTTTTGATGAAAATATTGTGCCAATTTTACAGATAAGAACAATGAACTAAGAGAGTAGAGATGGCCCCCAACACAATGTAATTTGCCAGATCCAGTGTGAGGGAAAAAAAATCATGAGTGGGCTAAACAATAGGAATTCAAGTCAGTGTGTTTGAGAGCCAGGGCCCAGCAGAGATTCTCAAAGTGTGGTACCCAGACCAGCAGCATCAGCATCACCTGGGAACCTGTCAGAAATGCATATGTTTGAGCCCCAACCCAAACCTGCTCAATCAGAATCTAAGCATCTGGGCATTAAGGCTTAGCAATTCGTGTTTTAATAGGCCCCAGAGGTTATTTGGAGGCAGGTTAAAGTTGAGAACCATTGACCCAGGAACAGTGTATTTCAGCTGGATGGGGAAGCAGGCAATTAGAGACAGGTGAGATGGTGAGGCTGGGTTGAGTGGCAAGCAGTGAGAATCCAAAGCTCTGAAATGGCAGCCTGCAGACCTGGTTGGGTGTGAATGGGCCTGCTATAGCACCCCTCAGTGAGTAGCCTGGTGTCCTGCTGAGGATAAAATGTGAGGACTATTCCAGGCTTTCTTAGACCAAGTGTTCCTGCTATCTCATTACTCCGAAGACAGGGATCCCTCTGCCTGAGAATTTAGATAGCTGGTTGTCCCTTGTGAGGGAGCTCCTCTGCAGCCTCAAGGGAACTTGAGAAAAGAGGTTTATGACCACTTAAAAATACTCATGGCTTCATTTAGGTGCTTGTAAAGCACTTTTAATCATGATGAAATGCAAGTATTGTCTTTGAATGCCTTGAGTGGAAAGGGAAAGTTAATGAGTGAATGATTTGAATCATTTCTCTTCTTACCCTGGAGCAAGCCATTAAAAGAATGAAACTTCTAGTCAAAATGGAAACAGCCTGCCCCAGAGGGATGATTGAAAGAGTCTTTAGGACAGGCATTTGTCCTTTAGTTTTATTTTCACTTTAATTATTATAAAATCTGATTTGAGTGTTGACCATAGCCTCCAGTTCCAGCCAGCCGAAAAGATAAGCACATTTGTATTTGTGTGGACAAGTCTGCAGACTTCTGATTGTTGTCTCAAGCCAGATAAAACAACCCTTTTAAATAACAGTTCCTCATAAGGTGAGATTAAAGATATTTCTTCTTGCTGTTACCAAGGAAAATCATGATCTAGTTGATTATGTAGATGAATAGAAAGTATCTCTTGGCTATTGCTTGGGGTTGTGACCCATCTGGTGCCCACACTCTTTACTTTGGGTAAATTATTGCTGTGATATTGATGAAATTACAAAATAATGGAGAGTCAGAGGTCATGTTCCCCAACTCTAACTAGAATGAAAACTTTAAAAATGTTTAGTCCCAAATTCTCCTTGGAAAACATTGGTTACAGGTAAAATACATACATTTATATCAAACTTAGTTGTGTTGTTGTTTTCAATGAGCTATACATTAGATAACCTAGAACTAATCAATTGCTGTTGGGTTGTAATGAAATGTAAACAAGTGGGCCTTTTTTTAATGGCATTCTGAAATTTAAAACTGACTGATTATATCTACCTGAACCTTAAGGAAAAATCAGAGGAAACTTGATCCTGAAAACATTAGCACTTAGCATTTTGTACGTACATATGCTCAAATAGTATGTATCCATAGTATGGTAGAAAATATCTTACTGAAGCCTGTTTCACTCTCTTCATGGAAATTTCAGCTGATTGTCCATTTTAGTAAATAATATAGAGCATGTTATTCCTATCAACTGATCCTGTCAATTAATTTGCAGTGGAGAGTTTGTGGGACCATGGACTTCTGATTGATCTTTAACCAAATCTTCCCTGGGTTATTGCAATTCCATGTGGTTTAAAAAACACTAATCATGTTCATCAAATAAATAAGCACATATTTCCTTCAGGTTCTTCTCAGAAGTTATCTTGGGTAGCTTCTGTTGTCTTCCCAGAATTATGTTATAGCATTTGGTTATGACTCCTAATAAGCTCTCTGAGCTGTCTTGTGTCCTCAAGAGGAAAAAATCCAGGACACTTTGCTGCTGGATCAAATAGGGTATATAGTAGGAGTAGGTGAAATAGAGAGCTACTAGATGATTCAAAGAGAAAGCTCAACTCTCTGTCACCCAAATCCCAGCGTTCTTGGTTGTATGCAACCGTTGATGTTGAATGCGCTGTGAATTATGACATGTTCATAGATTTTCCTACTCTTTCCCAGGTTTTTCATTTTTTTAATCTCTTCTTTTAAAATATACTAATTCTGACATCTATCACACGTTAAAAGAGGAAGAAAAACAAAACTATAAAATCCCATCAACCCTATGCCTCCCTCTGGCTCTCTGCTCCTTTCTCTGCCCAGGATGGTGCTTCACTGCCAGGCTTCTCAAGCTTCTCAAAGGATTCTTTTTCTTCCTGTCTGGCTGATGTACCCATCGCTAGCCTTGCTTTTATTGAGGTCACTGGTTTTTTTTGTTTGTTTTTGTTGTTGTTGTTGTTTTGTTTTGTTTTTAAGTAGGGTCTGTTTTCTTTTCTTCCTTGGCAGTTCTGCAACTGTGGTCATTGTCACATTTTTCTTTCCTGAAACACTCCCCTACTTCTTCTTCCTTGATACCATTCTCTTCTAGTTCTTCTCATTTTCCTACTACTCCTCATTCCCCTATCCAGATTTTATTTTCTCAGTCCAGTATTTGAATATGATTGTGCCTTACAACTCCATTTTGATAGTCTTCTCAATTGGTACCCACTCATAAATATATTGTCCTTAAGAGCAACTATGTCCTGATGACTTCCAAATCTATGCCTCTAAAACAGGCTGCTTGCCTGAGCTCCAAACCCCAGACATTTTGTTCATGTGTTTACTGATCATCTCTATATACTTGTTCTTTCTGTATTTATAGCTAAGGCACTGCATTCCACTTCCTTACCCAAACTAGAACCTGGAATTTATTCTTTTTTTTTTTTTTTTTTTTTTTAAATTTCTGTCACCCCCTCCTTGCAGCTCATAGATGCCAGTTTCTGACACTTCACATCTACATCTCTCTCTCTTTCTCTCTCTCTCTGATATGTCTCTTTTCTCTGTTGCTGCCACCCTTGTCTTAACTTCATGTGTTCATCATCCTTGCCCTAGATTATTGCTTTTGCTTTCCAGTAGACTTTCTACTGCCAGTTATACAACCCCATGTTGTCTCATGGAGAAGTTTTATGAAATGGCTGTTCATCATTTCATTGCTCTGCTTGTAAACCTTACATGGCACCTTAAGTCTTTCAGCATTAAATTCCAGTTTTATAGCATGCTTTTCAAGACTCTAGGATTTGAGCCTAGCTCCATTTCTATCCTCTACTTCCTCTGCCTGTTTCTAACCTATTGCTATGCCTGTATATTTACAATTCTCGAACATATTTTTTGTACCTTTGCTCTTTGCACATGCTGGTCCTTATGTTTATGCCTCTTTTGTGCTGATTATTTCCACATTGCCCTACCCCATTAGCATATATCTGCTCATCTTCTAATGCTAGGTTCAATATGACCTCTTGGAAGCTTTCTACTGCATGCTTCTCTTATCCCTACACACAATAGAAGTAAATACTCTTTCTTCAGTGATTCTAGAGTTGAAGACAGGTGCCTATCCAAGTGTACTGCAAGATTCTGTTTATGGCCTATCTCCACCATTTGTATAAGCTCTGTAAATGGCTTTTATGGTCATTCTTACACCAAATGGCAAGAGGAAATAGTCAATAACATTGTGGAAAAAAGAATCAAAGGGACAAAAATTTATGTGAACTGAAAATATGATTGCCTGACATTGAATATTAGGTCATTAGCATGCCAGAGCTATCTCACGCTGGCTCACAAGAGCCAACTGTTTAAAAATCAGGAATTTTGCCAACTGGTTGCTAAGCCCTTTGAGGCTTGAAAGTAGGCATGATGGGAATATTTACACTAGGGAAATCAGCAAGCACTGCAAATTAGGGCTTTTGTTTTACAGGGACACAGTTTTCCAGTAGACTACTGATATTCATGATTACAATGCAGTAAATTAATTCATGCTCATGTCCATCAACCATGTGATACCACCAGAAATCATAGATTCCTGTTTCTGACAGTTCATATCCTAAATAACTCTCTGCACCTCTTCTTTCCATTCCTATACCCTCTCCCTTAGTTCATGTCTTCATTGTCTTTGCCCTAGAAAACTACTGTTGCCTCCCAGTAGATGCTACCACTAGAACAATATTATTATTAAACCTACCACTAGAACAATCTTTGAGCAAGAGTCCTGCCAGTCTGTAATTGAAGAAGATAGTTATCATTGACTCCTTGGGAATAATAATGTATAATGCTTTATTATATAAAGAGGGCATTTTTAATTTATCATCAGTTGCTTATGAAATAATTTCTTTTTTTTTTTTCAGTTGTAATGACAGGTGGATTTCTACAGATTGAATCTGTGGCCATAGTACTTACTTCAAGATAATTGGCCAAGGCTAGATTACATCCTGTAACCATGCAACAATGACAGTAATTTGATCACAATGATGTTGACCTCATGACTTTTGACTTCATAATTACCTTGCTATGGTCAGCTGGCCAACAGCACTTCATCAATGAAAATATCTACCAGGAGGAATATTATCATGGGGACAATTATTAGAGTCATCTCCATTTTGACTTTGCCCCAAGCTTGGTCTGGGGAAAAAGCTTCTTAATGTTGCCTCAGCAGTAGTTTGCTGCCTCTCAGCCTGGTTTTCAGTATATCCATAATTAACACGACGGGTAGAGGTGCAAGAATGCCACATTTTCTTCTAAGCCACGCAACCTCATTAAGAAAGTAAAACGTTTGTGAGTCTTTCATGCAGTCTTTCTCCCTCTGGGTTGTTGAAGCTCTCTGGATGTCAGCACAGCACTATGGGCCACGAAAGTTCAGAGAATTACTTCAATAATATGACAGCCTCTTCCATTTAAAATGGAATTCAATGCTGGCTTCCCTTGGAGGCATTCATTGAAATTCCGTGCATGATCCATTCCTCTAGTCATTTAACAATGTGTCTCATGTTTGCCCTGATTTATAAAAAAGAAAGAAAGAAAGAAAACCAGCTTTGTATTTGTGATAACATGGATCAGGATAGTATAATTGCAGTGAAGAGGCCCCCGAGCCTGCAGTAATAGGATGGTTCATCTGATGTGTACTGCCATTAGAAAATGACCCATGCATGAATGTTCTCAGGGGACAGTAAAGAGGCTTTTAAGAATTACATTCTGTGTAGTATGAAAGCTAATGAGCAAAAGAGGAAGTATGGAGAAAAACTACTGCTTCAGGAAGCATAGTTCCACTTAGGGCCTGTCACAGCTCCCCTCAAATTCATTTGGATAGACTGGTCATTACTAGGATGGCTACTGCATTACCCCCATGTCCATGCACACTCCCTGCAGGTCATCCTGTACCAAGTTCCTAAGGAATTAAAACCAGTGGACAATAAATGGTGAGGAAAAGAAAGAGGATGGATACAGCAACTGCCAATAAATAAGGTAAAAAAAGACATTTATGTCAAAGATTAAAGAAGTCATAATGAACTTCAGCAAAAAAGAAAGACAAAGAGAAAAAAGCAATTTCTTGTACATTGTCTTTAAAAAATATTTCAGGACCACATTATGCTATTTTACTTCATGTATATGAACAGAACAGTACCTAATTATGATTTTAAGAGTATATATTTTAACCGTATCTTAATTTTTAAACATATTTAAAAATAATGTCTTCCAGTCTAGTCTGTATTGCTTTCTTATTTTAAAGGTTTTACTTGGCCAGTTGCGGTGGCTCACACCTATAATCCCAGCACTTTGGGAGGCCAAGGCAGGCAGATCATGAATTCAAGAGATTGAGACCATCCTGGCCAACATGGTGAAACTCCGTCTCTACTAAAAATACAAAAATTAGCTGGGTGTGGTGGTGCGTGCCTGTTTTCCCAGCTACTTGGGAGGCTGAGGCAGAAGCAGGAAAATCATTCGAACCCGGGAGGCAGAGGTTGCAGTGAACTGAGATCGTGCCACTGCACTCCAGCTGTGCGACAGAGTGAGACTCCATCTCAAAAAAAAAAAAAAAAAAAAAAAAAAAGGTTCCACTTAGGGTTTTAGATTACGTAAATTGGGAGGAGTTTGGCATATAGGCAAAAGAGAGAGTCACACCTTATTTGTCAAAATTAACAAACTGTGACAAACCAAATGCTTTGCCAGACCACTTGGTCTACATTGTAATTCCTTGGATTTATCTCCTGGGGTTTGAATTAGAGTAAGATAGAGTCTATAAAGGCCAGTAAAATTGATGCCTTCCTTGTGCCCAAGGACCCCTGGCTCTGACAGGCTTCATTGTGAGTGAAACTATGGAGGCTCTCTTCGGCTTTACATGAGGGAGAAGTTGCAGGCAGGAACACCCATAACCCCAAAATTCACCTTTCTGAGGCAAGGCAATGATTCCTCTTTCACAAAACTGTAGCAATACTAAAATATCAAGCTGTGTATCTGTTTTCTCCACCTAAGGCTACCATGAACACCACAAGGTTATCAATAGATGAAGCTAGAAAATATTTCTGTCTTAAAGGTGATGTGCCCCAGTAATGAAATGAGACAGGAAAAAAATCCATAGCGTTCACAGAATTAGAAAGTAGACTGATAGTAGTCTATGAATTCCAAAAGTACAGCCATCTCCAAGTGGCCTGAGGGGTCTTTATTTCTCCAAGCCTTCATCTGATATCCCAGGTTGTTAGGCAGAGTCCCTGTGTATCTTCTTTTTTTTAACCTGTTTTTATCTTTCAAATAATATAAATACTATTCTTGTTTTTAAAGGCCAAGTTACTTTCCCAGAGGCAGTCACTAGCCTGGAACAGTCAAATCATTGAATTGATCATATATTTAATGTGGAATTAAGCTATTTGCATATTTCAAGATTTTAAGATTATTTCAAGAAAACAAGCCAGAATAAATATAGTCTCTTCAAAGATTGTGAGGAAAGCCATTATTTGAAATGGTCCTAGTAATTAAAAACTATAGTATCACTGACTGGAAATGAAGTAAATGAAGGGACAAGAGTCTGTTTGAATAGCCCCACCCATACCTCACCCCTCAACTGTCTACCTTGTGTTTCGCTCTCTAAGTAACAAGCCTTCAACCTGTTATTGAGTGATATGAGTTAATTCTGACAGGTAATCATGTTTTACCTTTAATTTATCTTGTTTTTCTTTATTTGATATTAATAAAATCTTGTTCACCAAACTGTGGAGCATAATTCTTATCTTTTTTACTTAATTGTTTTAAATGTTGAGAAAGCAATGTAATAAGCAGTCAGTGAATACTTACCACATAAAAGGGATGATGTGAGGGCTATGTGAACTAGCAGAATGTATAAATAAATGGTACTACAATTTAGCACAGAAAAGCAAGGATGCCAAAGTCAGAAAACCGCCATTTAAATTTTAGCTACAATTCCTCGTAATAGCTGTGTGACCTTGGCAAGTTACTATATCCTCCTAAGTCACAGTTTTCTCTTCTGCAAATGGAGTTTAGTAATATTGACTGCCTTCTAGGATTGTCGTAATAAGGGCTTAATTCGCTGTTTGGCTTAGAGTAAGTGATCAACAAATATAGCTAGTTTATAATGGAAAATCCTCAAAGAAGATGAAGTGCGGAAGAATTGACATGAAGCCAAGAAAACAGCCCCAGGCAGATATTATAAAGTGGCCAAATGCACAAACTGTAAAACCGCAGCTGAAGGACAGGGCTTTTCTGGATAAGCAGTTTTCTTCTTCATATTCTTCACCAGCTATACCATTAAGCTAAGCTACTGTAATTCTACCTCACACCATGTACAAAGAGCAGAGTTTGATTCAGAGTCAAGGCTCTTGCTGGTTCCTTTGAAATTTGGAGAAATATTCATATCTTGTCTTCAAGAGAAGTAATTTTTATATGAAGCAGCTTGCTAAGTCGAATCATTTGAAAAGGCATTCTACCATATTAAGATTACTTCGTTTAATAAACACATGTATATCACGCTTCTTGGGTGGATTAGGAGAGGCTGTGAGAATTGGCCAGCTTCTGAAGAAATGTGCTTGGTATAGAAATTTGCCCTCTTCACTATACTCCCTTTCCTGTTTCAACCTCCATAACTAACAGTAGACATAATAGAAATGCAGAGATAGACACTACTATTGTGTCTGTCATTTCATTCATTTCCAAAATATTGAAACTGTAAAAAACTACTCAAGTAAGAGTTAAAATCATATCAGTCACAACCATGCCAATCTACAATCCCTAATCAATTTACATTCTAATTGTTCATAATTGTGCTACATGAAGATAAATGTTTTCTTGACTGAATATTAACAAAATGCCCTCAAACTACAAATATTATGCAACTGTTGTATTTTAGTAGAAAACCTATTCCATTTTCAGATTGATACAATGCAGACATTTTAAATCTTATAAACTCCTCGATCTTTGCCAAGTGCGATGTTTTATTTGCTAGGAGGCATTTGTCCATTCCTAACCTTTTTACCTCCAGAAAATAGATGACACATGTGACTTGAAAATTGAATCGATCTTGACTGAAAAAGAAATAATAAAAGTAGCTAATGTCTTTGTCATCTCTAACAAGCCTACAGGGCAGATACTGTTGCTGCTTCAGTTTTGTAAGATGCATTATATCTTGCTAATCCTCAATAAATATGAAAAAGTGATCATTTCACAGCTAAGAATTGACAAACTGGAACACATTTCTCATTTGAATAGACAAGATAAGCAGTTCCCACCAGTGCTGCCATCTCTGCCTTCGGGTGTGTTGTGTTCCAGGCAGGCACTGTCGGTTCATTCGTAGGTCACTGCTGTTTTATTTCTATTTGTCTGTTTCTGGACCAGAACTCAGATTTTCATCCAGACAGCTGCCTGTCTTAAAGATCATTCTGCGATCTACCTTCTGTGACATAATTTAAAGAAATGAGTAATCCCAATTAAACCATTGCAGGTGTAAATTTCTTGCCTGGAGAGAGAATTGAGAAATAAATGGGATTCATGAATACAAATTGGGCTCTCCTTACACTCAAGTTTTCATTTTGAAATGGTAAAGTATTCACTCCCCACATAAATCTGCATTTGCCTTAAGTGTGTTTACCATGGGAACCCCAATGTAGAGCTGGTAGCCCATTGCTATGCATAACTGAATATTAAAGTTTACAAATCATCAGGCAGAGGAGGCCTGGAGAAGGAGATGCTGCGGCAGGGCAGCTGCATCTGGGCTGGCAGCAAAGATGAATCCTGCTGTCACAGGCTCTGCACCTTTACTGGGTTGGGGCCACCCAACCTGCCCACTCTTTTTCTCTCCTTAAATATTATTTGATATTAAGGATTGCTTCCTCTTCCAACCAAGACATCCTGCTTTCTGAATGTCTTAACAGCTCTATTATTTTCCCTTCACCCAGTTTTGGTTTAGAAGGTGGTGTGTTAAATGAATCTCATAGGCCACCTAATTTATTTTGAAACAAATGCTGCTGTGAAAGGATGGAAGGATTCAATAAGGAAATACATAAATAATCTTCAGACACTAAGCAGCCCTCTCCTCTTTCCCCCACTTTCTTCTTCTCCTTCCCTCCCTTCCTCTCCATTTTGTTGTTGTTGTTGTTGTTGTTGTTTGTTTACATTGTAACTGTATTCTGTGAAGATCCATTGAGGCCAATTGGCTTTTCAGTGTATAAACAAATATAATCCAAAGTACTAAATGGCACTCCTCTCATTTTCAACTTGTGCTTTCAATCTTCAGCCAGAAGTAAGGCCCTATTATATTCACAATTATATGGACTTGAGAATGAGTGTACATTGCCTGCCCTTTGCTATAGAACTAAATCAGAAGGAAGTCTGTTGGTTATAAGTTTTCTATGATCGTCCCAAGTTATTTTCTTATGTATATAATAATTCATGCTACAAAGAGCTTGATGTGGTTTGGAATAATGTCATAATAAAATGGTAAAATAGCCTTGGAATTGTTCAGGGCAATTGGATGTATGAATCACAATGGGAGACCTAGACAATGGAAAACAATCGAAAACAATTTTCTACAATTAATGTCAAAAGAATTGTCTCTCACGTCTCTCTGCAAATGAGAACAGAGAAGTAGAAGTAGTGAAAATTGTAATGTGGGATTAATCGCATTTCTTGTTCCCAGATCTGATGGGTTTTCCTTATTGTATAGATTTCAAACACTGTAGCTATGCAGAACTCTGAGCTGATCTTATTAGTCTTAAATGGACCTGCCAAGCATATTAAAGGAAGGTTCTGACTGTCTACTGTGGACAGAATGTAGCTCAAGGAAATGTGGTCACTACCCTTAATTATATTCATAATATGTGGTGTATTTACAATAATTTAAAATAATTCAGTAAATTGAAACCATTATGAAGATGATTTACGGTGAGTAATAAGAATGTAAAACAATGGGACACATAAGGAAGGTCAAAGGGTAGCTTTTTAGATTACACACTGGTTCCGCTCGCCAATTGTAGGCATAGGTCAGACCTCCCAAATTGGCCTTTTCCCAAGCTTGCTCTCCGGTTCTCCAAACCGAGGATGCCTTGCTTCTATCTCATTTGATGAACTGAGCCAATCTCCTCATTCAGTGACTATTTGCAAGCCAAATTTTCATAATATTTCTGAAATGAATGAAGATACATTTTGTATATCCAAGGATAGTTAAGTGTTGTCTTCTATAAAGACTATAATATAATGTGGTCCTTTAATATAAAGACTCTCAGAGGCACTCAATATATAGATTATTAACAATGCATATTGATTAGCTAGTTTTTAACTTTCGGCTTCAATTTTCAAAATCCTATTGTGAAAGTTAGTTCATATTTGTGTTAAGAAAATCTAGGATCTTAAAGATTCTTTTCTGTCAGAGAACTGTATTACGATAGCAGTTCCACTTACTATCAGGTACTCTACAGGGTTAATAATGTGAGCTCTGGAAGGAACTTATTATACAGCATAAAGTGAATCTCTTTCATTTCTCCACCATTGTGTCATTTTCACCTAAATCATAACTTTCTACCCAGCATTTACAAGAGCAATCCACAGGCTTCCTTTATAAGGATGCATTTGAAACCACTCATTGAAGTGAGGATTTAAATAACCGGAATAAATCAATTCTGGCCTACTTAAAAAAAAAAAAAATGAAAGCTAACAAACTGACCCACCCAGAAAGACACGAACAGATAAATTTTTGAATATTGTATTCTGTATTATCTATTATATGTATTAATACTTGGTCACATATTGGAGTGTTTTACCAAAAGATTCTCTCAGAAGCTAGTGGCGAAACAGAATAAAAGTATGACATGCGTT
This sequence comes from Theropithecus gelada, assembly GCF_003255815.1. Taxonomy (NCBI): domain Eukaryota; kingdom Metazoa; phylum Chordata; class Mammalia; order Primates; family Cercopithecidae; genus Theropithecus; species Theropithecus gelada. The sequence goes on from NC_037669.1 coordinate 182,360,658, forward strand.
CCGCTTGCTGTTGCCTTTTTGTCTAAGGCAGTGGTTATTGTGAATTCCTCAGGGTAGCGAATCATTTGGTTCACTAGGACATGAAAAAGTAGAATTCATCCAAAGTTAATGGGCTGTTTGATGGTCTCTATTTGTCAAATGCGATTGTCTGGGAAAAGAGGATAGTAAAGGAATGAGTCAATTTAATTTTAAAATAACTTGATAATCTGTTAATTCTCCAAATATCCTCAAAACCAAAGAAAAAGCCAAATATGAAAGGTGTAATTTATAGTAGTCATTTGGTATAAGTAGAGTCTTCTGTTTTTGTGTCATGAAAAATTTATCATTGTCATATGTGTTTAATAGACCATTCTGCATAACAATAGAAATTTCAGTTAATTTTTAAAGCCATAATCTTGTTCACTCTTAGAAGTAAAAAAAAAAAAAAAAAAAAGAAAGAAAGAAAGAAAGAAAAAATGCATTCTTATGGAATAAACATCTGATAACACATTCTGAATGTGGAGATTGAGATGTCTGAAGGCTGCCTTTTGAACTAGTACTTTTACCCCATGAAACACCTCTGTGTTCTTTCTGGCGCAACCAGTTCAAAAGATCTCTTTTCTTCACAGGTTACCAGCCAGTCTTGTCTGGTCAACAGGGATTCCAAGGCCTAATAGGAGTGCAGCAGCCACCTCAGAGTCAGAACGTGATGAATAACCAACAAGGAACTCCGGTGCAAAGCGTGATGGTTTCCTACCCAACCATGTCTTCTTATCAGGTGCTCATAAACAGCTTGGAAAATTGTGTTATAAAGTAGCATTTGTCAAAGTGGAAGCTGTGGATATGTCCCTGGTTTGGGTGGCTGGCTGGGTAGTGGGTTCTTGGCCCATAACTGTTGATAATTTACTTTGAATCAAGATTATAATAGAAAAGTAGAAAATGCAAAAGATACGCTTCTATCACTACTGTGGCTTTTGAATGCTCTGCTAAATTTATTTCCATATAACTTCATATTCATGGAAGAAAATGCATTAGTCTACAGTTTTATTCATAAAGATCTTTGGAAATTTTATTGCATTTTGCTTATTGGTAGAAAGTCTTCATGACAAATTCCCATTCATTTTTGTACACATCCAAATAAACTTCATTTTTCCATAAATTTAAGTTATAAGAGATTTTAATATGGCATCTCAGATTCATTTAAAGGGCATTTTTGGAGCCTAACAACTGCATTCTCTGGACTAAACCCAAGTTAAGCATTTTAAAAGTGTTATGTATCCTTTTGTGCTGTATATTATGAAATACCCCAGAAGTAGAAATAAAGAGTTAGTGAAATGGTATAATAATTAAATTTAACTGTACCAGGTGCTTCTGACCCTAAAGGACCTATCCTAGGACCCCTACCCTACTATTCTGATTCATGTTGCATCGACTTCTACCTGTAGTTCCACAATAAGTGTTCTCTAAAGTTGCAGGTTGAGAGTATAGTGGGTGCCCAGGACAAAAGCCCTTTGTACTATGGAGGGCTCCAGGACACTTTGCATAAAATCGGAAAGGGTGCATGGCTTTTCAAACTGAGAGAAACGCAGAGTGGAAGGTCTAGACTATAGTTTCTAGAGGTCATGGAGAGAGAAGGGAAGTCAGAACTAACACCTTCTGAGCATCTGCTGCATTCCAGGCAGTGTGCCAGGCCCTGTACACCATCCCTTCAATCCTTTCAATGGCACTTTGAAGCATGTATGTCATTATCGCAATGGACTAGGGAATCAGAGGGGCTAAGTGACTTTCCAAATGTGAAACAACCGATAAATGGCAGAGTTGGAATTGATGACCTGTTAGGTCTAACTCAAAAGCTTGAATATTTTTCATGACACCATGTTGTTTATTGTACAGACCAAAAGTAGCCTCTTCATACAGGGTTCTTGCTTGTGTCTTTTTACAGGTGCCAATGACCCAGGGTTCTCAAGGACTGCCCCAGCAGTCATACCAACAGCCAATCATGCTACCTAACCAGGCAGGTCAAGGGTCACTCCCAGCCACTGGAATGCCTGTTTACTGTAATGTCACACCGCCCACCCCTCAGAACAACCTTAGGTTGATTGGCCCACACTGCCCCTCCAGCACTGTCCCGGTGATGTCGGCTAGCTGCAGGACAAACTGTGCGAGTATGAGCAATGCCGGTTGGCAGGTCAAATTCTGAGAGCTCTGGTTGTGGTACATTTCTTCAGCTATTTCTCATGGCCTTTGATGGAAGAGGAACAAGGTGGGAAAACTGGCTGAGGACTTAAGTATTCACTCAACACTCAAATGATTGCTGCTGGTATTCTGTAAAAAAATAAACAAAGACTAATATACACGTTAGCTGGTTAATGGTGCATATTTCTGTCATGTCTGCTAGGTATGCCTTTATAGCTTAGCTAGTGACATGAATTCATCAAGGTAAGATTTTCTCCTACCACTGAATACCACTGTGTAGATTATAATATCCCTAATTTGGATTAGTTTTGTACTTTGTGTTGAGTTTGTGATGCTAAAAGTATTTAAAAATTATATACTAAATCACATTGTACCAAAGCTGTAATGGAAAAGAAAAGAAGAACTGATGAATTGAAGGAATAATTTATATACATTATAGAGTTTTCTTTTTTAATGGATATATACTGTATTGTAGTGTTTAATCATAATAAAACTATTTGACCTTATGGAGGAAGGTCATGTTTTTACCACCAGTTTGGTTCACTATGTCTTCCAATGTGTGTTTTCTCATGTGTCACTGTATTCCTTTCAAACACTATCTCATGAATACTGCATGGAAAAGGTTTTTCAAGTATTTATAAGTAAACTGCCATCACATGGGGATATGCCATAGCAAAGACTTAACCAACTGTAGTTTATTGTCGTAATACTAAAGGGTCCTGAAAATAAGATGGCATCCATTTCATTCATTCATGAGGTTTGCAATTTTAAAGTACATACCTTCCTATTAATTATAGGACTATTAAAAGCATGTAGTTACACTTCACTAACTAGGAAAACCTGTGTATCTTCGTTAACAACAGTCCTATACCAAACCCTGTTCTACCTTCATGCGAGTTTCATTATGTACCCAAAAACAAGGTATCTTTGTTTAGAGGAAAATCAAAAGAGGCATAGTCTAATCCTGCCTGTTATATTGGGTCATACAATAGAAAGTGCCACTAGTATTGACAGTGAGTCAGTAATTCAAAAGTGCTAATGTTTGTCCCAGTAATTTAAAACAAAGTAAATATAGCAACGATTTAATTGCAAAGATCTAGAACATTGGCAATTCCATTTAGATGAAGCCTATGTCTACCTAATGTCTCTTTGGGAAATAACAACTGTGAACTCTGAGGTTCGGCCCTTCTGGAAGATATTAATGGGGAAATAAAACCCCTTTGTTTTCACTTTAATATCATAGTACAATGACTAATAGTTTTGTATTTTATACTTTCAGCGTAAAAACCATTATTACCAGTGAGAGGAATATAAGGAGTATATCTGGATCATTTCTATTGTTTTTATATTATCACATTCTCTGTTAGATTTGCTGTTTTTATGTTGTGCAGCTGTGGGTAGAGTTAAGCGCCAGTTAAAAACTCTTATCTAGCAGATTACCATCACTTCATTCTATACTATTGTTTTCTTTTCCCTTTGAAAGGGAACTCTTACATATACTCTAATTGGCTTTATTCCTTATGAAGTCTGTTCCATTTTTCCAAGTTTCAGTCTACTAATATTTCCATGGTCTGCCCTGACCATGAAAAGTGTAATAACAAGAGGATGTTGCATTTTTTTCTTATTGAGCCATTAGCCACTCTGAAAAAGAGCAATGTGTTTGTTTAATTAATACCTTCCCCTAATGGAAAGATGGGGTTGGCAAATATTCTCCATTTAGCTTTCTGATGTTGGGAGTGTCCCTAAATTTAAGAATCCAAATATGAGCCTGATTATTTATTTTTTCCATAAAACTCTGCAAACTTTTGACATTTTCTTTCAAGATCTTCAGAATTACTGAGCCTTCTTTTCTATGGATTTGAAATATATGGTATGTTAGTGGTAAAGACAGGGCTTTACACCTAAAGAAATTTCATTTGGCCACTTTTATCCAAAGGTGTAGCAGTATTTCATGTTTAGACATTTGATATTTATTGTATAAATCCATTTGGATATTGCTGCAGACCAAACCTTCTTTCCTACTTTCACAACATATTCCTATATATCTGTCTTAGTCCATTTTTGTATCTGTAACAGAATACCCAAAGCTAGGTAATTTACAAAAAAAAAAAAAAAAAGTTTACTTGGCTCAAGGTGCTGATGGCTGGAAAGTCCAAGACTGGGCAGCTGCATCTGGTGAGAGCCTCAAGCTGCTTCAACTCATGGCATGAAGCAGAAGAGCAGGTATGTGCAACGAGACTACATGGTGAGGAAGGAAGCAAGAAAGAGAAACCAAGAAGAGTGAGAACTCAACCCCACAGAAGGGCATTAACTTGTTTATGAGGGATCTGCCCCCATGACCCAGACACTTTTCACTGGGCCCCACCTCCCAACCCTGATACATTGGGGATCAAAAAAAAAATTTTTTTTTTCAAGATGGAGTTTCACTGTTGTTGGAACAAGAGTGCAATGACTGGAGTGCAGTGGCATGATCTCAGATCATCGCAACCTCTGCCTCCTGAGTTCAAGCGATTCTCCTGCCTCGGCCTCCTGAGTAGCTGGAATTGCAGGCACACACCACCATGCCCAACTAATTTTTTGTATTTTTAGTAGAGACGTGGTTTCTCCATGTTGGTCAGGCTGATCTCGAACTCCCGATCTCAGACGATCCGCCCACCTCAGCCTCCCAAACTGCTGGGATTACAAGCATGAGCCACTGTACCCAACCGGGGATCAAATTTTAACGTGAGTTTTTGTGGGGGCAAAGCACATCCAAACCATAGTACCAGCATTATGGTATTCCAAATCTTAGACTATGCTTACTATTTTGTTGCATTAGAATTTTCGGGATGGCTGTGTAGAAAGATGGTTTTATTAGTGAAGAATTTTCAAAATTTATTATCAGGAGGACCCTTCATTTTTCATTTTAGTTATTAATCTTATTACAATCACATTTTGTAAGTACAGATTATTCAGTTTATAAATATATCAGCATATAGGAAAACATGGATATTTAAATATATTGATATATTGCTATAGTTATTCCTAATAATTCTCTATACCTCTATGTGAATGTAAAAGAGAACAAGAATGACTTATGCATTCATTTTTTTCAGCAAAATTTTATTGCATATTGGATTATATTCTAATTATGTGGCACCACTCAAAACAAGAGTACATATAAATTTAAAGCACTTAAATTTATCTTGTAAATGTTATCATACATTTTGTTATTGTTTGATAGTTGTAACTAAATGTTGTAACTAGAACACTAAAAAATTTAAGCCATAATCATGTTATTGACTTAATATAGTTCTACAGGGTATGAGATGAGGCAGCAAAGTGTGTTATACAACATTATGGAAATGCAATTATGTAATTTATAATAAATATATTTGGAAGACTTAGAACAGAATTGTAAATCATCATAAAAAACAAGTGGAGTATATATGAACCAGAGCAGTTTTTCAAGAAAGAATTGAAGAATGAAGCAAATATAATCAAGGGAAAAAATGCTGCAGCAGAAATGGATTTTGAGATTTAATAAATGCATATTTAGACCCTGCTTCCACTTTTGCTAACAGCTAAAGTGCAAGGGGACACTTTCATACTCCCATTCTCCTATTACTTGTGTTCCACATTGTATTAGTGCATTCTTACACTGCTATAAAGAACTATCAGAGACTGGGTAATTTATGAAGAACACAGATTTAATTGACTCATAGTTCTTCATGGCTAGGTAGGCCTCAGGAAACTTACAATCATGGCAGAAGTTGAAGAGAAAGCCAGGCATGTCTCACATGATGACAGGAGAGAGTGAGCGATGGGGAACTGTCCCACACTTTTAAACCATCAGATCTCATGAGAACTTACTCACTATCACAAGAACAGCATGGAAGAAACCAAACCCATGATCCAATCACCTCCCACCAGTTGTTTCCCCAACACATGGGGATTACAATTAGAAATGAGATTTGGGTGGGGACACAGCCTAACCGTATCACATATATACAGGTACAAACAGTGGGCAAAGCTGCAGGCCTACCTCTTACCTGTGCCTTGGCACTCACGTCACAGCAGCTTGATCATTTATAAACAAAAAGTAAAGTATTATAAATGCTTAACCCTCATGGTGGCATTAAAACAGATCTTTTGGGTTTTGAAGTCAAGTAATATCTTACATATAAAAGTAAGTATTTTGTATAAATATTAAATGAAGAAATTTTTAAAAATTCCATAGAAGACTCTTTCCTTGGAATATATATAGTTTTATGAAACAGACTGTTGCAAGGACGATCATAATTGAGAGACAGGGTAAAACAAGGTTAGACAATCTTTCTAAAAGCTATCTAATTTTTGGAAACCTTTAATATATCACTTTATATTACAAACTTGTAAGAAGAAGGCATAATTTGCATAGTTTCTCCAACATATTTGAACGCAGTATCTTTTGTTCATGGAATATATCAAAAGACTAATATTGCAAGAACCATTTGGTTTTTTTTAATTGTGTTATAGAATCCCAAAATAAGAGCACGAATAGATCTCTTTTAATTCTGTAGAAACAGTGTTCTGCATCAAAATGTAATATCGTAACCCTACTTCCAATTATGACATATTTTGGTAACTGCTGTAGTGTGAACTATTGAACTATTTCTTCTGTGAATATGTGAATCTGGAAGGTCATGCCATAATGTCAGACTTTCTGGATCTTTATTTTTAATTCTTAATGTTGAAGGGTTTGATATCTATATTTATACTCCTATAATTATTATAGTCATATAGACATACTTGTCTCTACTGATCCTTTACACCTTTATGTGATTGTAAAAGAGAACAAGAGTGATTACACATTCATTTATTCAGCAAGATTTTGTTTCACACTTACTAATTTCAAGACCTCGAGCCACAGTCTATGGAGCTCCTACCTTTAAGAAGATTATGAATTTTTGAAAGACATTATATAAGTATGAAAGTAAATAAAAATATAGGAAATTAACTATAGAACTCATGTGAAAAATGATGTATAAAGGTCTTAGAGAAAGAAACGATGGCTTCTGGCTGTGGTTTTATGAAGCTTTTGTCTTGGATTCTATTGGATAAATTTCTAGATGAAATGTGAACACAGAGGTAGGATGGGTGAGTTATAACCCCAACCAAGATAAATGCCTACATGGAAAAGAAAGAAACATGGGAAAGTATGCAGTATAATTTAGGTTGCTTAGAGTAGGAAGTGAACAGCTAGAACAAAAAGAGGAGGAGTACAGGGAAATTCATAATGGACCTGTTTGGCATGACTTTGAATGCCAGGCACAGAGTTAACAGGCACCCATCGACTCCTGCAGATTTTTTATTGCAAGGTGATATGACCTCAGCATGGTTTATAAAGAGGTATAGGTCTCAAAAAGAGGATAGATTACTCTTCGTTCAGAAAGTGGAGATGAATGCAACAATAATTAAAATTTGCCACTGAGCTACAGCTACCATTAGCATGGTTGGGAAAATTCAAAAATGATTTCTAGCTCTCAATTCTTAACACTGAGCAATTCTGCTGGATGCACAGCAATGCTTGAGAGATATATGTCTCATTTTTCCCTCTTGGACATAACCTTCTGCATCAGGGCACATAAGTGCCCTGTCTTAAGCTGCATCACAAGGCACAGTCACTATAATCTGTCAGGGAAAATCAAATAGAGACTAAGCTGGAATTGGAAGCAGCATTGGGAGGGCTGCCAAGTCTCCATCACAATATATTCAGTATCGATGCACAATATGCAGTGAAATCTGATGTCAGCTCCCTATTCCCCCTTGTATAAAAAAAATGGTGACAATGTTTTCTCATTATGGCTCAGAATATTTTTTTCTGGACTGTTTTGAATACCACTTCTTCCACACAAGATTAGAAATCTTTGCTTCTTCCCATGTTATTCTGTTCACCTTTTACCAAGAAAGGTTGTTCTCTTTAGAGTTTTTGGCATTATTTCCTAGTTCTCTGCTTTAGTTTTTGTTTCAAGTTCAAATCTTTATCACCTGATTTCAGCAGGGTTTTGCAACCTCCAATATTTTCTACAAAAAGATTTGCCACTGTTTTGTGTCATCAGTGGCAAGAGCTTTTCATTCGTTGAGCTGGGTCCTCTGCTGCTCTCAATAATGTGTACGTCGTAGGAATGAGAGGCAGCTGATACTCTTCTTCTGTAGAGGAAAATCATACCTTATTGATATGTTAACAGAAAACTGATTCTTCTATTGGGCATGATGATGCTTCCTCTAAGACAATATTAAATATCTCCCTGACAGCAGAAGCTCAGGGAATACTTTGACATTTGTGTTTGTTATTTAATTTGTTTTGTTTTAGTGCTTTATTCCATTTTACCCTCAGTGTTTGAATGGGAGAGAGAAGAGGTCAGATACTGAGCAAACAGGAGACATCTGAATAAATCTGAATAGGAATGAGGCTCAATCTGAATTTGATCGATAGTCAATGAACAAACTCAGCAAGTATTCTTGAAGATGTGTGGGCAGATGACCCACAGGCCCAGTTCAATTTGTCTAGATACCATCCCACTGGGGAAGAGCTCAACTTTTTAAATACTCCAGGCTTCTCAACTTTAGCGTCTGGTGTATATAGGAGATGAGAGGGCATGTAGGGATTAGGGATGGGGAGGAGGCCAGGGAGGAAGAAGGTAAGGCATATATGTATAAAGGTCCTGGAATTAAAAGTAGGGAAGTTTATTGTGAAGCACTGAATCATGTTTCTAGGTAAAAGATCCAGAGCCTCTGTCAGAACAGCCTAATAAAATAGATCTGATGGTTAAATGTAGGTGATACTTATGGCCATATCACTCACCCTGTATCCCCAAGGTTTTTACCGCACTAATAGTTTGAAACCACCAAAGTTTGTGTTATCATGATGATACCATAAGACTCTCTACCTCCTTGCAGTTCTATTTTTTAACATGATATTTGCAGTTGTTTCTCCCACGTTATTGAGAAAGTCAGTCAGTAGGCACCTCTCTCTCTGCAAATGTGTTTCTCCCCTTTGTGTAAAAGATTAGTGAACCTCAACTAGTATAACGTTCACATTTTTTGAAGAAATAGCAGTATGTTTGCCTTTCCATTACAGGATCACTTAGAGAAACTCTATGTACATAGTACATTCTTGGTCACTTGTCTCAGTCCCATTAATTATTTCTAAGCTAGTGGTGTCATAGGATCCCTAGGGTGTCACTTCTCCAGCTGGAAGTTTCTGTGGCTATTGCCGCTTTTGCCCAAGTTTTGCTTGGGCCTGCTGGGCTCATTCTGCCCACTCATCCTGTCAGGCTGCACTTGGCTCATGCTACCAGCCCAGATGCCACACTGCCAAGGGTGCAGAGCAGCAAGGGGTGTGTGAACGAGACAGCATGGGGTCCAGTCACTGTGCACAGCAGGACACACCAGTTGCTGTGGGAGAGTAGGAAGCTCTAGGCACCAGCACAAGCACCAGCTCTGCACAAGGTTGCAGTTGGACCAGGTGTGACAAACAGCTTCCACTGTGGGTAGTGTGGAATGCATTGGTGCTTGGATGCTTGGAGACACCAGGAACCACAGAGCCCCAAAGAGGGTGTTACACCCCGGCTTAAGGAGCCCTTAGGTCTGGCCTCCCTGAAAGGCCAGAGCTCTTCTCTTCTTGTCCCTTGCAACGTGGCAAGTACAAGCAACAGGGGTGGGGAGTGTTGGGCATGTTTCAGCCCTGTTTGTGTTACATACAGGTCTTTCAGTTCCACCATTTAGCAGGTGCTGAGTTCTTGTCCCATGTCTAGGAAGAATGAGGTATGCAGACAACTAGAGGCTGAGCAAGGTGAAGAGGTGTTTTATTGAGCACCTCAGTACAGCCCTCAGGAGACCCAGAGTGGGTACCCCCTTTCCACAGGCAGGTCATCCCAATGTCTGCAGCCCTCAGTGGAGAGGAGACCCAGAGTGGGTAGCTCCTGTCTGCAGGCAGGCTGCCTGACTCTACCTGAGTCTGACTTGCACATTTCCGGGGATTTTTATGGGCTTCAGAAGGGAGGAAGTCTGTGCTAATTGGTCTATGGGTGGCCATGGGCAAGCCCAGTCAAAGCACCATAAGTTCTCACTTGGAGCCCTGGACTCCATGGGAATATGAAGGACAGCCTGGCAGGAATGCCAGTGTTTGCAGTCATGGCTGGGTGGCTGCAGCTGTGCCCAGGAGGATGGGGCACTCACTCCACAAACTCAGAAGGCTTAGGTGGTGATCCCACAATGTCTGGGGAGTATGCAGCTCTGGTGGCACCTTCCCCGCTGCAGCTTGGATCTTCACAGCTACCACTCCAGGTGGGCTGCTGCTGCCATCTGTGGAAATCTCAGAAACAGGAAAATCACCTGCTTTCTCAAAAAACAGGATGCACATCTGTCATTTTCAAGTGTTTTAAATTTTTGAGTCAGAAGAATAGAGCTACATTTTCAAATGAAATGTGCAAGCCAATTTCATCCTTTCCAAAGAGAAAGGAATTAGTTAAGGTGCTTAATAGTAATGTAACAGAGAGCAATGGCCTGAGACTGAAAAAAGCAGCAATTTAAATTGGACATTAAGAAAATTTCACTTAAAGCAGGGCCAATTGTACAATGAAATAAATTCCTAAGGGAGAAACAGTGAGATGCCATTAAAAGAGCTGTTTAAAGGAACATAGATAAAAAACACTTGCAGCTGAATCTGCTGAAAGATCATTTTATGATTTATTGTCTTACTGTGCCTATACGTCTTTCTCACTGGAGATTTACCTGACTCGGTTAGCTTCCTTTACATGCCAGCAAGACTCATATTGTACCAGAGGACTAGGATGTTGTATTCTATTTTTCTTTATGCAAAATGTAAAGCTCTAAATGAATTTGGTGAAACAGGCAAGTAGAATGTAGGGAGCTAGTGTTGTGAAAAATCTACGTTGCGTTAGTGCCCTAGGGTTATTTTTTGCATACACATGCATATGCACACACAGACACATCTATACACACAAACACACATGTATTTCTATCTAATGTCTAATTCTGTTGAGTATATATCTATATCTTATTAAATCTTATTGAAACTTTCTTCAAGAAATTAATTGATGGTTTGTTTTTTTTCAAATTGGTGGCTCTTCATCAGTCTGTATTCCTGGGCTTGGGGATGCATACATAATAAGGATATGATGTGGATTCCTCCACACTGCCATATTGCTGTACCTGCAACATGGGAGATAAAAAGCATCCTTTAGCTGATGTAAGAAGTTCTGAATTTGAATACCATACCCCCCCACCACCATATACACACTGTGGAATTTGTGCAAGCTCCTTAAACTTCTGGAATTTCACATTCTGCATTTGTGAAGGGAAAAGAAAAATGCCGTATTGGCTAAGGAGTGTTCATTTATAGAGGTTAAGTCGATTTTTATTATACTTTGCTATACTGTTCTAAATGAACCAAAAGGCTGACATACTGACCTGAAAGATTCCCTGAAATTCTTACTATTAATGTACTTCCTGGAAACCTATACATTTTTAGTGAATATTTTGAGTTTTCTCTTATGCTGTCTTAAAGAGCTTTCACAAAGGAATCCATGTTTAGAGACTTCTGTCCAGAACAGGCTGTTACCCAACTCATTCAGGAGAAGGGGCATGCCTGACCCTCACTCAGCCTCCGTCGGTTCTCACCACTTCCTTTTCACCTAACTGCATTCAAAACCCCATCTTCCTGACTGTGGCATCCATCTTCTTTCTTTAGACAGGTTATTCAGTCTTTGAGTCATTATTCACTAATCTCCAAAGTAGAGAGAATGACTTCTCCATCACTTAATAACTTTAGGAACAAAGTGAGATTTCAGATAGGAAGCTCTGTCTAAACATCCATCCCTGGAGTTTCCAGTGCAGTACCATGTCCCTAAATGCTCTGATCAATTGTGAAATTTGGGTGATTCATGTCCAGTAAATGGGATGGGTGGTAGGGAATGAGACTTTATGATTTCATGTATTTAGGAAGACCTATAGGTGTCTCTGATGATCAGTTAGATTAGGGCTAGATGACCTTTGAGATCCATGACAGCTCTAAGAGACACTAATGACTTATATAGAATATTTCTATGTCATTATACGAAAAGTCCAATTTATCTAGGTTATTCAGGGCAATAAATGTGTTTAGGGTAATTTTCTGAGTGTAATAAAGGATACTCAAGGCTATGGGGATTTTTTTTTTTTCTTTTAAGAGGTACAAAGTTTTTGGGGACAGACAGAATTTGGAGAGGTCTGCAAAAATTTAGTCCTCTTTTATAGAATTTATTTAAAAAATTAATATTACTGTCCACTTCCAGGCCTTATACTACAAGGAATAACCATATTTGTATAGTAGTAATTGTGCTTCAGAGGGTGATGCAACAAACATAAAGGTGAGTGTGATATGCATGGATGTTTTAATTAAAGGCAAACTAGGCAGAAAGCCTGCTTTGGTCTAGGCTGCCAGCAGTGACCAGCCCTTCTTGTCCAGTGCATGTTTTTCCTGGGCATTGCGTCCTTGGAGATGAAGTCAATGGCAGAAGATAAGGGGAAATAATTTTTATGTTCTATTTTTTTCTGAATTATTTTGCTATTTTAAAATTAAGGCTTCTTGATGTATTTATTAAATATGTGTTCATGTTATACAAATTAATTTTGTTGTGGTCTCTAGGGAGCCTTTCTTACGTTTCAGAATCTAAATCTGAATTTTTCTGTGTTTTCTGTTTCTCTGAAAAAATATAATATCTCTATATTTATTGAATAGGCAGGAAAACAGTTGTGTTTCAATGTTTGCCTGTGGCTGTAATTCATCTTTCCTATTTCTGAAATTAAACAAATGGTTCTGCAATTAATGCCTTTCTGCCTGTCTTCATAGAAAATTACTCTCAGAGCAAAACACAGGAATAATTTATTTTCCCCTAGGAAATAGCATTATTTTCTCTAATAGACAATAATATCTTTGAAATTCATTATTTTTACCTTTTCACCCTGGCTGCTAGGAAGCTTGTAGCAAATTTTTGCTCATTAAAGCTTTCCTCATCAATAAAATGTTAACATAGTTTAGCTTTTGTTCCACTGTTGCTAATGAGGGTATCTTTTCCTTATGGTATATATTGTTTCTATTCTTACTAAGAAGTTTTATTTAGTACGATATACTTCATAAACTTTTTAGGTATAAGTGAAGATATTTATTAAATCAATCAATCTTTATCTCATACTATACACAGAATTAAATGATAGATGTATTGTAAATGTACTTGTAAATGTTGATGCTATAAAGCCTTTAGAATAAAACAGAATCTTATTTTTATCGCCTTGAAGTAATCAATGGTTTCTTAAAGAGAAAAAAAAGGCTAATGATAAAGGAGAAGGTGAAAACTTAAACTTTTTAACATGAAGAATTTCTTGTCATCAAAAGTCCACTAATAAAATACTGATAAAGAAGGCACAAAATAAGATAATCTATGTATAATCCAAGTAAATTGCAAGTCACTGGTATATGACATATAGAAAATACAAATATTTCTAAAACCCATAAGAATAAAGCAGTAAAGTCAATAAAATAATGAGCAATAAAAGTTGAATATGTACTTCAAAAAAAATAAAACTTTACAATACGTATGGAAAAAGATGTGCAACTTAATTATCTATTAAGGAAATGCAAATTAAAACCATATGAAATATTACTATCTAGCCACCAAAATAGCTAACTTGAAAAAAAAAGAAAATACCAAGTGCGAGAAGGGGATGGAACGCTGAAAACTCTCGTGCATTGCTGATGGGAGTAAAAATTGGTAGTCATTTTGGAAAACTGTATGGTAGTATCCATTAAAATTAAATGTAGGCATAACCCCCTTTTTGTATAGTCAACAAAAATAATGCATACACTAAATAAAATATGTGTCCAAGAATGTTTACAGCAGCACCATGTTTAACAGCAAAAAAAAAAAAAAAAAAAAAAGAAATGACTGAAAAGTTCATTAACAATAGAATGGATACATACCTTGTGGTATTTATTGAAATATCACAAATTCCATAAATTATACACTAGAAAATTATATATCAATGAGGATAAATCAGTTGGCACTACCTGCAACAACAAGAGAGTATAAAGTTATAAAAGAGTGCATAGATAATAGGAACAGCTCCAGTCTCCAACTCCCAGCGCGAGCGACACAGAAGACCGGTGATTTCTGCATTTTCACCTGAGGTACTGGGTTCATCTCACTGGGGAGTGCCGGACGATCAGTGCTGGTCAGCTGCTGCAGCCCGACCAGCGAGAGCTGAAGCAGGGCGAGGCATCGCCTCACCTGGGAAGCGCAAGGGGGAAGGGAATCCCTTTTCCTAGCCAGGGGAACTGAGACACACAACACCTGGAAAATCGGGTAACTCCCACCCCAATATTGCGCTTTAAGCAAACAGGCACACCAGGAGATCATATCCCACACCTGGCCGGGAGGGTCCCACGCCCACGGAGCCTCCCTCATTGCTAGCACAGCAGTCTGTGATCTACCGGCAAGGCAGCAGCGAGGCTGGGGGAGGGGCGCCCGCCATTGCTGAGGCTTAAGTAGGTAAACAAAGCTGCTGGGAAGCTCCAACTGGGTGGAGCTCACAGCAGCTCAAGGAAACCTGCCTGTCTCTGTAGACTCCACCTCTGGGGACAGGGCACAGCTACACAACAACAACAAAAAAGCAGCAGAAAGCTCTGCAGACGCAAACGACTCTGTCTGACAGCTTTGAAGAGAGCAGTGGATCTCCCAACACGGAGGTTGAGATCTGAGAAGGGACAGACTGCCTGCTCAAGTGGGTCCCTGACCCCTGAGTAGCCTAACTGGGAGACATCCCCCAGTAGGGGCAGTCTGACACCCCACACCTCACAGGGTGGAGTACACCCCTGAGAGGAAGCTTCCAAAGCAAGAATCAGACAGGTACACTCGCTGTTCAGCAATATTCTATCTTCTGCAGCCTCTGCTGCTGATACCCAGGCAAACAGGGTCTGGAGTGGACCTCAAGCAATCTCCAACAGACCTACAGCTGAGGGTCCTGACTGTTAGAAGGAAAACTATCAAACAGGAAGGATACCTACACCAAAACCCCATCAGTACATCACCATCATCAAAGACCAGAGGCAGATAAAACCACAAAGATGGGGAAAAAGCAGGGCAGAAAAGCTGGAAATTCAAAAAACAAGAGCGCATCTCCCCCGGCAAAGGAGCGCAGCTCATCGCCAGCAACGGATCAAAGCTGGACGGAGAATGACTTTGACGAGATGAGAGAAGAAGGCTTCAGTCCATCAAATTTCTCAGAGCTAAAGGAGGAATTACGTACCCAGCGCAAAGAAACTAAAAATCTTGAAAAAAAAGTGGAAGAATTGACGGCTAGAGTAATTAATGCAGAGAAGGTCATAAACGAAATGAAAGAGATGAAAACCATGACACGAGAAATACGTGACAAATGCACAAGCTTCAGTAACCGACTCGATCAACTGGAAGAAAGAGTATCAGCGATTGAGGATCAAATGAATGAGATGAAGCGAGAAGAGAAACCAAAAGAAAAAAGAAGAAAAAGAAATGAACAAAGCCTGCAAGAAGTATGGGATTATGTAAAAAGACCAAATCTACGTCTGATTGGGGTGCCTGAAAGTGAGGGGGAAAATGGAACCAAGTTGGAAAACACTCTTCAGGATATCATCCAGGAGAACTTCCCCACCTAGTAGGGCAGGCCAACATTCAAATCCAGGAAATACAGAGAACGCCACAAAGATACTCCTCGAGAAGAGCAACTCCAAGACACATAATTGCCAGATTCACCAAAGTTGAAATGA
The DNA here is from genome assembly GCF_003255815.1 of Theropithecus gelada. NCBI lineage: Eukaryota > Metazoa > Chordata > Mammalia > Primates > Cercopithecidae > Theropithecus > Theropithecus gelada. The sequence goes on from NC_037669.1 coordinate 182,376,658, forward strand.
AGGAAAAAATCTTAAGGGCAGCCAGAGAGAAAGGTCGGGTTACCCACAAAGGGAAGCCCATCAGACTCACAGCAGATCTCTCGGCAGAAACTCTCCAAGCCAGAAGAGAGTGGGGGCCAATATTCAACATTCTTAAAGAAAAGAATTTTCAACCCAGAATTTCATATCCAGCCAAACTAAGTTTCATAAGTGAAGGAGAAATAAAATCCTTTACAGATAAGCAAATGCTTAGAGATTTTGTCACCACTAGGCCTGCCTTACAAGAGACCCTGAAGGAAGCACTCAACATGGAAAGGAACAACTGGTACCAGCCACTGCAAAAACATGCCAAAATGTAAAGACCATCGAGGCTAGGAAGAAACTGCATCAACTAACGAGCAAAATAACCAGTTAATATCATAATGGCAGGATCAAGTTCACACATAACAATCTTAACCTTAAATGTAAATGGACTAAATGCTCCAATGAAAAGACACAGACTGGCAAACTGGATAAAGAGTCAAGACCCATCAGTCTGCTGTATTCAGGAGACCCATCTCACACGCAGAGACATACATAGGCTCAAAATAAAGGGATGGAGGAAGATTTACCAAGCAAATGGAGAACAAAAAAAAGCGGGGGTTGCAATCCTAGTCTCTGATAAAACAGACTTTAAACCATCAAAGATCAAAAGAGACAAAGAAGGCCATTACATAATGGTAAAGGGATCAATTCAACAGGAAGAACTAACTATCCTAAATATATATGCACCCAATACAGGAGCACCCAGATTCATAAAGCAAGTCCTTAGAGACTTACAAAGAGACTTAGACTCCCATACAATAATAATGGGAGACTTCAACACTCCACTGTCAACATTAGACAGATCAACAAGACAGAAAGTTAACAAGGATATCCAGGAATTGAACTCATCTCTGCAGCAAGCAGACCTAATAGACATCTATAGAACTCTCCACCCCAAATCAACAGAATATACATTCTTCTCAGCACCACATCGTACTTACTCCAAAATTGACCATATAATTGGAAGTAAAGCACTCCTCAGCAAATGTACAAGAACAGAAATTATAACAAACTGTCTCTCAGACCACAGTGCAATCAAACTAGAACTCAGGACTAAGAAACTCAATCAAAACCGCTCAACTACATGGAAACTGAACAATCTGCTCCTAAATGACTACTGGGTACATCACGAAATGAAGGCAGAAATAAAGATGTTCTTTGAAACCAATGAGAACAAAGATACAACATACCAGAATCTCTGGGACACATTTAAAGCAGTGTGTAGAGGGAAATTTATAGCACTAAATGCCCACAAGAGAAAGCAGGAAAGATCAAAAATTGACACTCTAACATCGCAATTAAAAGAACTAGAGAAGCAAGAGCAAACACATTCGAAAGCTAGCAGAAGGCAAGAAATAACTAAGATCAGAGCAGAACTGAAGGAGATAGAGACACAAAAAACCCTCCAAAAAATCAATGAATCCAGGAGTTGGTTTTTTGAAAAGATCAACAAAATTGACAGACCACTAGCAAGACTAATAAAGAAGAAAAGAGAGAAGAATCAAATCGACGCAATTAAAAATGATAAAGGGGATATCACCACCGACCCCACAGAAATACAAACTACCATCAGAGAATACTATACACACCTCTATGCAAATAAACTGGAAAACCTAGAAGAAATGGATAATTTCCTGGACACTTACACTCTTCCAAGACTAAACCAGGAAGAAGTTGAATCCCTGAATAGACCAATAGTAGGCTCTGAAATTGAGGCAATAATTAATAGCCTACCAACCAAAAAAAGTCCAGGACCAGATGGATTCACAGCTGAATTCTACCAGAGGTATAAGGAGGAGTTGGTACCATTCCTTCTGAAACTATTCCAATCAATAGAAAAAGAGGGAATCCTCCCTAACTCATTTTATGAGGCCAACATCATCCTGATACCAAAGCCTGGCAGAGACACAACAAAAAAAGAGAATTTTAGACCAATATCCCTGATGAACATCGATGCAAAAATCCTCAATAAAATACTGGCAAACCGGATTCAACAACACATCAAAAAGCGTATCCACCATGATCAAGTGGGCTTCATCCCTGGGATGCAAGGCTGGTTCAACATTCGCAAATCAATAAACATAATCCAGCATATAAACAGAACCAAAGACAAGAACCACATGATTATCTCAATAGATGCAGAAAAGGCTTTTGACAAAATTCAACAGCCCTTCATGCTAAAAACGCTCAATAAATTCGGTATTGATGGAACGTACCTCAAAATCATAAGAGCTATTTATGACAAACCCACAGCCAATATCATACTGAATGGGCAAAAACTGGAAAAATTCCCTTTGAAAACTGGCACAAGACAGGGATGCCCTCTCTCACCACTCCTATTCAACATAGTGTTGGAAGTTCTGGCTAGGGCAATTAGGCAAGAGAAAGAAATCAGGGGTATTCAGTTAGAAAAAGAAGAAGTCAAATTGTCCCTGTTTGCAGATGACATGATTGTATATTTAGAAAACCCCATTGTCTCAGCCCAAAATCTCCTTAAGCTGATAAGCAACTTCAGCAAAGTCTCAGGGTACAAAATTAATGTGCAAAAATCACAAGCATTCTTATACACCAATAACAGACAAACAGAGAGCCAAATCATGAATGAACTTCCATTCACAATTGCTTCAAAGAGAATAAAATACCTAGGAATCCAACTTACAAGGGATGTAAAGGACCTCTTCAAGGAGAACTACAAACCACTGCTCAGTGAAATAAAAGAGGACACAAACAAATGGAAGAACATACCATGCTCATGGATAGGAAGAATCAATATTGTGAAAATGGCCATACTGCCCAAGGTAATTTATAGATTCAATGCCATCCCCATCAAGCTACCAATGAGTTTCTTCACAGAATTGGAAAAAACTGCTTTAAAGTTCATATGGAACCAAAAAAGAGCCCGCATCTCCAAGACAATCCTAAGTCAAAAGAACAAAGCTGGAGGCATCACGCTACCTGACTTCAAACTATACTACAAGGCTACAGTAACCAAAACAGCATGGTACTGGTACCAAAACAGAGATATAGACCAATGGAACAGAACAGAGTCCTCAGAAATAATACCACACATCTACAGCCATCTGATCTTTGACAAACCTGAGAAAAACAAGAAATGGGGAAAGGATTCCCTATTTAATAAATGGTGCTGGGAAAATTGGCTAGCCATAAGTAGAAAGCTGAAACTGGATCCTTTCCTTACTCCTTATACGAAAATTAATTCAAGATGGATTAGAGACTTAAATGTTAGACCTAATACCATAAAAATCCTAGAGGAAAACCTAGGTAGTACCATTCAGGACATAGGCATGGGCAAAGACTTCATGTCTAAAACACCAAAAGCAACGGCAGCAAAAGCCAAAATTGACAAATGGGATCTCATTAAACTAAAGAGCTTCTGCACAGCAAAAGAAACTACCATCAGAGTGAACAGGCAACCTACAGAATGGGAGAAAATTTTTGCAATCTACTCATCTGACAAAGGGCTAATATCCAGAACCTACAAAGAACTCCAACAAATTTACAAGAAAAAAACAAACAACCCCATCAAAAAGTGGGCAAAGGATATGAACAGACATTTCTCAAAAGAAGACATTCATACAGCCAACAGACATATGAAAAAATGCTCATCATCACTGGCCATCAGAGAAATGCAAATCAAAACCACAATGAGATACCATCTCACACCAGTTAGAATGGCGATCATTAAAAAGTCAGGAAACAACAGGTGCTGGAGAGGATGTGGAGAAATAGGAACACTTTTACACTGTTGGTGGGATTGTAAACTAGTTCAACCATTATGGAAAACAGTATGGCGATTCCTCAAGGATCTAGAACTAGATGTACCATATGACCCAGCCATCCCATTACTGGGGATATACCCAAAGGATTATAAATTATGCTGCTATAAAGACACATGCACACGTATGTTTATTGCAGCACTATTCACAATAGCAAAGACTTGGAATCAACCCAAATGTCCATCAGTGACAGATTGGATTAAGAAAATGTGGCACATATACACCATGGAATACTATGCAGCCATAAAAAAGGATGAGTTTGCGTCCTTTGTAGGGACATGGTTGCAGCTGGAAACCATCATTCTTAGCAAACTATCACAAGAACAGAAAACCAAACACCGCATGTTCTCACTCATAGGTGGGAACTGAACAATGAGATCACTTGGACTCAGGAAGGGGAACATCACACACCGGGGCCTATCATGGGGAGGGGGGAGGGGGGAGGGATTGCATTGGGAGTTATACCTGATGTAAATGACGAGTTGATGGGTGCAGTAGACCAACATGGCACAAGTATACATATGTAACAAACCTGCACGTTAAGCACATGTACCCTACAACTTAAAGTATAATAATAATAAATAAATTAAAAAAAATAAAAAATAAAACATTGAATTCTCATCAAAAAAAAAAAAAAAAAAGAGTGCATATTGTAGCATATTGTATGATTCTCTCACATAAAGCTCAAGTAATCTATGCTGGAAAACCAGTATAGTTTTTACCTTTCAAGAGCTATACAAGGGTGACAAGAGGGTGCTGATAGTCTTATATATTTTTTATCTGTGTGTTGGTTATTCAGGTTTGCTCAGTTTATAGAAATTCATCAATCTTCCCCCCTCCTTCTTTTTTTGCTCACGTTTCTGTATGTCTGTTGTACTTTCAAATTATTGAATGATTAATTTGTTCTCTCTGGGAAATAACCCCTACCAACCCCTTTCAATTATAAAATATTCTCACTTTTTCATCTTCTTAACAAAATGATAAGAAGTGTTCTGGATATAAGTATTTTAAAATAACATTTTCATCTGGTAGAATATGTTTTAATGAGAAGGGGGTTGATTTAAAGTACTTTCTACTTTTCACCTTTTTTAAGGGTGTTTTTGTATGTGTTGGTTGGTTTCTTGTTCAAGTATGGAAGGCAAACTTAAGAAATCTTAGAAATTAGTAATTATCTCTGTGGATTACCCAGTGTTGTGATTTTAACTACATTGATCATGGCTGTCTCTTGAAATCATTGATTATAGAAGATCCACACCACTTTTTAGAATTTCTTAGAACTGCCTGGAGTCCTGGTTCCAATAGAATTGGGGTTGTGATAAGTCCCTGTTGTGACAGAAAATGTATTCAGTGTGTACGAGATGGTCCCTCTCACCCTCAATTGGATCCTTTCGCTTGAAAGATGGAAGCATCTCCCTCCAGCCCTGTGTGAAAATTGGAGGACCCACTGCCTTCTCTCTGACATCTTGTTCTAGGAATCATGTTTTCAACTTTTAAAATTTGAGAACAATGACATCGGTGTATGAAAGAGAAGAGATTTTGAAAGGATTTGTTTTTTATCATTCAGAAGAAGTTCTTCCCTTCTGTATCAATCAGCTTTACATGGATAATGCTGCAGCAACAAAAAGCCCAAGTACTTACAGGCCTACAAAGCAGAATTTATTACTCACTTATGTTACAGGTGTCTCATAGGTTGGAGTTAATTCTACCTTCTGTGTTGTTGGTATTAAGACCCATATCATGGCCTGATCAGTAGTTGTGCTCAGACCTTGTTTGAGCGTGGTTGAACTTGGTTTGTTGAGACTCATCCATTATTTCATTTCTGCAGGGCATACTGGAGAACAAAAGGAGCTATGGGCCAGGTACAGTGGCTCATGCCTATAATCCCAGCACTTTGGGAGGCCAAGGTGGGGGGGGGGTGGATCACCTGAGGTCAGGAGTTCGAGACCGGCCTGACCAACATGGTGAAATTCCGTCCCTACTAAAAATACAAAAAACAAACAAACAAATTAACTGGGCATGATGGCCAGAACCTGTAATCCCAGCTACTTGAGAGGCTGAGTAAGGAGAATAACTTGGACCCGGGAGTTGACAGTTGCAGTGAGCTGAGGTTGTGCCATTGCACTCTAGCCTCGGAAACAATAGCAAAACTCCATCTCAAAAAAAAAAAAAAAAATAGAGGACCTATGATGGTGACAATCATCCCTGCACCCTTTGGGTCTTTAATGGTGATACAACACTCTGCCAACCACCTGGCTCACAATTAGGATACTATTTTGATTTTTTTTTTTTTTTGTCCTGACCAGGGATGAGGGACAGTTTCAGAGGTTTCCTCTTGGCCTTCCCCACTCTGATGGTCTCATGTGCAGGTCAAGGATTCTGTGTAGAGGCTACTCCAACTGCCAGGTATGACAATTTTCATTACACATTTAGGAACTGGAGAAATCACTACAACAGGGGATGCTATGCCCAGCAGGTGCACTACGAGCCCAAAGTAGCCAGGTTTCTTTTTATTGCCTGGACCATGTAAACCCTATTCTGACAGGACCTGTGATGACATTTTAGGCATCCAGATGCCTATCAACATGAATGTTGACTCTGTGTCCAATAATCCTTGAGATGTCTGGATATGTTCCGTCTCCAGAATATAGTCTAGTAAATGGCTGTGATAGTTAATTTCATGTATCAACTTGACTGGATAACAGGATGCCCAGATACGCGGTTAAACATAATTTCAGGATGTGACTATGAAGGTGTTTTTGGAAGAGATTAGCATTTGAATCTATAGACTTAGCAAAATGTGCTTCCCTCCCTAATGTGGGTGTACATCATCCAATCCATTGAGGACTTGAATAGATCAAAAAGGGGATGGAATGGAGGCTTCACGCTGTCTCTGCCTGACTGTTTGACCTAGAACATCAGTCTCTTTTTGACCTTGGTGATCCTGGTTATCAGGTTTTCAGACTCAGACTGACATCTACACCATTAGCTGTCTGGCTCTTGGGACTTTGAGCCATAACACTGGCTTTCCAGGGTCTCCAGCTCACAGAATGCATATTGTGGAGCATTTCAGCCTCCATAATAATGTAAGCCAACACTGTATCATATATATATATACACACATATATACAGTCCTGTGCCACATAGCAATCTTTCAGTCAATAATAGACTACATAAGTAATGGTGGTCCCCAAACATTATAATACCTTATTTCTACTGTTTCTTTTCTATGTTTACATATGTTTAGATACACAAATACTTACCACTGTGTTGCAGTTGCCTACAGCATTCAGTACAGTAATATGCTGCACAGGTTTGTAAAAACTATATTATACAGCCTAGGTGTGCAGTAGGCTATACCATGTAGATTTGTGTAAGTACATTCTACGATGTTTTCACAATGGTGCAATTGCCTAATGACACATTTCTCAGAATGTATCCTCTTCGTTAAGCAACACGTGAACTGTATTTATATCCTATTCATTCTGTTTCTTCAGCAAACCGTGACTAATGCAATGGCCATAAGTCCCTTTGAGGAAGGCCTGAGAAAAGTCATCACAGTATATGCTTGCCACAGTGCTGCAGGATCCTTCTGTGTATTCAGTGAATAAGTTCTGGATGTGAAAACTGGTTCAAATGTGGGAACTGAGCAAGAGATTGTAGCTTTTTGTTGGATCAATCACTTTCAACCTTCTTCTCCTCCACTTTTGCTTTTTTTGGTGGTAGATATTGTCTGCCTATTTTGTTCCAAGGACCAGCATACTGTGTCAACCATCTCTACAACTCCCTTCAGGGCAAATATTCTGGGCTGCCTTTCCAAATTGATCTGTCATTGCAGCAACAGTGGCCCGTAGCTTCCAATAGCTAAGTATAGCCACCTGACACGATTAGTCTGGGGTACCATCATTTCTGTGGATATTAACACACCTAGCTCTATAACCTCCTCTCTCTCCTAGCATCAGCCTGACCTGCAGAGAAGGTCACCACTGATCTTAAAAATACTAGTTTCCTTCTCACCACCACAGCCCCTGTTGATCTTGATGAATTGTCATGCTGTCATGATCTCCTCGGGGCCTCCTGTGAAAGATAACTGGTGGGTTCTCTGACTTTTTATGGTATATCTATTCCACCAAGCCCATTTCCTCACCCTTCTTATTCTTCCCTCTACCATCTCTCAGGAAAGCTTAGGCTTTCTTTCTTCTTCAGGGCTGACCATCGATTTTTCCAGCACTCTAAGAGTCAGTCTGCTCAGTCTCATAGCTGCACTTCACTGAAAGTAGAGTCTGGGAAATATCCTGGTTAGAGGGCCACTTAACAGCAAGACCCCCACAATACGGAAATAGAAACCCAAACCTTTGCTGGAAAGTGAGTCTTTTCTATCACTAAGAATCAATAAAGCTAAAATTAAAAGTCTAATAAAATGTTATAATTTTGATGGGATTGATAACAAAAAAAGAGAAAAAATATTACAAAAAACAACTGGAGCATACCTACGAATACAGTATAAATAAAAAATAAGTCAATACTCTGAACATTTCTATGCCAATACAATTGAAAAAGAGAAAAAGTATTTGAAAAATATTAATTATCAAATTGCTGATAAGTAAATACAAAATCTGGAAAACATGAAAATTTTTAAAAATACATATTATAATTAACTAAAGATATTCCAACTTCCAAATACCATCCCAAAAATTTTACTAAGCAATCTTACGTACATTCTTCCAGAGATGTTTTTAAAAGGCAGTCCCCGCAAAAATATCTGAATCTACTAAAACCATGAAATCAAAACAAAACAAAAAGAAAAAAGTCAAATTACAGGCCTGTTCATTTATGAAAATAGTTGCAAAAATTCAGAATAAAATATTAACAAATGGAACTCAACTATGTCTATATATATTGCATTGCAGATCACATGCATTTATGTGTATATCCTAACCAAGTTGGTTTTATCCCAGGAATGTAGGAAGATTTAAAATTGGTAAAATTAATTAATATAATTTGCTATATTAACAGATTAAAATATAAAGTTATTTCAATAGATGCTGAAAAACAACTATTTGATAGAGTCCAACATGCCATTGATTAAAAACAACAAAATATCTCTATCGAGCTCACTAGGTTAAAACAGGAAATGTTTTAATTGAAGAAAAAAATGTATTTAACCCAAACTTAGAGAAAACATATTACAAATGACACACTAGATGAATTCTTTTTAAAACGAAGGACTCTCAAGGATGCTTGTTAACAATCATATTTATGGATTATCAT